>NC_089693.1:4717500-5017500 GCF_031753505.1 Anomalospiza imberbis | reverse complement strand
AGTATTAGAGAACACCTATTAGGTCACTAAAGTACTCCATTTCCCTGCTAATGTAAAGCTATTTTCCTGCAGCACTTTTTGGTCAGTCTGTCTTTTAAAAGATTCAGCAACAAGGTCACACTGTTCCCTGGAGATGTGATTCCACCCACACCTCAGTGTTCAGGCGCTTTCATATTAACAGGTCTAAGCAGGAATAACAGAACCACAAAAAGTTACAAGAAAAAAAAAAAAAGCTCTGAATTCAAAGCTGGGCATGAAGTGGCACAGAGTGGTAAATCTGTCCAACAACTGGTAGCAAACCAGAACTACTGAATCCGTGGTTCCAGTTTGGCCTTTATCAGTTGAAAACAAATGTGTTAATATCTCTTGGCTCTTTGATGGTCCTTTTGGAATAAGCTGTGACTCTTCCAGATGGAGAGATGTTCAGAGCATGTGACCAGCTTCACACAGACAGCCCCGAAAACTGAGCCCAACCCTTGGTTAGAGTCAATCAACTCATTCACTTAAAATATGTCTAAGAGTACAAGCTCATAATAAAAATTTCTTCCAAGCACATTATATCTAAAAGCAGTCAGAGTCTCTTTAATAATACACAGATAAAGAGCCATAACCAGTCTCCATTGCACTGTGATTCTCTGCCTAATAGAGGAGAAATTGGTTCTCCTTCCAAACTGGCTGAGTCTGGGGAAGCTCAGCTTTTGCTTTCAATGAGTCTCTGTCACACCAGCACCAGGGGGGGACATCAGAAGGTGCTGCCAGGTCGTGGTTCACTTTCAAAATGAAAGAAGTGATAAAGTGATATTGCCGAATTCTGGGATATCAACTTTTTATCTGTGTGGTTCTAATGGGACGTGTTTAGCAGAAGAAGAAAACCATCTCTGTGGTTATTTTCTCTACCTAGGGAGTTCAAGAATTTTTTTTTTTTTTTTTTTTTTTTTTTTTTTTTTTTTTTTTTTTTACTTTCCACACCTACTCAAAATTATTGGATGGAGCTGTTTACTTTTAGAGCTTTGAGTCACAGGGCCACAGGGCTCTGGTGGATTCAGCAATGGTGAACTCCATCATTCCCCTTTCTCCCTTCAGTAGTTGGAACCAATATTTCTGATTGCGAAGTGATGATCCATTATCAATTAACTTTCTTTGCTGCTTGTCTGGCAGGGTCTAGGGAAAACCTCCTCCCTAGGCTATGCTATATACCAAAAAACCCTTCCTGGCAACTGATTTCATCAAGTCTTTAGTCACTGGTGTGCAAATTAGGTTCTATCTGCAAAGGCAGATCCTCCTCTGGCTCACCACATTCTTAGTGACATCACTCTGCTGAAGGCAGCACCAATCCAACCAGCATTATTTCCTTAGGCTTAATTTCAGTCATGGGATGTCCTTCATTTGCAATTAAAACCCTGTTGAGATTTCTTGAATAGGACTTTTTATACTGATTTAAACCAACAGAAATAATAAATACATTGAAGTATACCACTTCAGCCAGGAACTGTTAGACATGGGAGCTTAAAATTCACAGCCCTCAAGCCTTCATTAGACAAATAGAACTCAGTGGGTGGAGAGACCCATGGAAGGGAAGTACAAAAGAGGCGTGTTACACACGGGTGTAAATTTGTTTTTCCTTTCACTGCAAGTGAACGCTCAGGGGAAAGTGTTTGCAGCATGAGTCCAGCTCTAATTTCAGTAATCCCCACAGCTTCTTCTGAGGGCAGGAAAGCCATTCTTTCCATTCATGGCATTGACTTTTTGTTGTCTCCATGCTCCAGCCAGTCCTGCAGACCATCTGGCAGAAGTGAGCCAGCTAACCTCATTTTCCAAAGTGCACACCTCACCCCCTTGCTCCAGCCACTGTCCCTCTGCCTGAGGACACAGACACAGGAGATTTCTTTCTCTTTTCTCCTTCTTTTCTTTTCTTAGTGGTGACACTTTAAGAGGGATAGTGTCTATCTTTCTTACCACAGCCCCTTGATCTCAGTGTACTTTCTTTTCCCTTTCTTTACCCCGACCCGTCTCCCCACCTGCTTTGTTTTTTATCTCTGCCTGTAAAGTTGTGTGATTATGGATAGAGAAGTCACCACACAAACAGGATAGAATTTACCACAATGGCTGTTTTGTTCATATACATTTCACTGTCTGTCTCTTGTCGGAGCATGGCTATCATCTTCTACTAACAATATCCCTGGGTAAATGATAAAGTCAACTCTGGAGTAAAGCTAGACGTTTTATCAGCATGTTCAAACTATCCCCTTACAGCTCTGTACTTGCCAACTGCACATCCTTTTCCTACACAAAGACTCAATGCACATTAAAAAGGCACTTATTGAAGGTGGTGTTTGCTTGCAGAAGAGGGTGTGGATCCTGATCACCATGGCAGTCACTCTCCATATTTTTTTCTCTCATCACCCAGAGTAAACTGGGTGATGCAGTTATGCTCTCTGACAAGTTCTTGGCTCAAGTTTGAGGTTACTTTGCTCCTTGCCAGGTCATTCTTCTTCATTCCTCTGCTGAGGCTAGCTGATGGATTTCCCCTAAGCTGACGACAGAGTTATCTAATGCCTCACTGCAGGAGAAAGTCACTGCAGACACAAAATGAAAGATTGGAAGCTCTGAGATCTCTGTTGGCTGGTATCCTGAAGCCACAAGAAATTGATAACAGGGGACCCTAATATACTATCCATACATCAACAAGCAAGAGGATGATAAACCTCCAAAAGTCTTTCCCGCTCTCAAATTTGGTGGTCACATTAATGCTCTGAAACAATCCCTAAAAAAACAGTTGCATCCACATCTTGCTAGGCTAGGATTAGCAGCCATCTGTATTAAGTTTGACCCGTAGCAAAAAGTAGAGTTGTGAAGCAAAGGTGGTCCTTAAGTTCATTTATTTTTCTCTTAAACATCAACAGCAGTTAAGGTTCGTGGGTTTGGATACAACTGCTGTACTTTGCCCAGAAACGCTCTTATGTTTGTCTCTCAAAAGTTGGGATCTGGGAGGATTTCTCACCAACTTAATTCTTTTTTGTGTACAGTATCCCTTTCTCTCCATCCTTTTCCTTGTGTGCCTTTAAATAAAGAGCCTTTGCAGAGGAACAGCTCTGTGTTCTGAGTTTATATAGCAGTTAGTGCAACAGGACCCTAATCCTGGCCGGATGTTTAAGAGATTAAGAAGAGGAGGAGGATGCCTGTTTATACAGAAGGCTTTCTCTTGTTAGTCAAATAAAGAGAAATTTTCCTATTGGTTTAATTCTTAACTGTTTTGACCTCTCACATTAGGGTTAAATTTGCCCCTTTGTTCTATTGCAAAGTAAGACACTGTGAGAAGAGATGAGCCAACTACTTAATTTAGTTTCATAGGGATTCGTGCAGAGGTTTGCATTGCTCACAGTTTCCTGCTTCCCACATCTCAAACTAATTCCACTTCAAGCCCAGTGGGAGCTTAGCACCTGAATGAATATAATGTCTCAGAAGTCAAATAAATAAGAAGACAAGAATGAAAGATTGAATTTAAAGGGAATGAAAAACATTTTTCCTTGTCTGAGGATGTGAACCCTTCCAGTTTTGCCTGAACTTAATATTATTGAGCAGAAAAAGAATGCACTGTAATGATTGCTTATCTCTCTCTTTTCTCTATTTCCCTTGAACAGTAGTTGGAAGTTTTCATTTCCTATGTCATTTATAATGTGCTGAGTTTTGTATTTTTGTTTTTGTTTGGCATATGCTTTGTGAAAAGAAGGCCTGCTACAGATTGCATCACCCTTTTTAATCCCAACCAACACTGGTGATAAAACCACCATTTCTCCTTAGATTGCACCATATTCTGACCAGGGCTGGATGAATTGAATAGCTATATACGAGCTATAAAGCTCTTTAACACTTGGTCACAGATCTGAATCCGGTTTATATCAGCAGTAAGCTTAGGCAAAATAATGTCTCTAATTTTGAAAGCATACACACAGTGAAAAACTGTTCCTAAAATGCTTGTTTTATGGTAATTTTAGCAGAAAGAAGGAAAGAAAGAAAGAAAGACTGTGTCATAAATACAGTCTTCTAGGTCAGGATTATGACACATTGGCAAACACACATGTTGGATGTGCTCAGTAGTACGTGCCCTGTTCTGTTCAGTATCTATGAATGTCCATCTGGAATTGCAGAAATTATCACAATTTTCCTCCTTTTTTTCATCCTAGTCCTAATCCAATTCCCATCAATGTCCTATTAAACCCTTGCTGTGACAGTGACCAGGATGTTGAACTCTCCCCAAATTTGTCCCAGTGAAAATTTTTATTCTTCATTTAATATTTTATCCTCAAGCCAAACCAGGTCTTGTCTAAAATCCTGCTATTTGTAACAGCAACATTTATAAGAACTTTTTCTACTGCATCATCTTTTTAATATGTGTAACAAATGCTGTACCATAATTGTCTGACTGTCCCAGGTCATTCCTCCTGGGGACATTAGAAAAATTTAGATTTAAGATCCACACTGAAGTGTTTCCATCAAAGCAAGATGAAAGGTTCCTGCAGTGTTAGATCAGGATGTTCTGACTCTGCCTTGCCTAACAAGTGGCTTTAAGACCACTAAGCAGCTGAACACATCTGGCTTCAGTCACCTAAGCTTGCAGGTCACTGGATTGCTCTTTCTGTTGTCTTTTGCCATAAGGATTTTTCCCAACCAGATCGAAAGCTTTTAAGTAGCTGTATGTTTGTGCCAAACACTAATTGAATGAAAGGGAAAGATGTGAGCCAGATGCAACAGGCTAAATTCCCTCTAGAAATTAATGGAGTTGCTTCAAATTTAAACCAATGAATCTCTGATGAGGATCAGTCCCAATAACCAACATGACATATTGAAAAATTGATATATCCTTGTCTGAAGTTAGAGAAAGAGCAGAAGAAAAATATGGCATACAGATCAATTAACTTTTGATTAAAGATAACTATTTCCTATTACAAGCAACACTTTGCATTCCTCAGTTCTGCTAATGAGTGGAGTATTTTGCAGAAGTCAATTTATGTATTTTGCTGGACATATTATGCATGAGTGTCTTTTATCTGATTTTTTTTTTTTAATATCAGCAAATTGGCAATTTTGCCCCTACATGGCAGATTATGAATCCATGTTTATCTTCCTCATTGTCAGCAGGTACATGGATCACTCCTCAAGGATACATTTCATTGGAAGGCAGCACTCAGAAACAGCGAGGGCTCAGAAAATATGTGGACTTGAAATATTGGAGAGATTTCACCAACATTATGATCAAAGGTAAATCTGTAAAGAAATAATCTCCACAGTGGTTGCTATTTTCCTGTGGTGTTCCCAAATTGAAGGACGAGCCCATTTGGATGCATAACATAAATTTGTGAAAAAAAGTATAAAAAAATACATGGATTTGAGCAGGAAGATTTTCCATATTTAGGAAGGAGTGCTATTTTAAGTTTCTTTTCCTATTTCAAAGCGGTTTTAACATGAGCTGAGATTTCAAAATAAACTTTTATTATGAGTCAAAACAAAACATTTCATCTGCATAACATCAGAGCGTTCATTCCACGGCGATATTTTAAACTTGAGAGAATTGCACAATAAATACTGGATTTTCTGTCATAAAAGTCACTTGAAATGAAAAAAAAATCCATGCTAAATTATAGACACATGATATCTCAACATTACCGAAACACTTACTTTCATTTTTTTACAAAATCAAATGTCATTAGAAAGGATCTTTTGCTCTAAAATAAGTGATTTTCTTAAAAGCTGCATTTTGACCCTCCAAAATCATTCAATAAAATTTCTTGCTGGCTTGAAATCAGCTTTTCTCCTTTTCAGAAAAGTGGAAGTGGAGGCTCTGAGTAAAAACCTGACCACCCATGAGAGGTTTGCTGTTGACTTCAATACAGCCCAAATTTCCCCCACGGAATTCGACGGCGTCATGAAATTTAGAAGTACTGGCTCCACACTATTCAATGGCAGCAAGAGATTAAAGAGGAGTTACACAGGATGGTGATAGTAGAATGTAATGTATATGGTTCAGATTTAGTACATATCACAGAATAGGCCACAGAGGTGAAAGGGGAGCTGGGCAGGAATTCCAGCTGAACTAGCTCACTTGTCCCTAATCCCTGCTATCTGATGAACTGCCCCTGGCAAGGACCACAGTAGTACAAAAGTTATGCCAGTGTTCAAGTGTCAAAGGTGATAGAAAGCTAAAAATCACTTTGCATCAGATGGCTGTAATAGATTTCCAAAGTTTGTCCTGGATCAGTTTCCCCAGCCATTGAAGAAACAAAAGTAGAGCTCCCCTTCTGTGCATATCAGCACTAATTCCTGTATAGCATTTCTGAAAGGCTTCAGCTGTGAGACTCGTTTTGTCCATCAGCTTGGCTCAGAGGTGTGTCAACAGGGGAATATGAAGAGACCAGACTTAAAAACATTGTCTGGATTGGAAATGAAAGGGAGGGGGCAAAAGGGGACCAGGAGTGGGAGTGTTTGACAAAAGCACACACACATAGACTGGAAGAAAAAAAAAATACAAAGGAAATTCTTTTGCATTTATGAAAGTAAACTAGATTCCTTTGGTCTGACAGATGAGCATAACTGCAGGTCTACCTACAGACTTTGATAAGCACTTAAATGTAAACAAAAAGAATAAATTTGCATTTTCCTTTCTGTTGCCAAATGCAATGCATCATTTTACAATTGCCATTAAGGATTATTGCTATCCTAACACAGTGCCTTACACAGTTTGTGCCCATCATTTGTTTTCTGCCCTGGCAGAACATCTCAGGCTGCTGGCAGTTTTGCACTGATGTTGTCTTTGTCCTGTTTTAATTTTCTGGAGTGTGCTTATTCCAAAATGGGGGGTTTTTATCCCGAAAACTGTCTTCCATGAAAGCATGTTACTCATCACCTCCTCATGCACTTATTTAAGTGCTGATGGTCTCATGTCCCGTGCACAAACTCATTTCACTTCTGGGGTGACCAGGCTCATAAAACTACTTTTAATCTTATTGGAGGGTAACCTGGACAGTATCTTGGTGTCCACTTATTTCATAATCAACATTTAAATTAGGAAATTCTTTTCTGATCTATGCCCTCCCTCCCCTCTTCCTCTTTATTCTTTTCTTTTTTTTTTTTATAATTCCAGAGAAAGGGAAACATGCCACAAGCATTCATTAAGCAAACAGCTGTGGACTAGAGGAGATCAGAAGTGCAGTCTGGAAACCATGTGTGCTTCTCATGTTACAATAATTGGGAAAGGATGATCAATGGCAGGTATGGAAACACAACAGTCCTAGGTATGCTGAAAAAAAAAAAAAGGAGTTTATCCAAATCCTGCTCAGAAAAATAGATCCACTCTGAGATCTACTGATCACTACAGAGCTGCTTTGCAGCCCAGAGAGCACAAACAGCAGCATGTGAAACTGCTCAAGTGCTGACATAATCCCCTCCCCTCAAAAATATACAGAACATAACGCAAACGTCAATTAAAAAGATTGTGTTTAGCCACCACAATTTGTTTCCTTCTCAGCCTGTGATGTAATCTGCTCAGCTGTTAGCTCTTCCCTACATTAGGGACCTATGCATCATCCCAGCAATCAATGTGTCTCTGAGCATTGTGCTTCCCAGGAATTACCTGAGCCAGGCAACTTCACAAGTTCTTGCTCCTCTGCCCAACAAAATCTTTGTGCCTCGCAGTGCCATGGGGCAGTTTGACACCTGAATCACTTGACTGGTGCCCACAAATCAAAATCACATGTCAGCATGCAAAGCATTCAGCTGCCTTCCCATGTTGAATGGAAATAGCCTTCTGAATGTCTTCTTCAGATTTTTTTATTCATTTGAAGCACCAAAGACTGACTTGCTATCTCCACAATAAATTACCCCAAACCAGCTTAAGCTATCTGGTCCATATATTAATTAATATTCTTTAGGTGGCTTGAGTAAAAGGACTTGTGGTTTTAGGTTGCACCCTTACACTATGGCCATGTTGCAGGGTTCATCAGGTGGGCTGCAGGACAATCTTGACAAACATTCTCCATCTCAGAGCTGAAATTAGTGCTGCAGAAACTTTGTCATTGTTATTTTGTTATAGCATTATGCTGAATTGGAGGAATATCTGTTAAAAAAAAAAATCTCATTTTCCACTCAGTCATTGACCTCCCTGTTGAGAACACACACATGCACTCATAAAACCAAATTATATTATTAAAATACATCTGGACTAAGAACTTGGATTAAGACTGATGACCAGGCTTTCACAGGCTCCCTGTCTGACTTTGGCAGTACACTGCAATCACAACTGGCCAAAGCTGGCTTCACTCCAATGCTCAAAGGTTTTATTCCTTAAGATGATGTTTTTGAACAGTGAGTTCTCCACCTGTTCTCACGCTAAGAGGAAAACTGATTAAAAGTGGATCTTTTCTTTTCCCATTCTCTTTATGTGAAATGATTTCCCAAGAAGAAGATAGGAAGAGAAAGGGATAGTTTCAGTGTTTACCCACACTATCACACTCAGGAATACTTCTTTTCATGTAACCATCACGTGTGACTGCTCTGATCAGTGTAAATATTTCTAAAGCACTTTAGCCATGGACCTTAATCACTTCTACACTGAGTTCAGGAGAGATCCCATCCTTGGAATAGGTCACTCCCGCTCCAGATTGGCTAGAATAACCCTGGGAATTAGTTAAAAACCACAAAATAGTTATGCCTTAAAGGAAATTAATTTATGCTGGTTTTCCTTGCATTTTCCTTTCCCTTTATCTTTTATTTACAACCATCCTTTCATTACAAACAAGGTCATCTTAAAATTACAAAGATACAGTCAAACATATGCTTTGGGGGTTTAGTGCTAACCCTGTACAGGCAATCTTTTTATAGGGAAACCCTAAAATTAAAAAAGATTTTGTCAAGTCCAGAGGCCTTCCCAACGTATTTCCACAGAGCAAAAAGCCTGCTCTGGTGAATGAGCACCCTGTTATAGTGAGCAATCATTTGGCAGCATAGGTTATTTTAATGGACACATCACTTTAAACGGAGCCTTCACCATCTGTTCTGCCCTCTAATTACAGATGCAAAAAGAACATAATTCACAATTGCATCATAAAAAAGTAAGATATAAGTGATTTAAATGCATGTGTATATTCTTTATTCAATGCAGCATGCAGCTGTTATGTTGTTTTCATGTTTCAGACACAAATCAGGATGAAAATAGCTCTCCTTTGATAGAGAGAATTCCCTCACAGAGAACGTTTTGTGTGCAGCAAGCAAGAATTCACTAAGGGCAAAATCCCTACTTTTTTCACATAAAAACCAAGCTTGGACTCTGTAAAAGGAAGATGGAATTTATATCCCTCAGCCAGTGGATGCACAGGGCTCTGAGACAGCCTGTTCACAGCTACACCCCTGGAGCTGTGAGTGGTGCTCCACGAGGCTAATCCAGAGGGTAGCCAAGCCCTGGAGGGATTAATCCTTTGCTCTCTGGGGGTCAGGATGTACACATACACAGAGAACTTCTTTTTTCAATTTTTCCTTTTTTTTTATTTTTTTGGTATTGCAGCAACATCTTTCTCCCCACATCATCGTGCCTGTTTCCCAGTTTGGCTCATTTTAATTCCCTGGAGAACACAACCTTGTGTTTGACCTGTAACCCAACATTTCAGCCCCCTTGAGCACCTTGCTGCAGGGCAGGAGTCATGGCAAGGCCCTTTTTCCAGCCCGTTGCACCGGGCTGGGTTTCAGCCTAATAGAAGATTTCACAGTAGCTGCACAGTATATAGCTCAAAAAGAGAAATTGGAGAGTTCCTGCTGAGTAGGAATTCATCCATCAGCGGCAGCAAAAGGCAGGAATATGCAAGCAAATAATCCATTCTTAAACTTAAATGATGCCATAAAATGAAAGAAATGCCAATTATTCTCAAGTGAGTCAAGATAGTTAAAGTGCAACCTTTTATTGGACTAACAAATGGGTTAGAAATGAAGCACACAAGCTTTCAGGATGAAAATGTATTTTCTTCAGGTGTTGGCAGCTTTTAAATTGAACTATAGTCCAATCCAAGTTTTTCTTAAGGATCAATATGACTCCAGACATTTTATTCTTTCTTCTTTTTTTAGTCTTTTCGATCCAATAAGTCTTCTTTAAAGATGGCCATTATTTTTTATCTACTTAGAAAAAAAATCCAGTTTCAAATGAACAATATCTTATTTTTTCACAGACCAATAAAATTAGGATGTTTTTCTTTGCAGCTTCAACAAGAAAGCTAGTTTTAACAGTACATTATTCTCTGCAGAGTACTCCTTAAAATAAAACCAAAAAACCCATCTCATTCCAAGTTGGAGATGCTTCTTTTAGAGCTTTGCTTGTCTTGATACAAGAAGTTAATAATATCTTGATTTAGCTACCCATTTAAATAAGCATCTAACTTTAAACACAGAGCAGTCTTGGATTATTTCAGGAAAACTACTCTGCTCTTAATGTTAGCAGCATGTTTAAATGTGTATTGTCAATACACGTTACCATCTTAACTTAGTTGACTCCAGAAGATATTTCCAACTCCCTTCCATTGCTGTGGAGAATAAATTAAAACCCAGAAGTCCCTAATAGCTTCTATGGCTTCTCTTCCCAGACTGAGCAGAGTGGTCCTACCAAAGTCAGGATTTATTAAATGACAGAGACTATTCTATAGGGTGAATGTGAGGAATATTTTTGTCTCACAATCTGCAAAAAAAGGGATTCAAATGGTATCACTTTTCTTTGAAATGTCCTTATGTCCTTAAATGACTTTGAAATATCCTTAATTTTAAAGAAATTCCACATGAAGCCATCAAGAGTATCTTTTTATAGGTAGGGTGAATAAAAAAAATTAAATTGCAAAATTCCCATTAGCTAATTTTCGTCTTTTCAGTCAGTTTATGAGGTAGACAAAATATTTCATTGTTCAAAGTCCACATCAGAAGTAATTTGCTTTTTCTACTTTTTTTTTCTTTATCCCCCAAATATTTTCTGTTCCTCATCTGTGTGCTGCAGATGTCAGCTCTGGGAGAACCCACACGTGGTGGGGATGTGGCTGCAGTGAAGGATGGGACACTCCCAGCTCTCCTGCACTAGGCCTTGGGCCACTCTCCCCATATGTCATGGTGTTACAACCTCTATAGTCAATTCCACTTGATAGCTGAGCATATAATATGAAGTAAAAGAAAATTGGTTAGGTATGTTGGACCTCAGACAGTTAAGCCTTAAATGTAAGTCAGAAAACTTCAAAATCAATGAGACTTTTTACAAGGCAACAATTCAGGGAAAGAGTTCACAGTGCCAAGACAGCTGTGTACTGGGAAGAATCCTAGCTGCTTCTTTGGAATAAAGCATATACTGGAAATAATGCAATCAAGCAACTCCTTAAAATGAAAAATTACAGTAAAATATCCTTAAAATAACAGAAGGCTCTGCCAGCAGTTCCAGGCTTGGTATTGGTAATATGCAAGATGCTGCATTTCTTCTGAGTAAGCTATTACTGTCAATTCCCAAGAAAAAAAAAAGTATTGACCAGCATTGGACTTTCCCAGTGTCATAATGTTCAGCCAACATAAACAGTTCTGATCAAGTCATTATTTGTCTCCTTTCCAAGACAGTTTTCCAACGTATGCTAATTTGTTTAGAGAAAAGAATTGTATGGAGGAGGATGCCTATTTAAGCTCAGTATCAGTAATTTTCCCCAGGCAAACAGAAGGAAAATCTTGATAGCAGAAACTTGCAATGTTTTAAATAGCTCCTATAGAAACACTGGCTCTGGAAGGGATATCAAAAGGGTATTTTTTGGGCTGAAACGAGCTGGTTTTGACCTGGGTTTGGGATCCCAGCAGGGAGTGGGAGAAAGGAGACACATCTTCATGTTCTGCAGTCTGCTTGTTCATTCTTGGGGGAATCTGTCACACCCCTAGGGATGCTCTGATCCCAGCCAGCTGGAACAGTCTTACGACAAGTCCTGCCAGCCCCGACTGTGAGAATGTCCTGAGCCTTTTTCAGCCATGCTCTCAGCCCTCCACTTTTCTCAGGGCAAGGAAAAGGTGGCACAGACCCAGCTCTGCTAGTTTTATATTGCACAAAGACACCTCTGTGAGAGAGGACTCTTGTTTTGGCTGCTTGGGACCATTTTATTCTGCTTGCCCAAGTTCTTCAATTTTGTTACTGAAAATTTCTTAAACTGTTGAAAAATAACACAATAATAGCATTTGGAGAGCAGGGAGAGAAGAAGGGGGAAGGCAAGTAAACCCTTCTTATCCTGGCTAGGATTTAGAGCTGAGGATCTCTCTGCACATTAGGCAGCACGTCCCCACAGGGGTTGTAGAGACAAGTTAGGTGAGGATGAAAGGAAGATCATATCAACTTTCTGTACATGCTTCTGTGCAGATCAGATAATCCTGTCATGCTAAAGGATTGCTCCTTCCAAGGGGCTGACTCCACTTGAATGGGGGAAATGTGCACGCAGTGAGGCAGGGATCTTTGCACACCCCACAAAGAGTGACTGAAGAGGTGCATTACGGCCCCTAAATGATTCAGTGCCTCCCCCACCTCACAGACATAATCTTTACGCTGCTCTAATTCCAGCACCTACTTGGCCCTCAGCCCAGTGAAAGGCTCAACCTCTTTCCAGACCTCAGACACACATTTACATCCACTGCAGCATGTCTGTGTACGTTAGAAAACCTGCTGTATAATTTTAGTGCCTTTCCTTTCAGTGAGGTCATGGAACTATGGGCACCCTGGGAAAAAAATAAAATGCTAAGTATAAGGAGATGGAATCAGATTTTTAAAGATACTTACATAGGTGCCAGCTGGTTTTCTAAGCTGCTTTAGCCCCTAATTTCAGCTGACTTCAAACAGCTTTGAAAATCAGACTTTAGTAGCCTGAGTTGATTTTGCTGACTGTGAAATAAATCTCAGTTGATTTCTGGAAGTGTGAGTGAGCAAAGAACACCCTCAGCAGCCTTTGACTTTAGATGATGCTCAGTGCCCCAGAAATTAGGTCACTCAGTGCTCAGGAGGATCACTGAAAAATGCAGGCACAGACAGAAGTGGGTAGTGTTTGCTGGGGTGACTTGGGAAAGCAAGAAGTCAATGCCCAGCCAAATTGGCCAGGACTGTTCCCAGGGGACAGGTTCTGTCCCATCAGAGTCAATTGGACTTTTTCATTGGCTCCTTGGGGTTAGCAGTTTTGCCCAGGACTGTTTTTGCTGCCAGAAAATGTCAAATCCACTGGACATTCTTTTTTCTTTCTATTGAAATGCATGACACAGTGATGGGGTACTCAGTTATAGCATTTGCAGAGGACAAAGCTGAGGCAAAAAAGCCTCTTTTCCTGCCTATCCCTCATTCCTTACAGAACTGAATTTATTTTTCAAATGCATGATTTCTCATCTTCTGTTTAGTTTCCAAGTCTTAAGGGCTGATAGAACTCAAAACAGCCTGAGAGAACTTGCTGTCTTTATTTTCTTAGATTTGCCGACAACTTATTAAACAGACACAAACCCCACTCTTTGGGCAGACAAGGCAGCCTTTCAAGTCAGTCCAAGATCACAGGTCAACGAAAAGCCAAGAAACAAACTCGACTAGGCAACAAGGCCTGAAAAACTAAAAATATTGTTACCTCAGAAAATGGAAGCAATCATAGTCAGGAGGGACCTTTTCTTGAGGCTTTCTTTCCACATACTTCTGTACAAAAAACAGCTACAGGTGCTCCTAGCTTTTGGCTTTTTGCACTGGGGAGATGCCTAGCTCAGATTGAACCAGTCTGACTTCAATACCAAAAGCAATCTAGCATAGATCATAGGCCAGATTATTTTGTTTCTCCACAGCCCTCATGTCCCAGGTCTAACATTTATTTTTCTTCCAAGTGTAGAATTCCCCTTAATACATTTTTAATTAGCTCATTCATCCTCTGTGGTGTCGTTACCACCAGTCCACCGCAGAGAAGGAAAGGGAAGGGTCAAGCCGGACAAATACGAATGACTTGGGATGTTCTGCTCATTGTTGAAGGAGTGAGTCACAGTACAGGAGGACACAGACACATCCAAAGGGGCATTCCACAGCCAGTGAGCATTACACCAGGCAGAATATCCTAAACAGTTGAACTTGGCTGTGGCCTACCAAGTTCAAATGTGAGCAGAAGTCTCCCCATTCCTAAATTTCCTCCATTGCTGCCTGTAGGGGTAAAGATGCTACTATTTAAAAACTGCCTCCAACATATATTTTGATCCTATCTACATTTCCAGGTGAAATACTTATGGCTCTGGTTACAAGACAACAAAGGAACTAATGAATGACCATTTTGCAAAGCAATTGCTTGCAGACACATTCTCACAAGTTTTCTCCAGGAAATTGCCACAGAAAATTCAAGCCTACTGCCTGGTGTAGATCTTGTGGGAGTATTTAATTTTTTAAGAGGTGGTGGGGTTTTAATTCATACATTTTTCAGTTTCTTTCCAAGCTTTTCAGGCCATTTCCAGCTATCCCACGAGAAAGAGAAGAAAGCCACCATAACAAAGCAGGAAAAAATTACAGCCCACCTCGTTGCTGGGGAAGAGGTACCAGGGTTTGGGGTTCATCACTCCTCCCTTTGCCCTCTACTACCTCTAGCCTGTCCACACCCCCAGGGGAAGTAAGGTGGTTCTAGCTGCTCGAGGTAATAAAATAAGGCCTGGGAGGAAATGTTGTCTTTTGGGAAAAGGCAAAATTGTGTGACTGCATTAAAGTCAACACTATTTATCTTCACCTCTTGTCCTACTGGACGACAAAGGGACACAACTGTTAGACCCAACCCCTCTGTGCAGCTGCAATGCAAAGAGGGCAGAGACTGGTACTTTCAAGTGTCAGACCTTTTGTGACCAACTACTAGTTTATGAGGCTGATGTCAAGCATCTCACTCAATGAAGTCTTTGTCCTAGGTGTATAGGGCAGGACAGTGGAAAAACTACCC
This sequence comes from Anomalospiza imberbis, assembly GCF_031753505.1. NCBI lineage: Eukaryota > Metazoa > Chordata > Aves > Passeriformes > Viduidae > Anomalospiza > Anomalospiza imberbis. The sequence continues at coordinate 5,002,534 of NC_089693.1, read as the reverse complement.
TGCCTTATATCCCAGGCTCATCCATCTTCTGCTCACCCGGTTGCTCCATTTTTATTTTTTTTTTAGGCTACCCGTTGCATTGCTAGTAAGGATTCCCCCCTCCCGGGTTAATGTACTGGAAAATTGCTCTGCATGTTTATGTGGAGGTCCCTTCCAACTGAAAGAGAAAAGGAAAGAGGAAAAAAGACTATTTGGAAAGAAGAATATTTTTCCCACTGAACTCACAGGGCAGACCCCAGCTTGTGGGTTCTGACCCTGATTAAGAGAATTTCAATGACCTGCTAGGAGGTTTATTGTGAGGTTTGGCAGAATGCACTTCCGAATGAAATTTTTTATTATTTATAATCACAAAGGTGGATTTGAATGGTCTACATTCCTCTCCTTCACCCGTCTACTCACTTCGAGACCCCATCTTTGAACTACCACAGATCACCTAGATCCAGTTTGCTTCAGCTCTCCTCCAGCTCCTGGACCTCAGCCAGGTTCTCTGTTTTGAACCCTGTTGTGTTTTCTTGGGTTTTTTTTTTCCCTTTTATACATTTAAAACTGGGTTGCACAATACAAATTTAACTGTTGAGGACTTTGGACTCAGGGATAGGGCAACACCAGTGACAGCATGATATGAGATAACTCGTAGCTGCTGCTGGATAAAAATAGACAAAGTATACTCCTACAAACAAAAAGTTTCCAGGGTTGAGGCTTTTTTTAGCTGAAATTAAACTTCATGTGGTCTCTGGGGTTTGAGCTAAGGCTAACTTTGGACAGAAGTGAGATACCACAAATGTCACAAACAGTGTCTGTAAACAAGCTAAAAATCAACGTTCCTATTTTCCCAGGTCCAGAAATGCAGCCACTTGCTGCACGTTCCTAGATACAGTCATGGACTGAACCTCATAAGTGACTCGGATAAAGACAGATACTAAAAGGAACTTCTTAGTGCACTAAAACATTCAATACCCATTGTTAGTGGTTAGGTGTTTTTCTGTTCCCTTTATTTTTTGTCCCTTGCTCAATGACATAACAATAAAATTCTTCATCTAAGTCTGCCTCCCCAAAGCTCTAGTACTGGGAAAAATATCCACAACTACTTTTTTTTCCTTATTTCAGCAACAGTGTGTCCTACTGCCTAAAAAACAACCTCTTTTTAGTTAGTGGAGAACAAAAAGGAGACTTTTGTAAGTAAAAGGCCTTTAGAACACCTTTGTCTCATTCCATACAGTTGGAGGAAGGTTTTCCAGTTCTGGGATTAGAGTTCATAAAGTGATGTCATTTCTGGTTATTGATTCCCAAAAGAGAAATTCAAATACAGCTGTGAGGAGGCATTAACTCCTCCTGTTTACAAGAAAGAATTTCCATACATGGGGTTTTTTGGTCACAAAATCTACCACAGAAGTTCGAGCAAGGCCCTGTCCTTTCTGTCAGCTTCTGGTTACATCTTGGCATTTGCTTATTTCATTACTAAATAAAGATGCAGGCAGGGACCAGGGGCTTGCTCCAGATGTTTATGACTGACAAGTGTGCCCTGACCAGAGGATGGACTGAGCCTCACCTCCCAGAGCAAGGGCTTCCACCCTTCCTACTCTCCTTTTTAGGAGTCAAGTGACGTCAAACATCTCGTGACCTCAAACCCTGGCCAAACCGTTGGCATGGTTGACCTGTTTATTTGGGTAGAGCATAAAAGAATTTTGGCAAAACTGACAAACCAGGCTCAGATAAGGGGAAACCTTCAAGTCAAACACAAACATTAATATGAACACCCCTAATCTCCTGGTTTGTCCCCTTCCCTAGGCAAAGGTCAGGAGCATTTGGTCCCCACAGACCCTTAACAAGCAGATGTTACTGTAACATGCCCAGGGAATCAAGCATAAATACGACCCCTGACCCCAGTTGTCAGCTGATCCGCTGAGACTCTTAGAAATATACTCTTAACTTTTATAAATTCCCACTTTTTCCCACCGTCCCACTCCATTCTTTCCCTCCCCTCTCCCTTGTGTCTTCCAGACCCGTAGCTGCTGAGCGGCGCTTGCACAGTTGCTCATGGCCTGACCCCTCTCTTCACCCGGGTCAAAGGCCTGGGACCCAGGGCAGGGCTCTTTTCTTGCCAAAGGCCAGCTGATGAATCATTCCCAACTTGAAGGGAACAGAGGAGAGGGGAGGAGTTTGTCTCTCAAAAGGCCCTCAAACAACTGTGGCCTATATATCAGCATTTACACTATTCTGACACTCTCAAAAATTCACTTTCCTTTCTGGGAATGGCAACAAAAAGTGAAGGGGGAAGGGATGGAGGAGCTGAGAGGCGCTCCCTGGACAGCCTCAGAAAATGCAGAGCCTGGTCCTGATGGCAGGAAAGGGGTCTCCCTTTGTCTGAAGGGGGATACTAACATGAGCATCCTTCATTTAAAAAAATGCTCCTGTTAAATAGCAAAAAGTGGGAGGAAGGGAAAGGGGGTTTCCAAGGAAAGTTTCAGCAAGCTGCACCAGATAGACCAGGTCCTGTCAGACAGGGCAGCTTTGTTCAGAGGTGGGAACTGTCAGTGTTTCTCAGGGGAAAGCCACTTCTCCTTCCTCTCAAGTCCCATGTGGGGCTCAATTTTTTGCCTGTAACATCCAGCCTCTTTTCCTGCCAGATGATCCACCGCAGACCTGCAGAGCTCATCTGCACAGAAACCTTTCAGTTTTGGACTGTGTCACACTGTCTACCTCAGAGGGACTCTCACTCTAAAAGAGCTGCAGGAATCACAAAAACCAAACCCAGACACCTTCCAGCTCCACCGAGACGTTGCTTGGGTTTTCCAGAGTATCCACCCCGGCATGCGTGACTCAGGCCCACGAGCATCTGGAGACCGCAGGCTGAGGGATGCAGAACGCTCCCAAGATGATGTTTATTTTTGTTTGATTCCCTTCACCTTTATAAAATGGCAGAGGCATTTTTGGCCTCACACCAGGATTTGATTTGAAGTGGGGATTTCCCTGTGTGGTTCACATTCCCTCTCCGGCCACAGTTAAACAGTAACTGCAGGGGATGACTTTTACCCCTGGCTAGCGGGATGCGTGGGGCTGTGTTTCCACAGCACCATGGCCATGGCTGCCTTCCCAGCTGGCCTTTTGCTCACTTCCACTCAATAATTTGATGGTAACATCACATGAAATAACATGGGTCTGCCTTCATTAGCATCAAAAATATATAAACTATTCGCTTCCCTTTGTCAGAACTGGGTCCTAGCCCAAAGAGAGGGAAGGGGAATCTCCCCACCCTCAATGCAGTCTAGGATTTTGCTCAGCCTCATTTGCTACCTTTCACCTTAAATACATACCATAATTTTGTCTGCAGCTGTTCTTTAATAAGTACTTTTTTTTGTGAAAAGTGATAACTTTCATAGTTTAGAAATGTTAAAATATCACACGGAAATTTTAAAATATCACACAGAGCACTATCCAGGTCTCTTTCCTGCAGGATTTCAGCCGGACATATGTGTGTCAACAAATTTCAAACATTCTCCACCACACTTTTGATTGCCTCCTGACTGAGTTATGAATATGGTCTTATTTTGGATGGCACTTTTTGAATTAAAATCCTTTATTTGTCTTTGGAGTCCTTGTTTAGGTGGATGTCATTACAGTTTCCCAGCTCTTCAGGGTAAAATCTGCCATTTACCCCACTCCCTGAACTGGTTTTAATGGCTTACTGGATATCAATGGCAATATGAGGCTTGATAACAACAAGCCATCAGTTACTGTAAATCTGTCCCAATCATTTTAAGACAGAAGAGCAAGACTTCACCCATGTGACAGAGGGTTTGCCTATTTTATTGATTTTTAAAGTTTGTTTGTTTTAATTGACATACATGTTTATTAGGGTAGGAAGTTCGAGGATGGATTGGACCTACATGCTTTGGAAAAAAGAAAGGAGTTTAAAATTTAAAAATACACATCAGTGTAGCTGGGCAACACATTCCATAGAATCACAGTCTTGATTTAATAGTCTATCTAGTGTGGACAAGTAAGAAACATGGGTTTGTTCACGCAAAGACATTGCATCCTGGTTCCAGAAAAGTCAGTGAGAATTCTGCCATTAACTTTAAATGAAACTAAGGCTTCACCTCAAAGCTTTTAATCAAAAAGTGTGAGCTAGCATGTTCAAACAATGCCTTCGGATCCTAGTCAAGGCAAAGTCTCAGACTCTGGCAGGAAAGAAGGCTCTTATTCAAAAGCTTTTCATGCGATCTCCTGGTTACAGAGCGATGGCTGCAAGCCCCGGTTCTGACCTCCTGGGCTGTTGGTCATTCAAAGTGTTTTCCCTCAGCAATATCCAGCTTTTTGGTCTATCCTGCAGTGACCTTGCAATAAAAGAGCACATCTGCATGAACCAGCAGCTCAGTTACTCTCATTATTCCTCCTTGGGACACAGAAAAATCTGTTTTCTGCACCACTTTCCAGCTTGGGCAAAATTCAGCAACAAATTTCTTCTCTCTGCCACTTACTGTGGGTGTCTCCACAAGTAGACTTATCTTTATCTGGTCTCTCTTGATGTACAAGCCCTGATGGTTATCCTTGAGATGACTCTATTTTGTTCAGATAGGTGCCTATACTTATCTGTAAACCATCTAATAAGAATCCCATCATCATGTACTAGGTCAGCAAATGATTTATACTTCAAATGTTCAACATTCATTGTAAATAAAGAAATAAAACAAGCATCTAAGGGAATACAGTAAGTAGACTAAGAGAATATTTGGTCTCAGCATGGTCAAAAATAATTTGTGTGTATAAACATCAGAAAGAGAATGAAAATCTCAGAATTCAGTGGACTGGGGGTTATTTTCTGGTAGTCTGACTTTGAAATCTTAGTAGAAATTAATTTTCTCAAGACTCATTGTCCCCCCAGGGGCATTTTATCACTTTATAAAATCTTCAGATGGCCCAGTAGCATTTGTTTTCCTGGGACTGGTTTAGCCTGTGCCGGGTCCAGCCCATGATGTAATTTCAAAACTGTATACAAGTCCTAATGGAGAGAGAATCCACAGAAGCACCCACAACATCTCCGTACACATAACTCACAATTTAGATCAAGACAGGAAATTTTTTTTCCATTCTATGTGTAAATATGACATTTTTTTAAAAGCTTTCCTATCTCAAGACTAAATGTTAAATAGCCAATATTTTTAGATACCAAAATTCCACACATTCACTAAAGAGAAAAGAATTTAATTTTTCTTCTAATTCTGTATTTTTTTTTCACATTAATTTTCCTTAACTTAACTTACATTGCAAACCAAACAACAGAGTTTGTTCCAGGCAATGGAAGAATTTTTAGAAAGTACCAAAGTAGGGCAATGTATCAGTTTCATCAATCCTCTTTTTGAACAATTTGGCATCTCAGGGAAGGAGCACTGTTCATTGGGAGAGAATATGCTGACAAACCTCCTCTGATGACAAACCTTGTTTGCCTCCACCACAGATACATTTTTCAGGTTCAGAAATACTTCTAAGTACATTTGCTGCTGTGTGCACATCTCTGAATAGGTAAGAGCCTGTGGGGAACTCATGAAAAACAGGTACATGTGTCCTGGGTGACCCCCTGTAGCATGACACAAGGCAGAATGACAGTAAATTGTGGGGAAAATGCCATTTGTGAGCACGGCCTGAATCTATAGATCTGCTCCTTCAGACAAGGTTGTGGTGTAAGGCACAAATTGAAGGATTGTCCCCACGTCAGTGGGCAGAGTGCAAAAGATCCCCTCCATGATTTAAAGCTGAGATCCAGATCCTGTGGGCTCTCCCACATCAAAAGTCAGTCTTTGGAAATCAGAATCTTCCCATCAGTGTAATTTCTTACCATTCCATGGTCTCAAACTTATTTCCTGCTTTTTTCTCTGTTACTTTTTGCAACACAGTCCCCAAGGTCTGATTTATTTATTTTGCCCAAAACTCATGCCTAGACCATTTTTGTTAACTGAAAAACCATTAAATTAGATTGAACAAAGCTGCTAAGGAATGACAAATCTTTTTTTTCTTAGATATTAAATAACACTTATGGGAATTCAAGTTTCCAAATTTTTGCAGACTTCTGGAGTTTTCTTCCTCCATGTTTGCTTACCTTCTTTTAGATTTCTAAACTCAGTTACTAACACACTGCACAAATAGCAGGAGTCAAGGTTGAGGGCAGAAGCCTAACAGGTGAAAGGTTGAATAACTTAAAAGTCAGAAAGTGCACTTTTCAAGGGAGAAGTTTAACAGGTTTGGGATTCTCAAACACTCACAAGCTGTTGTTCTCTACTTGCTTGGCCAGGTCAGTGCTGACATTACGGTTTTGATGATCACACGTTTTTTCTTTCATTGGCTTTCTACACTGTCTGTCTAATTTTGTCCTTGCCCTTGTAAACCTTTATCTTTTACTGAGGCACATCACTCTTCTCATTCCTTCCTTTGCTGTTTGTCCTTCCCTTTTTTTTCTTTTTTTTGTTTGGTTTTTTTGGGGGGTTGGGTTTTTTCCCCTCTTTTTGCTTTTGCCTTTTATATATGTGTGAATGCTAAAAGGGTAGGTATTGGGGGTTATTTAGTATCTGCAATAATGATGCCACTGTTCATCTGTGCTCGGAGAAGCTGCACTAAGGAACAGCACACTGAATTTCAAAAATCTGTTCTGAGTCCTTGAAAAAAAATTTCCCTTAGCTTCATAATTTAGTTAGTTTTTGAATCTGATGACAGTAGAAAAAATAAAGTAAATTTTCCCAGTCTGGATATGTTAACTGTGAGAAAAATCTATACCTTTCTGTCTAAACAAGAACATTTTTTTCTCTGCATGGCTCTGTCTTTGTTGTAGTGTTTCTTTTTATTTGTTAACAAAATGGGGAAAAAATTAATTCCAGCTATAAGGAATAGAAAAATTTCTGAATTATTTCTATATCTATTATAAATACTGCATCTGACCTAGTTAATTGTTTAGGGTTTTTTTTTTTTTAATTCAATGCCATAAATTTTAGGAAATTGCACAAAAAATACCTGGACTAAGATAGAGTTCAGGTAGCAGCAGCAAAAATAGAGAAAGTTTCCCTGATGCATGATAAAATTGTGAAAACTGGTTCCATATGTATCAGCAGGACTGGGGCAAGTATTTTGTCTCCCAAGACCAGGACTATTATTTGTTGAGGTCCTTTGCCAGAAAGAAGGGATGGTGAAACAGCAGTGACTGAAGACAGAGAGATACTGAGGCAAGGTGGCTTGCAGTTGCTTTTAATTCCAAGATATCCAAGGAAAATTTCCATGTGCAGGCCTCCCTCTTTCATTTTGTCTTTCCCTGTGGCATGCTCATTGCCTATCAATCATATTTCAACTCCTGTGAGGAATGGAGACAGTCTGGCCATTGCTATCAGAAGCAAATGGTGTTTAGAGCTAATGACCAAATCAAAAATCTCCTGCATGACATCCAGAGCTTATTCCCAGGAAGAAACTAGCAAGAGACCAAATGGACACATGGGGCCAAGAACACGCTGTGCTTGACCCCAGGAAAACTGTCAGGGAACATCAAATATGAAGAATGCCAAACATCCAGCAGTCACTGGAGCCTCAGCTGGCTTGCAGTGCATGCCCACAGGAATTTCGATGTTGCCTTTGCTAAAAGCCAGTTCTGACCCTGTTGCAGGAGAGGTGGGTCCCTTCCATCTGAAAGGTGGATGAGCTGCTTTGCTGAGAGGGCCTCATGGATTGTTGGGATCACTATGCTGTCCTAGGCTGAAGCTCAAGTTGCCATCTGGGAAATCTCAGTGCACTTGAGAAAGATAATTTTTTTCCCCCTCAAATGAAGTGCTGAAGTTTTCTTCTTACAGTAGCTGGAAAGCAAACATTTGCAGAACAAGGAAACTTCCTTGTGCCACAGAACAACATTACCACAGAGGAACAGCAGCTTAAGCTGTGCTTCCCCGTGTTCAGGATATGTACTTTGACCATAGGCCATCCATCATGTGTTCAGCTCTTGCTGGTGGTTAGACCACAGACATCCAATTGCTCAGAATTAGCTCCATGACATTCTCTGGTTAAGTCGGTGCACATGGCAAAATACATCATATACTTATGGTTAAACTTGAAATGCCACTCTCAAGAAGTCCTTTCAGCAGGACCCCACGGAGCTGTCTCCTGCAGTCAGCCAGCCACCAACTTGTCCTCTGAGCATGGCTGTTTCCAGTGTCTTTTTTCCTGGTCTGATAGAATTAGAAATGTAAGTACCTGGAATAAGGAGAGGAGCAGGCTCAGGCCTGATGGAAATGTAAGGGCTGAGAGCTGTGATCATGTTACTGGACAGACAGCACATGTTGTTTTGACTGATCCTGGCGTGGAAAGGCCACATACAGTTAAGCTGCCAAAGGGCCACATATATTTCAGCTACCTTTGACCCACCAGCAAAGTCAAAGCTGGTCATTGCAAACACCAGAAGCATCCTTCAAGGCTTTAGGCAACATCCCCATTACAGTAAAGGCAGCTGAATATAAAGCTGTGTTTTTATTAACCCTACAAACAAACACTACTGCGGCCATGGGGTATCTTCCACATGTGCAGAGAAGGCAGTGCACTCACTTCTGAGCCACAGTGACCTCTTTGCAGTGGCTGCAGTTGATTTATGAGTAATAATCCCACTCATAACAGGGAAACCCTCATCCCAACATCTCTGCATGAAACCACCCCAAGATGCACTTTGTGCTCCAGGAAAACTGGCCTCCAGTCAGATGGCAGACTGAAATTCAGGTTTTCAGTGTAACCACAGTTTGGTGAGGATCTGTGTGTACTATTATAATTTTAAAAACCCACAATGATAATAATATCCCCAGCATCCTGTAGGGAAATTAAATTCAGCTCCTAGGATAAACTAAGTCTATATGGAGCAAAAAGCAAAGGAGAGGGCATGGGATGGGGCAAGAAATTTATACACTTTAGGTTTCACATTCAGTTGATCCTAAAGACCTGATTCAGCTCTGGCAAAGGGAACTACATGCACCCCCCAAAAAAATTGTCCAAAAAGGGTTGTTTGGTTTAATTTTTTTAATTTCTTAACCAGCTAAAATTATCCAAAGAGTCAAGAAAAGCCATTTACACTTATTTTCAATTTTACCCATGTATAAGTATTCATTGAACTGTCTTCTTTCTGTTAAGTGAAATTTCAGGTATGTGAAATTATTTCACCTCACAAAATTCCCTTACTTTCACAACACTAATTGTAAGTAATTACCTGTGCTGTTCCTTTAAGAATAAGAACATTATCAGCCAGCCCACCTCAGGGAATAAATATGCATCTCACTTTGATGAAATTTGCACACAATACAGGTCAGGTAGTTAATGAAGCCATAAACCATAATATGTCTGAGGCACTAAACATCACCTTATTCATTTGGCCTTGGTGTTTAAGAGAGCAAGAGATGTTTATTGCCATGAGACACCCTCCTCGCCTTTAGGATCACCATTCATAGCCAGCTCTTTGTAAATAAACATATAACCTTTGCAATGGTAATTTAAGACTGTGCAGTAAAGAAGATGCAGTGAGTGCATGGAGAGTGGAAGAGAAGATAAAAAACCTCATGAATAAAGTCGAAGGCTGCAGGCTAAGGTGTTTATTAAGTCCCAAGCTGTTTTTTTTCCTCCACTTTTCCTCTCTACTGAAATAAAAACAATGATTGCTATGATGCTCTAAAATTAGAGCACATTTGTCGTTTTTAAAAGCAGCTAACAACTGAACTTCAACTGTGCAACAGCATAATAGGTGTAGAAAATAGGTCTGCCCCAGGCCTAGCCTCTTCTGTTGTGTAATCAGCCAGTAAGAAAGCAGGAGATCGAACCAGATAATGTCAGTTTTCCACTTCACAGTGGCAAAGGTATAAAAGGTATACATTAAAATGCATCAATGAAATGCTGCAGTCCATCAGACTGACTTCCTGGGACAGAGAGAGTTCACTTTCCTGCCACAGTGCCATGTCTTTAGCATGTGTCACAAAAAAGCACCTCTGCACTAAAATGAATAAAACCCTGAATCATAAAAAGGCTTTGCATTTCAGCCCCAGGATGTCAAAGTGTTTTGCAAGGAGGCATGAATTAAACCTCACAGTGTCCTGAAAGGTAGTGAAAGAAGATAACCCTGTCTGGTTTATGGTAAGGAACCCAACACATGGGGCCCTGACCAAGGGCACGTAGCAAGTGTGAGACAGGTATTAGATCTGATCTCTGCTCCTGTGCTTACTCCTTCCTTTTCTTCCTCTGAAAAATGCTGTAATAGTTTTCTTTAAAATTCTCATGATTCTCATTAATCAATCTCCACTACTTTTACAGCAGAAAAGATCTCCATGCTCACATGTCAGAGAGGTCCAAAAAGTACTGCAAATCATGTTTTACCACCAAATCATGATGAAATTACTTGTCTCTGGGTCTTGCTAAACAGCCTGTAAAGAACATGGGTGATCCTTTAACTTCACAAACAGCACAAACACACACCGCATCACTGCCTTGCCTGAAACAGTGAGTGCAAACACAGACATGCCCAGTTTGTGTCTCTTAATTACCTATTGCTATCTGTGAGGGAAAGACTTTTTGATCTATGGAGATGTTCAGCACTATGATGGTGTGAATTCTTCTTTGCAATCTGCTTGCTGAATCACAGCAGCTTCCAAGCAAACTATTTTACACAATTAATTTATTTGTGACAGCTTCAAGAAACCTCGAGGCTGTTCTACTTGTCCGTGCTTGGCAAAGGACCCTAAAAAAAGGGTCCTTGAGAAACAGCCAATGGTAAATATCAGGAATAAGATATGATCCCTTTCCCCTTTGTCAATGCACACTGTGCTCAGCCAGGTCTATCATCATTGTCACTTCAACAGCTCATGAACCAGAGAGTGCCACACCATGGGGCAAGTGATTAATGCAGAAAAATCAATTACTAGTTTGCATTGGGATCACAGAGTAAATAGCTGAGGTATTCTGATGAATATCATCTCATCCTTTCCAAATATTCACATGGTTTGGTACCTCCAGAGGAGTTCCACACCCTGTTGCATCCAGAGCAGCCAGTGTCTGTGGGTTAGAGCATGAACCCACCCTGCTGGAACTGGCTGCAAACAAGGAAAGTGGAGAGATCCAATAATAAATATGCTATAATGACATAATAAAAGTTTGGGAAATTGCAGGAGTCATGTTTCTCATTCAGAAGCAAACTTAAAATAAACTTGAAAGCCTGCAAACATCACAATTTTTGTCTGATGAAAAAGTCCCGACTGAGCAGCCCAGTGAAATGACTTTGCAGGAGTATATGAAAGACATACCACAGGCAAATTGAGATACAAAGTTTGAGTTTTTGATCCCAGAGAGAGAGAATAGTGTGTCCCTCCATTTATCCATGAACTCTGCAGCTGGCAGGGGCTGAGTTCTGTTAGTAATTACCATGAACAGATGAGGGAAGATTTTTTTTTTCCCGCTTTTATTTTGACCTGCAGTTAAAGAAAATTTGCTTGTTTTATTTTAGGTTTAAAAATGATGAGGCAGCATCAACCTGTGTTTCACCCCAGAGCTGTTGATTTTCCCCTGTCTTCTCCCCCTCCCTTCCTTTCTTCCTTCCCTTCCACCCCCCAGCATCTTAATTTATTTCAGACTATGAGTGTGCAGATTCCCAATTTAGTGGGAACAGTTTGCTGCCAAGGCCCTTCAGGGGCTTTCTCTGCAGTTTATTTTCTTAACTACAAGCTTCAGGTTGTTTTGTGTGTGCAAGTGGTGGGGAAGGAAGGAGGGGACTGCATTCCTTCCTCCAAATTTACAACATGAATAGTTTGGATTTGCTTTTAGCCAAGTAAGTTTTGTCCTTCCTTGTCCTGCTCTGTATTTTGTTTTTCTCTTCCTTCAGCAAACACCCAGCTGGCAGCTTTGGTGACTCACAGAGGAAAAGTATTAGACACATTTCTTGCTGAAATTATTATTTGCCTCTGCTCCCTCTTTTTCCCTGTGTGAAATAACTGCTCACAGAAGGGTGACAGGGACAACCCTGGACTCATGCCTGCTTTTGCACAGCTGCAGTGGGAATATATTTTTTGAGAAGAGTTCCCTTCTTCTTCAAGGTGGGATACCATAAGAGCCCTGCCTGAATCCATAGTAGGTAGGACCAGAGGTATATCTTAAAAAAGCACTCTACAACTGCTCAAACAACTTTGATTTTAGCAGCAAAACTAGTAAAACCTCCATTTTCTTGAGCACACAATGTGCCACCAAGCTATTGAACCTACTGACCTCCTTTTTTCCTAATGGGAATTTTGTCAGGGCCAAAAATGATGATGAATTAGCCAGTCAGCCAGGATATCTGAACTACATGGCTGGGGCAAGGGGTGGCCCAGGCAAAGACCCCAAGTGGCCAGATGGTCCCCACAGTGTCCCATGGCCGTGTCCCATGCTGCCAGAGCCTGGCCAGCAGTGGTGGCACCCAGCATGATCACCTCATCAGCCCCAAGGATTTCCTGGGCGGAAACACATGAGGCCTTGCCTCGCTCCAAGTTTTATAAAATGTTGGTTGCTGTTCAAGTGGGAGTAAAGCCAGAAGGATAACAAAAACCAAACTTGTTTCCTGCAAAATGGGAAGCCTGTGTTGTAGCAGCCTGCTACCTTCCAGCCATAGGACAGCCCTGGAGAGGGAAAAAAGGTCCCCTTGGGTGATGGTCCCTGCTCAGAGGAGTTGTTCCCCACTCCTGTGAGCAAAAGAAAAAGTTCACACAGCCTTTTCTCTTTGCATCACCTTCTCCAGAGCCCATCCCAACAGGAATTATTATTGGATTTGCTCTGTATCTGGGATCTCCAGTGGCACACCTCTTCCAGAAGGAGCCATGGAAAAGGTGAAAAATGAAGGAGCCTGTCACATTAACTGGTAGAGCTCCAATGCCATAAGGGTATCAAACACTCAACCCAAACCCTGATCAATCCTTAGAGGAATACACATATATAATTTCAAGATGTTGAACAATTAGTAATTAAGAGTAAGCACAGGAAACCCCAGCATGTTCTCAACAGTCTTTGAGCAATAATAATAGGAGGTTTATTTCATGAAAGAAATTATTTAATCCAAACTATTCACTCAACTCCAAACACAGGACAGCAATATGAGAGGAATATGAAGGTAACTCTATTTCCACCAAAAAAAAAAATAATAATCCCAAGCAGGTTTTCTTTAGGGAAAGCAAAGTTTCCCTCCCATTAGCCCACTTCCTGCAATTCCTCAGTGTGATTGTGTGTTGGGAATATACCCAAATTTATTTTTATGTAGATTACAGTGGTCTCATGTTTCCTTAATACAGTTTCATAGCTGATTTCCTTTGCCCATGTTAACCCAAAATTGTTTAACATATGCCTCACAACCAGCCATTGTCAGGCTCGTGTTAGCTTAGGGACTCTTCTTTTTCTGGCTCATTGTAAAGGGGAGTAGGGGGTAGAGGTTTTTGCAGGAACTTTTCTTCATGCTGTTTCAACTGATGAGCTTTAAAGCTATATAGAGTATTTTCCACATTCCCAGGGATTTCCACACATGGAAGTTTTTTACTTGTCCCTTTCCTCCTTTTATTTAGTTACCACCTGCTATTGTCCAGTACTCCAGGTGATTGCAAAGGATCTGTTTTATTCTTTTCATGGTTACAAATAAAGACTTAAATATAAAAAGGGTTTTCATAGGACTGACCCAGAAGACATGGAGGGACTTTCAGCAGCTGGTCACTGTGCTGGTCCAAGCCATTCCTGGAGGTAGCTCCTACATTGCATAGGATCATGTGAGGAGTGGGAGAAGTGAACACAAATACCAGTGAGATGTGTCTCTATGACAAACCACCTCTCCATCACCTCTCTCAGACTAATTATGCCACAGGACTATGACAATAGGTCCTACATGACCTGCTCTCCATCACCTCAGGGGAAGAGCAATAACAGAGGTTGTTTCAGAGGGAAGAGGAGACAGACAGCAGATCACACTGAGAAAGGGAAAATTCTAGCCCAGAAGAATGGGGGGGACCAGATCAAATGAGGGGTTGAAAAAAAACCCCTTATGTGCCATCTGCAAGTCCTTTATGGTCAAGTCATGGAACAGTGGGACACAAAACAGGAGATGAGAGAAAAAGATATTTCTGCATTTGCTCCCCTCCTTCTAGCACAATGTATATTGGATCAGTTCACCCAGTTTTTCTAACTCAGGGAACAGATGGTGTCATATTTGAATATAAAATGAGTTTTCATTTGCTTTGCCATAAAAAAAAAATAATGCAAACAAACAAGAAAAAAAAAAGAGCTCACCCAAAAATGATGCTATAGGTTTTTTTACAGACCTGTGGTCTCAGTTACAAGCTGAGCTTATTTCAGTTCCCGGATCTAATTTGTGGTCTATTATGGTCCTTTTATGCCTGCAGATGTACAAAATGAAAAAAAGTCCCTTCTACAAATGGAAATACTTTTCTACTTAGACAATGTTCATGTTTTGGGGAAAAGTGAAAAACTGTTTAACCACATTTGGCAGCAAAATTCCAACTGTACAGGCACAGAGTTTGCTGTTGTTGGTCTGTGCTGTGTAGCTTTGAATTCAATTAGAATTCAAACCCACTCCTTTTTAAAGTTTCTGTTATGTTACTGGAAACAGCTTCCGAAACGAATACTTTTCTCATGGTTCCTCTTGTCAGGACCTGTGAAAAGGAGTAAGAAAACACAAGAGAGAACCTCTTCCTATGGCAATCCCAAGACAAAGATGAAGAAACCAGATTAAACACAGGATTTATGAGATGGATGTCTGTGGCTTCTGTTCTTCATTTCTAAGGCATGAGTCTCATCCCTGCAGATTAAACACTCCAGTTGTATGCCAGTGAGACTTCCTAATGTCATCATGGGAATCAGTGGAGTTAGACAGTCATAAAAGTAAGCTCATGTAGCAACAGAGGAAGCCAACAGGTCAGATGAACAATCAAGACCTTTTTCTGAGTCTATCTACAGTCTTTCACTTGCATCACTTTTCCCTTGCTATGATGCTTATAAAAGTTTTGGGCTGCTTGCAGGTGCCAAAATATTCTCAGAATAAATTTGCACTGAATATGAGACAAGCTGACTGAAGACCTCTCCTGAGTCCCTTATTTTCTCAAATTCCACAATTACGATGTTATTGCAAGTAGAGCATTTTTTCCCTCTTTAATTTACACTCTGCTGGCTTACATATTACCCTCCAGCACATCTATAAAAGACCTTCGCTGCTGAGGTGGGGCAGGAATTGAGTGGTTTAGGATTTGGTAAAGGGATTAAGGAGTCTTTCATTTCTAGGTCACTAGTTCAAGACTGTCATGACTGTAGGCTGTCTACTGACCTGAGTTAAATATATTGGTGGATGCCGCTTATTCCCTATCAAAAAATCACCACCACATTTGGCATTGATTTGACTTTATAACAGAGTAGGTTTGGTATGCATTAATCAGAAATGGGAGCATGTTGGAAAGCTCAGATCAGGATGTGAAATCTCCCAAGGCTCGAGAATGGATGTGTTTGGAGTTCTGGTTTGACTTCTCCAAGTGAAAAGTCAAGCAGTGAAATGTGGGTTTCAAATTGTCTAGTAATTTAGAGTTGTTAAGAACCAAGTCCTACTTTTAATTTTAGCTCTGCTGTTTTCTTATGAAAAGCAGTTTCCCTACTTCCCACCTGTCAAACTGCAGAAAAGCTCACAGTAAAACACCTTTTTTCTTATTTAGTTTCCAGAGATCCCTGAAGACAGAAAGAAAGGAAAACACAGAAATTAGGAGATTACTAATCTCTCAGTGGTAAAAGGGAACCATTATCACTTCTGGTATATTTTGGCTAAACGTTGCAAGAAATGCTGGAAGTCTGAAGTTTTAAGTTCGTCCAAATTAAAAAAAGAACTGTATTCCCAAACAAATTCAAATATTAGAGTTTCAAATAGCTTTTCTGCAACACTTTAGAGGGAAAGTCCCCTACTTTCTCTCTTTCTCATACAGCCTCACACTCTTCAACAGGCTCTTTGACCTTCATGGGATGCTATTTGCTGATTTGGAGTCTCAGTCCCAGCAGTGAGTTCATAATAAGAGTCAGCTGAAGAAAGGCTCTTTCCCTACCTTCCAAAATTGCACATTTTAAAGCATCAAGCTACACATTGCTTCTGCCAGCTCTCAGAAAGATGTCAAATCGAGTAAAAATTCAAAAAGCAGAAAGCTCCTTGAAAGTAAACTCAGATGAAGTGTTAAAATGCAGTGTTATCCCTGGCTGGGAGGCAGCTTTCATAAACAGCACCAAGAAACAATTCAATTAGAAGATAAATACGACCTGGAAACAGCAGAAGAAGTTATGTTGGACATAAATCTGCTTGTGATACTTTTAATTAAAACTGGATGTGATGCAGTGCTCTATATGATATTTCCTTCATTCCCATTCATTATTGGGATTGCATCTGTGTATTCTGCTCCATTGTAGGCCTTCACAATCAAGTCCAAGGGAGTCCAGACACAGTTAGGCCAAAACAAAGGCTTAAAGGAGGCAGGCAAGCAGAAAATATTGGGGGAAAGGGAAATAAAAAGAAAGAAAAAAAAAACCAAAAAAAAGAGGGAGATTCTCAGTTGCTTTTGTAAGCACCTCTCACAGCCTCCAGCATGCTGTGGTGACCACATGTTCTATACCTGACCATATTTTGGTTTGGGACCTATTAGCTCTGAGGAATTTTCTTCTTTGAAGTTTGAGATTAAGCATAGGCCTGGTTTTGCTGCTCTGCCTGAACTACTGCCTCCCCCCAGAGTGTTTCTGGGTGCTGTCCACAGGTCTTTCTTTTTCCTTAATCTCCTCTTGTCACTAGGTGTGTCCAGAAGTTGAGTTTGCTCCTTTTCCCTCGTCTCATTGTGGGTTTCAGCCCTTGGTGGACATAACCAGCCCCTGTTCTTATCCTTGAGCTCCGAGAGAAATCCCAAGAGGTGGCAGAGCCTCTCTGCCTGTAGGATGCTGGATGTCCATCAGCCCTTAATCTGCACACTGTCTTCCCACTTAAATATTTTGCCATGTGTCCAGTATAACTTTTTTATCAAACCAGCAGCAGCAAAAGGAAGAAAACTGCTTTCTGGTATTGTAGGGACAAAGATTTTCTATCTGTTTTCTCTACTGTGAGAGCATCAAGATTCTGCCATTTTCCAAGTGATGCAGAAACCAAAACAGACAACTCTTTCCTTCTTTAGGTGTGCTCGACTCCAGGTTTAGTAACAGTGAGAATCCTACACTGGTGTGAGGGAAAGAAACTAGGGATTCAGAGATGCTTCCTCACTCCTGAGCTGCATGCTTCAAGCCACAGCTTTCTCGGATCTGCTTCTTCAGATACCATGGCCAGAATTTTCCTTGCTAGCTAGAGAAAGCTTAATTCTCAGCTTCAACAAATTAGTGTTCCCCATGGAATTGGCTTAGCATGGAAAATTCCCATTCCACCCAATTATAACTGCAGAAGTAACAGTCATATGGATAGCTACAATATTTTACATAGCCCTGGTTCTTTGTTTTCTGAGGTGAAATAGGGAGGGAGTTTGATCCTGCACCTAGTTTTGCCTACCTGGTCTACCAGGATCTGTACCCCAGCATGGGCACACCTTGGCCTGGCTGAGGCTTTGCCCTGATGGAAAAGAATGTAAAAATTCAGCAAACTGGATGGAGATATTTGCAGGTGAGTGGGGAATGGGAAAATTATCTGTTTTCTCAAAGAATTTGCTGACAGGCTAAGTATTTCAGGATTGTGTGGACTGGAGAGAAGGGAAGAAACATTTGACTGTTTATGGGAAGCCTATTTCCCCTGTCTGGGATGTCTGTGCTTCAAGAAATGGTATCATCACGGGCTGGGGATATCTGCTTACAACTTTTGAAGGAGATCTTTAGTCATAATCTATCAAAGCTTTAAATGAACATGAAACCAAGGAGACAAAATGAATAACTCACCCTAATGGAATAGCAGATGGTAAGATCTCACAGCACATCGTGGTAGTGCTCCAGCATCCACTATATAATGTTTCTCTTCCTGAGTGAGAATAGTGCTCATTCTTGTTGTTTAATGTCTACAAGGTCTAGTAGAGACTAAATCATGATAAGAACCACAGACGTTTTGGAAAGCCTGAAATTGGATAAGTGTCAGTCACTATCACCTCCATCAACCTTAACTTCCTTAGTCACAATGCAAACAGCTCTACGTAGTTTTATTTCATCATTTACTGAGACGGGGGGAAAAAAATATATCCTAAACACTTCTGGACAGCAGCTGTGGGTGGAAAATATATAGGATGGCAAAGCTTGTGAAGTGTGCAAGAAAAATAGTGCTAGTTAAACATGCCTGAAGATTGGGAATCCCAGGGCGGTCATGTGCTTCGGCTCAGAAAAGGGAGGGATGCTGCATTTCACAACAGAAAGTCTTAAAAATAAAATAAAATAAAAATAATTGCTTTGGGGACCCAAGTTAAAATGCAGGTGTTTTGAGGGGAACATAAACATTTTTTTCCTAAATGAGGCGTTGAGGGCTGGGAGAAGGGCAGTAAAATTAGTGGAATTACTGCCTGATTTTAACCAGATGATTGCTGCAGTTGGACACCAGCGCGGTTTCATTAGGGACTCTAATTTACAAGCCATTCAACGCATTCCAGGGGAATGCAGCAACTCCCCCCTCCCCATGCTCCCAAAGAATGCCAGCACTGAGCTTTATGGCAGCAAACCTGACTACACACTTGCTGGCTTTGGGGCTTGTTTTTGTCCTTCTTGCTATTGTGTCTTGTTGTTTTAAAGACCAGCTTGGCTGTAGTGCTGTGGCCAAGCTTTTTGGTAAGGGAGAAAGAGAGGCACAGTGACTTAACCCGGGCAGGTAGTCCCAGGAATCTGTGTAAATCTCCACTGGCGTGGAAAACATATGGTCCTTCTACTAAAGACCTGTCCTGATTTATACATAATGTGCAATCAGATATATTACATCATTTTGGCGTTAGATACCAGTATATTCCAGATATAAAATGACCCTTTTCCTGGCCTTCCATTAGATCCTAAATTGTCATTAAAGTACAGTCCTGAAAGCCTGAAGCAGGTGAGGTTTTGGCCTCATGTGACCTAGCTCAACATAAATTTGTCTGATCTTTATAGAGGCAAATGGCCTAATGAACACTGTGGATAGAGGAGATTTCCATGTAGCCAGCCCTTGGGATCTGGTATTACTTTCAGAGGTATGAGATTTCTGCCTCAACCCACCTGGCAAAGCAGCAATAACTCCTTTTCTCTAACAAATAACACACAGCCCCCCTTACATTCCTCCTGTTACCCTGCTTAGCCATCTTCTGGACAAATCCACACAACATTATAACCTTCCCCTGTATCCCCGAGTTTTATTTCACTGCCACAGTGCAAGTCACCAAAGCCAAAAGAGGGTGCTATGAATTCTTTCCCTGTTTTATGGGTTCAGAACTCTCTGTGTAGGGCGTAAGCATCCTTTTGACATACCATTATTTTCTAGTTGTCTCCTATTCCTTCTCTCTATTGCTTTTTCACTGAATTTCACCTTTTCTTTCAAGAGCTGCAAAGGTTCCCTATTTTGCCCAATCAGCTTCCTTCCCAGTGCTGCTTGCATTTTTCTTTTACATTTTCAACACATCTGAGTTTCATTTTTCCCCAGTGACTACTCTCTTAGCTAACCCACTCCCCACTTTTGATCGGCTTGCTGAGATCCAGCAGCCGTGGTTGATGTTTGCCTGCTGTTAATCCTAACCCTCACACCTAAATTATGATTAAAATAGTGAACAGAATCCCAAAGTTGGCAGGAGTTTAGAGTCCATCACCAAGTAGTTATAATACATGAATGTTACATATTAAAACACACAAATGCAGGGAATGAGGTTTCCTTTCAGTTGTAATATTTATCTCCCGTTTTTTGAGGGCAGCCATTCTGGTCTACCACTGCCACTCTGCTCCTGTCACAACTCACAAATTCTTCTGAGTTGGCTCAGATATCTATTTCAATGCAAAACCTCCTATTTAAAACCCAAAACAGATTTATTAAATAATTTCCTTCCCCTGAGGCAGGAATGAGCTGGCAGAACAGGAACGGTGGTGATGAGGAGTAACCTCACACACGAGAGAGGAAAAGAGCAAGTCCCCTTGCATTAATTCCTTCTTCAGGATCTTGTGTCCTACTTGAGAAACTCTAGAGTAATACTTTGCAGGCCTTATTTTGACCAAATTCAAATTCACCTGGCCTGCTTGAATCATTTAAGTTCCATCCCTGGAAGTGCCAAGGCCAGGTTGGATGGGGCTTGGAATACCCTGGTCCGGTGGAAAGTGTTTCTGCCCAAGGCAGGGGAGTTATGCCTAGATGAGCTTTAAGGTCCCTTCAAATCCAAAACATTTATGACTCTATGAAATTGTTCTTCAGAGGTTTTTCACCTTATGGGTTTTTTTCAATTACATAAGGCTTATGTTGGTGTAGCTAAAACTGAACACCTTATCTCCCTTCCAAAGACACTTTGATTGAGAAGATGTGGTTTTCAGACTGCCTAAGAACTGTTCTAATTATTCCCTTCAAATATGACTCACTGAGTATTTGGGTAAGTTTTTTCTGTGCCAAAAAGCATTTATGAATCAATCCACATCCTGTCCAAGCTTTTCTTAACCATAAATATTTGCCAACAGCCTATATGATCAACTGGCAGCCTACAGCTGTTTGCAAATGCTTCTCTCAAGGAATATTTGTGGATCACTATTCTGGTCACCACCTCAACTGTAGGGTGATGATGTTAATCCAGGACTGACTGAAGCCTTATAGACTGTATGATGACTTGTGGCAAGAAGTAAATGATGAAGAAAAAAGCGTTTCCTTCTCAGATTCCATTTTAAAATATTTGTGTTGCTATGAATATGCACCAGTTTGCAAAATGACTAAGTTGTGCAGGTGCCTGAACTGGTACAGCCTCCCAAACACCAACCATGTGCTTTCACTAAGGGCAGAAGTAACTTCTTCACTTTCTGATAGAAATCTAACCTAAACTGGTAGTTGCTTTTAAATGAAGTCATTTCAGGGCTAGACTTTATTTGCAAATGTAGATAGATCTGACCAGACACCTTCCATTTTTTCACTTTCTAACATCTGTAGACTTGCTGGAAATCCTTATGAATGAAAAATATTATTATGATGACTTACTATGGTATCTTTCCATGCTCTGTAGCTCTGAGGTGGCAAAGGCCCTGACACACATCTTGCTGCAGTTTATAAAGCAGTAATTTAGACCATCAGACTATCAGATGAATTGCCATTGAGCCATTTTGATTTCTCTCATCTCACCCTTTGAAAGATAACAGACTTCATAACTTTGAAGACCTTTTATTTGCTTGGTTGATGCTACAAAGTCAGGATTCACTGCTCCACCAGGGCATTTTCAAATGCTTCCTGACCCATGTATTTAATTCTTCATTGACTTTCACTGTAATTTAGGCTTCTAACTCACCTGTTTTATCAGTTTGTAAAACAAAAGAAACTACTCTTTAGGCATGTAGAATATCCAACAGTCTCTATTTACAACTAACAAGGAGCAATCTGGTATGAATTATTTTCCATTGCATTCAGAGACCTTTCAGGACTTGACTTCTTGTTTTCTTAAGATCACCTTGTATAATTGAGGGCTAAAATGCAGGGCAATTTCTTCAGATCCTTTTCCAGTCTGCTTATCATCATCTCATGGATATGTGCAAATTTCATGGAAAAAAAGTTGGACAAAAGAAGCCGAAATTTTCCTAACACCAGAGTGAATCCAGGCAACTTCTGGAGATGGATTTGTTAAATAATCATTTTGAGCAAAATATGGAAAGGGAAAATAAAAGTTTCATAAAGCTAAAAATAAAACTTTAAAATTTTGCTGATTTACTGAGAAAAACACTATTCTTTTACATTATAATTCTCAAATATGAATAAAATTCCATCTTTTTAAAAAAGAGAAAAAAAACCCAAACTTTTTTTTCTCCCTTAGAATTCTTTCAAGAATAAATTTGGTTGTGGCTGTTTGGACAACATGAAAGCTACATTGAGAATGTCTTCTACAGGACTGACTGATCTTGAAAGGTTCTTAGGTTAACATCACCTGCTTTATAAAAATGCTATTGACAGAGTTTCAGATAAAGCTAGAAATCAAAGCATCATCACTGATCCACAACACAGTACAAATCTTATGTCTCTTCATAATTTATATCAGTGTAATTGAAACTAGTGCCCTTTATGGATTTGTTTATTAGATGTATGATTAATAATTAGAGTAGTTGTGAGACTAGAATTAATGTATAATGCATGTTTTTATAATGTTACAATTAACGTTATAAGAAAATTGTTTTTGCATAAGTCACTAAAAAAGTAATGTTCTCACTGATAAACTTCAAAACTTTGTGAGACACAGAGAGTCAGATGCCTGAGACAGGAGATGGATGCTGGTGGGAAGATCTGCTCCATCTCTGCTGAATGGTCCTGAGGAAGGTGAAGCAGAGCACAGATGTTGCACTCCAGTGCTCTGCAGTTCAAAGGGGATAAATGACTAATAGCTGTCTCAAAAGGCCAAACAAAGTGTCATCCTAAGATGTGTTTCAGCTTTGTTTTCCCCTATAATTATCTCACTTCTAGGCTAAACTTAACAGGAAACCCACTTTGTTTTGTAAGAAATACTCTTGTTGTTTAAGAATGCAGATGTTGCTGAGACTCAGAAGGAAGTCTATGTCCCTTTGGCCAGCTGTCTCCTAACGAGACATCCACAGACTCTTCATTGTACCCTTAAAACTTAATCCAGTCAGACAGTGACTTAAATCTAGCTCTTGACACAACTGCACTATATAGAATAAGGCCATAAAGATAATTCCCATTTGAAAGCAAATGCAGCCTGAACCCAAGTTTGGGAGTCTGCTGAGTAAACACTACCAAAGGAGAAATAAACATGTTCTCTTGGCCTGAACTACCATAACTCTCTCAGCTGCAGAAAGAAAATACAGCACAAGAGAAAGAGGAATGTTTAGATATGACTTAGAGGACGGAAATTTTCTGTTCATGTTTAGGAGATCTCACAATATCTGACCACAGCCATGTCTGGTAGCTGAAGCCTACCCCTTACCCAAAAATATGTTCAGGCAGATGGAGAATGAGATTTCTGGGATTTGATTATCAAAAATAAAACCACAGACCTGGATGAGCTAATGTTGTTCCAGATGCATTATCTTATAATCTCCATGAAGAGAGAAGGGAATATTGAATCCTCCTTTAAAGATGTCTTTCAGCAGGCTTAATCTCACCATTGCATGGGATGAAATTGCTGCCTAAAACTGGAGGGGATCTTTGCCTGGGTCTCTAACAGAAGAAAAATCAGATCTGAAGGAATAGCAAAAAGGGGAATAAATCACAATTTTCCATTCCTGTGCTATGGCACAAAGATCCCTGTGTCTTTCTTCTACTCTGTATTGTTCAGAAAATGGACCCAGATGGATGGCCTATTATTTCACTTTTTGTTTATTCTCATCCCAGACCACCTTTCCTCTTTACCTAAATTCCTTTTGTCTTGCATCAAACTATATTTCAGAGCCCAAGGAGGGCTCTCCAAAAACCTTCTTGAGACAGTATCTTCAAACAAAATCCTTATTTAGTCACTCTAACCATTAGCAGAGTGGTTATTTTTGAACAAAATTCACTTCAGGAATACTTGCAGAATGACTGTGACCCCTTTGAAGCCCCCTTGGGTGGAGTGGCTGCATTGGGTGTGTGACACTGGGCGCTGCAGCAGAGCCCAGACTGGGAGTTTTGTTTGACCCATGGGCTGCTGAGCTCACTGATAAAGTGGCTGCTCTCCAAGGAGACATCCAAACCTCCAGGCAGGTCCCCCAGCAATCCCAGGGTCAGCTCTTCTTGCCACATACGGTGACCATTAGCTGAAAATGTCAGAGACCAAAGGTCACTGCAGTGCCCTGGCAGTATTTATATGATTGAAAGTACCTGGATGTCCTTGTGTATCCCAGTGTTACTGCTCCTATGTAAAACCAAGGATTTGCCTGTTTAAAACAAGGTATGTTTTCTCTCTCTTGTACATGTCACATACATGCTCTGCCTCCTAAAGAGCTATTTTGTGTTTAAAATAATGTGATGGGGAACAGAATTTCACTCTCAATAAGCTGAGGGGGGAGAAAGCTGTAAAGCAAAGGATGCTCCTGCCATTGTTTGTGCATTGTTAAAAGGTGAAAACCTCAGACAACAAGGAAAAGGAAAAAAAAAAAAAAAACCAAGGAAAAAGAAAAGAGACAGTTTTAAGGGCTTTTAAAATATCTAATGCTCTGGGATCTAAATTGGCAAGGATCCAAGCAGTGTCTTAAAGGGACAAGCACTTTATTATACTTTCTAATTCTTCCAAAGTCTGTCCGTAGGATATATGAGCTGGCTCTAATATGACTACTCTATTCTCATCCTCCAGTGGTATACTCTGGTCTCAGCTCATAAATTGAAAGTGGAAGATCAGTAAATCAGCATGGACTGTTTCAGAGGGACATTGTGAATTTCCACTCAAATCTTCTGGTTTATCTTAAATATTTCATCTTAATGTCACCTTTAGAAAAAAATCTTTCATTCAAGTAAGTTACAACATCCAGTTCTAAACTGATTACACCCCGCCACTGACCTTCTGCAGAAAGGCTCCCACAGCAGTACAAATACCACATTGGCAGCTCTCTGCTAGAGCTTAGGAAGGAGAAATTCTGGCATGGTGGAGATACTTAAAATGTTCCCAAGGCAAGTTTTGGTGCACAAATAAGGTAGAAGGAGGTGCACATTGCTGTAAGACAGTATGTACACCACCGCAGCTCTTGGCCAAGGCTCCTTTCCATTTTTGTGGGGGAGTCCCACATCCTTTCCATCAGCATGACCAATACACTGGAATTCATTATCATTTACTGGGCCAAACTAATTTTTTTTGTTAGGTCACAAATTTCAGCAGTCTAAGCAAGGGGATCTATTTTTTGAGGCAGGAGGGGCTGCGGTAGTGAGAAGGATTAAATAGAGACACAGATGAATACTCTCAATGAGTCTCTCAGGTACAGCCCAGCTGAATCTCTTTACAATAATAATAGCAACTTCCTCCCCTGAGGAGAAGTACTTCCCCAAAAGTTTGAAGAAACACCAAGAAGGGAAAGATTTAACTGAAAAATTGTATCATGAAATGCACTGTAAGTGTAATTCATTCCAACCAATGCTAGTTGTACTGGGCAATAACCAATGGACCCTGGAAACACTTTTTTTTTTCTGTATTCTTCTAAAATAATTGAGGAGGTACCTGAGAAATATATGCTGATAAATTTCCTCTGAAAGTTTGGGTTTATCCTCTTTCTTCCTACCCTGGTCTTATTTTTTTCTTCTGAATGGACATAATTTGGTTTTTCAGGACTTTAAATTAAGCTGGGGGTTTCCATAGCTGCTTATTTATACAGGGCTATACACCACAGTTAATTCACCCTGACAAGAATGATGTTGAGCTTTCTTGCCATATGATCTTGTATTTAAGATCCTGTCAGTTTTGAGGACTCTAAATAAACCTTCTTTTAAATATTTAATACCCTTCAGTGATACATGCCTTTAGGCTCTCAGCCTGGTCCAACCATCAAAACTTAGATTTTTCTATATTTCCCATCAGCACAATCTTCTCATACAAATTAAATTTGCACTCCAAATTCTCTGGTGAATTTAAAGTTGTTTGCTTCTCATTTGCCATTCCCTTACATCTAGAAAGAAATAAAAACCTATTTGAGTTCCTCCTACAGGACTTCTAAGTTCTTTCTAAAGTAAAGACATCCCATCCCAAAAATAAATAGCCATAATAGTTTATGATAGTCTCTGATGATTTGAATGATGCTCATGTTCTCT
The DNA here is from genome assembly GCF_031753505.1 of Anomalospiza imberbis. Taxonomy (NCBI): domain Eukaryota; kingdom Metazoa; phylum Chordata; class Aves; order Passeriformes; family Viduidae; genus Anomalospiza; species Anomalospiza imberbis. The sequence continues at coordinate 4,976,625 of NC_089693.1, read as the reverse complement.
ACGTCTTTCTGCTTTTTTATTAGGGACCTGCACATGGAATGCTAAAAGAAAATAGAGTAAGGGTGATGTCTCCCTCTGCTTCTTGGCCCTTCTTGGCCCTTCCTCCTCCCTTTTGTTGTGGTGACAACAGGAATAAGAAAAACTGCAGCCTCCCCAACACAGAATGGGGATGTTCATGGAGTAAATAGAAATCACAACACTGACCCTGTGAGGTGTTATGGGAAATGTAGGGTTTGACCAAATCAGCCAACAACCTGCTACTTGGGGACCTCGGGCAGGTCACTAAGAGAAGCATAAAGCTCTTGCTTTGAGAGAGGCTGATGGAGGTTTGGGCCTCTGCCTCCATGGCTGTGCCAAGCTGGTTTCCATTTTGACCACAAGTTCCACTGCAGACCTGGAGAGATTTCCTTCTAATGCAATATATCAAGTAGTCACAGCCTCAAACCAATGCAGAGCCTCACTCAGGCTTCTCAGCACTATGAAGAGAAAGAGGGTTAAAGGATTTGGTAGACCAGAGGTTTCCTTTTATCCTTCCTCTCCCAAGCAGCAGCCTCAACCATCAACACATGTCTCAAGGCACATAAAGACAGGGTCCTTCCCAGATTTATTTGTTCCTCAGTGCTCAAAGCCCTGCAGAACTTGTCCTTTCCCTGTATCTCCCCATTTGCACTTCTGGATGTGTCACACATGCACACACACACCCCTGCTAGAAAATCCAGGAGACACACAACAAAAAGCCTGACCCAAGGATCTCAGGATGTGCTCCAAACAGGACCCCAGGCAACTGGGATATGTGTCACATGCTCCAGCCACCATCAATAGCAAAGGCAAAAGAGCACCAGCAACAGCCTTCATCAAATGGAAACATAACTAAAACAAACAAAGTGTTGTCAGGTTCAGTTCAAGAGAGGTTCCTGGAAGCCAACTTATAACAGCTAGGGCAGAAATTCCAGCTCTTTGACAGGAATTGTCCCTAACTCTAAGTAAAAATGTTTAGACTTCACAGAACTCAGCAAAATTGCCTTTGAGTGTCAGCAGTGAACACTGTATATTCTTCTAAGACTCCACAGTACAACTGTCAGCTGTCTGTTTTCTTTCTGCTACATGCAGAGTTTATACAGACACTCCCAGAGGAGCCTTTAATTGCATGTCATGACAAGTCTCCCAACCTCTTTGCAGCTCTTCCACTTAACACATAGTGTAAACTCACCCAATCTCCCTTCACTTTCTCCTTCCCAGATTTCTCTCCTGGAGCTCTGTGGAGGCCTGTGTTGAAGCTTCATTATGATGGAGTGGACCCAGTGGAGAACTCTATAAAAAGCATCCAACCCATTTATCAGGACAGATCTCTTTAGCAAGTCTGTATAAACCTCACGTGTTGAAGAGCCATAACCTGTGACTCAGAGACAAAACTAAAACCTGAATAACTAAGAGCAAGACTCGGGGCTTTTTTTCCAATTTCCTATTCCTGCAGGGTTTTTTTATTGTGCAAGGTAGTCACTAGATTTTACTAACGACAGCGCTGGGCAATCCCAGCAGACAGACAATACCATTATGGAGAGAGCTATGCAAACACAGACACTGTCCTTGCCCCAGAGTTCTTATAATATAAATAGTAAAGGCAGTGGGAGGGAAAAGAGAAGAACAGAGAGGTGAAACCTGTTGCTCAAGAGGACACGACAGCTCAGTAGTCACTACAGAGTATTGCCTCTCAGGGTGAGTGTTTTTGTAGGAGGTCTGGCTTTGCATTTGAAAAAAAAAAATCAAAGCAATTCTCACAGTAAAGATTGTAAAGTCTGGTTACACATGTAAAGGGATTCTGTAGAACATCATGCCCCAGTGTGCCATATTATTCCCTTTTTGTGATTCTCAGAACAAATTTCCTCAATTTTCAAGTCTAAAGAGACTTTTTTTCATTGCTTCTGCCTGAAACCAGTATCCAAAAATTAAGGTGTGATAGTGAAACATTTATATTTAAAGCACTGTATGTTTTCACCAAATTCCTCCCCACCCATTATGGCCATGGCTTAACTACACATTTGAACACATGTTTAACCACATGAGTAGTGCTACACACATCAATGAAACTACCTGCACTTAAAATTAAGCACTTGTTTAAGGGCAAGATATAGAGAGACACATAGTGGGATTTTAAAAACCCTTTGAGCATTCAGTGGGAGTTGGGTGCTTAATGCGCTTAAGAGACATTTGAAAATCCCACTGAGATGTTGCATCTGCAGCTGAATGCCTCTGGAAATCTGTCAGTGATGCTCAGAATGATGCAGTGATTGATTGCAGTGACAATTACACCTCTAATGAAGTCCTGATTACACAGAGAATTTACAACAAATATGTCTAAAATTGGTGCAAGGATCGGCTCCTTTTTCTGAAGCACCACTTAGAGCTCCGTCCAAAATAGCTCTCGGGTGATGTGTGATTCTGTGAACAGCCACTCTCAGAGGGCTCACAGGGTCAGCCATCCACCTTGTGGTTCATTTATGTTTATTATTGGCCAGACTTCTTCTAACCAGGCATTTTTCCACCCTATATAGTGAACAAAGTCCCCAGTCCCCTCCTCCCTGAGCTACCTCACCAAATCCTGTAGCAGAGGAGTCTCCACACTCCGTCTTGCTAGCTGATCCTGGACTTAACCCTAAAAGAGGACCCAAAACACCCAGAGTCTGCAGCTCTGACAAAATCAGCACTCATCCAGCAACACATCCAAATACCTGGGGACACTCAGAAGCTGAACAAACACTTCTAATGAAGTGATATAATTTTTCTAAGCTAATGAGAAGAAGGTGACCTGAGCCCACAGGTATGAACCCTAATGGACAGCAAGCCGAGGAGATAAGCCCCTGCTTTCCACACAAGCTAACAGAGGTCATGCTGGCCAGAGTTTGAATCCTTCTGGCAAGCAGCTCACTGCAGCTCTACACCTGGCTGGGTTTAATTTGTTATTTATGTCAGCTTTGCATATTTGTAAAGTTCAAGGGTTTATTGCCCTGGCCTGACCTTGCCAAGTCAGAGCTCACATGTGGTTCTCTAGTAGCAATTTCTTTCTAATAAACTTTACTTGAAAGAACATGTGTGATAGATTTTGTTGATGATTAAAAAGAATGGGGCTATGTTCATTGTTAGCCAAGCTGGTTTTGAAGTTTTGTTGGAAGTCACCTCTGTGCTCATTTTTTTAAAAATGTCCCCTTCCCCCTCACCCCGTTATTTTACTGCACACCCTAATTATGTTTCATGTTGAAGCATGTAGCATTGTTTGTGTCTTTACAGTAAAGACAATCCCCCCATGTGCTTATTAAGATCATTAAATTAAAGAGCATTGTTCAGAATTGGTCTTTAATCAGAGCATGTACAAGCACAAAAACCCCAGGCACACACAGGAGCAGGAAAATGCAAGTCTCTGATGTACAAACATGTAAAAAGCGACTAATACCTGGCATATTCTCTGCCAGACCCAAAGATTATTGCTTCTAATTTGCTTTGTTTTCCCCTATTAGCAAAGGAAACAAATATTTTCTGTCCCCACAGGCTGCGTTATAGGGTATGATCCTTTCTCCATAGGAAGCAGCACCAAATTCCCTTCACTTTCAAAGGGCTGAGAAACTCATTCCCTTATGCTCAGGAACAAATATGCCAGTGGTTCCCTGGGAAGTGGAATTTCTAAAACCTGATATTTGACCTTTCTGCAGGGTAGGTGCTCATGTGGCTAAGAGCATGGTTGTGCCTGTGTTGTTTTACCCCAGTGCTCCACCGTGAGCAGCTGGGTACCATGAAAGCCCCAGCACCGGAGGCATTTTGGGAACTGGATAAACTGCAGGCTTTGTGCTTCTGCCCACAGACCTCTGTTTAATCCAGAGCTGCCCACCCTTCTGCCAAGGGTGGTTAACATTTTCCAAGTTTAAGTGTTATTATTGGTAGATTGACAGAAAACACAATTGGATAAATCTCATTTTCTTATAAAACCAGGCTGAAAGTGTTCCAACACTGCTAGTACATCCCAAAATCCTTACTTCTGCTACTTTATTTTCCCACAGCTTGTTATGTTTTCAGCTCAGGACCTAATTCTGGACACAGAGGACAAGTTTTCGTCTATATATGACAGCAAATTAACATGTGCTTTTGTGATTCCTGGAAGAGCACATATGTACAAGTACTTGAATCAACAGTTTTGATTGTAAATAATTTCAGGCGGGATTGTCATTTATTAAATGTGCGTACAATGACCTGCCTGAGATCCCCAACACTACTGTAAAATGACTAAATAAGTAAATAATAGTGACATCCATGCCCTGACAGCAGCTGTGAGATTTTGCATTAAATTAAGAGCTCAAGAGGCAATTGCAACTAATAGTCAAAGCAGGGACCAGGAAACTGAATTTCTGGTTGTCACTCATGGAGTAGGGTCAGGATGCCTAAACTATCAGTTCCTTACTCCCTCTGTGAACAGGACATTGGATTAAGGAATTGTCAGCCTGGCATAAGCCTTTCCTTTCTTTGCTAAGTGGCAAAAGACACCAGTTTGAATTATGCTTAGATTGGGTTGGCTGGAAAAAGCTGCAGGGCAATCAGCAATGATCAGTCCTCTGCCAGCTGGGTATAACAGCTCAGCCTTCAACTCCTGTCTGAGATTTGTTTTCCCACTGCCTGTAAAACAAATCTTGAGTCCTACTGCTTGTCTTCCCTTTTGCATGGGGTGATTTCCAGAAGACCCAGGAAATTTTAGCAAACCATAACAGACACCCAGGTTAATGTGTAAATATATATAAACTTCAAATGTTTATTTTTCTCTTTTCTTTAGCTTCTTTCTTCCTTTGACACCACTCCTATCTCTAAGTCTGTACACAGTCTTATCATCATATTCACTGTCCTTCCCTTCCCCACATCTTTTTTTCCTTCAAATTCTTCCCCCCTGAACATTTCACATCTTTTTAGCTCAAAGTGTACTTTCGTGGCCCAACTAACACCACACGTTTTTATTCAGATAATATCTGTTTCTCCTCTTACAAAACTTGTTCATAGTGTTCTCACTTAAAATTCAAAAGCTAGTTTGGCAAGAGCACATTTTTGCAAGGAATAACAAAATTAAGGAGGTCCAAAGCCAAATGCAAAACCCCATGTAGGCAAAGAGGTACAACCAAAAGTACAGCAAAACTGGAGTTTCCAAAACAAACTGGAAAAGTTTCATCAAAGTCCCAGCCCTTCTTCTTAATTGGACACCCTGGTGTTTGAAGGGGCTTGGTGGAAAATAAAACAAATGTGCCTATTGTTCTTAGAATAAGTATTACAATAATAATCATTCTTTAAGCATCAGTAGTGCCTTTCATCTAAGGACCATAAAGCACAGTGCCAACATGAATGAAAAGCCTCTCGCTCCTATAAACAACACAGGCATTTTGGACCCATTTTTAACAGAGGGGTGAGGCCCAGGTAAGATAATAGCAATTTTGTTTTAACATTTGCTGTTGGTTGCTTAATTCTATGTATATTTAGGCCCTGCAGAATTACTTGATTTTCACAAGTGATAAACATCCCGGGTTTCAATGGCTCTTAGCATGCAGCAGCTCTCAAACTCAAGTCCTGCTTTAGTTGCTTTGAAAGTACCTGCTTCTATCCTGCAGATCTCTGCCACAATCAGACCACACATTTGTGCAAGAACTGGAGGAATTTAAGGCTCCTACACCCTTCACCTACCCATGATTTTCACAGTATAGCTAATGTCCTGTGAAGACCAAGGCACAGTCTTCTCTTTCAGCCTGAGCAATTCCATTCAGTACCATACCGAACACAGTGAATACAGTTGATTCAGCAGCCTGAGATTTGTACAGGATTGGGTCTCCCGTATTTCCCTCCCAGTCTTTAGAAGCTCTCAGATGGCCTCACATATTCAGCTAAGGGTTTAAAATATGAAATGTGGCTAAATCCCCACAAACCCTTCTTTTATCAACCTTTGCTGTCTCCTCAGTGATTGGTTAAGAAATTTGTAAGCAGAATTTCCCAGGCATTGGCTTAATCAGAAGCTTTCAGCCTCACTCCCAGCCAGTCCAAGTGCTAAACACAACACTGACCAATTTATTTTTTAACAAGGTTCTCTACTATTGAAACCAGTATGAAGTGCAATTATGGGCTTAACATTCAACTGTTAAATTATCCTCCCAACATCTTTCCAGGCCACTCTCTTAGTTCTTCAGAAGAATATTTTATTGGAAAGGGTAAATGTATAAAAATCTACTGTTAAAACACTCAACAAATCTCCCCTGTCAGGCCAGTAAACTGTAGTCCACCCACTCTGATCTGAGATTGCTGTTTCCCTGCTCCCCCTTCCCCACCTCCCTTTTCTTTGTTTAAAATATGCTGACCACACAGTGACCTCTCGTAACCCATTGGTCGAAAATTACAACCAGCCACACAAACAAGCAGCTCGAGGTCAGAAAGAGCAGGGTCTGCTAAAAGTTAGTAATCATACATTAATTCCCTGACATAATTAATCAAAATGAACCACCGTTATCTTGCGCGGAACCTTTAACCTATTACAAAGGGGTCAATTTGCAAACCACTTGAGCATGGGAGTTTGGTACAAATAGCATACTCCCTTCATCTGGGATGCCCTAAGTAGGCAAAAATGCCTTTGAAGTCCCAAATCTACTAGATTTAGATATAATTTCATCAATCAAGTTAAAAGGCTGCCTTCTCTCCAAAAAGGATTTCATGTAGATCTGTCATCTAGCTCTGTTCAGTGGGTGACTGAAAATCCATTTGTTAGGCTCTTTTTGTCAGGATGGAGTAGGCTGCAGTTGGCTCTACATGTCAAAATAGCTGAAAGTTTATCAAATTGAAGGCTAAGAGGCATGATTTGTGTTAGAACCTGCGCTGGTCTGGTGAAGGAAGCAGTAAATCTCAGCTTTGTTATGCCAATCAGCTCCAATTCTGGAACTTAATTGTGTTTTCATTTGATATGACTATAATTACATCTATATAGTGCATGCAGCTATTCACAGGGAATCAGAAACAGCACTTCACACATTTGTACAGCTACCAGGACCGTGCTGCCTTATGATCCTTTATGCTCTCACCCAAGCAAAGTCCCTGTGAAATAGCAGGATCTCCATCTTGGTTAAGCCCCTGAGAAACTTAACCCTGATCTTTCAAGGGATTTTAGTGCTCAGTTCCTTTTCAGATCTTAAATTCCTGCTGAAATCAGCATGAATCAGGCATCTTGTCAGGAATCAAGAGACTAAATGCTTTTAGGATTTGGGTTTAAACAGCATGTCCAAGGTCACACAGGAGGAACTTGCAGCAGAGAGGGGAGCAGAATCCAGGTCTCTGAAGTCCACTGAATCAACCTTCCTCCATCAGCTTCAAGATCCCTGCAGTCCATGGAATCTCCCTGGAGTGTTTTCTAATCCACTTTCATATGCACCAATACAAACACTCATCCGTATGTATATCTAATGTATTTATTTATTGCACGCAAGAATGGATGAGCTGTAGAGTTTTAGAAGAATATCATCTTATCAGTGATACCATATGTCACACAGGTGAACCTCAAGGGGCTTACGATGTTACCAAATCCCCAAAATAGAATTAATTTTAAGCCATTCACTGAATCTCATTTTCTGTGCCATATAATATATGAGCACAACAAAGGTGTCAAATATATTTTAAATTACTTTATATAAGCATTAGTGCAACAACCACATTTGGAAAGTATCACACCTACTTAAAAAGTTTCTGGGAAATGTAAAACAAAGTCATGGTTAAGGTCAGTGTTTTAGCAGAGGTCACTTGAACTACAATTCCCAATATGCACATGGAGTTGACATGTCTGGCTTTTAAAACAAAATCACAATTCATCATCTGAACGTCAGATCTGTGGCTTATGAGTTCCTGGTGTCTGAATGATTATGACACTTATAAAGTATATTTTATTATTACAGCCCACTCATTGCCACTCTCCATATGTGAAGTGATGGATATTTTAAATGTAATTCTACTTATTTATATTTATATCTTACTAGTGACAGGTAAAAAGCATCAACAAATCACTGCAATTTTTAACTAGTCAGAGACAAGATTTATTTTTAGTATAGTTAGCATGCACACTGTGGTTATTAGGAAGAATGATTCCCACTCAGAGAATCATTGTTTAGTCATGTTTAATTAAAATAAACAATAAAAAAATAAAAAATCAACCTCAAAACATTCAGAAATGTCACAGAAAGGTAAAAGGGACAAGGATAGAGACAGACAGCAAGATAAGTCTTTGTGTGCAAACCAGGGGCCAGACTGTGCTCCCCTCTCTGCCTCGGCTGCTGCAAAGGCTGGTCTGATGTGGTGATGTCCAGCCAGGAGCCAGGAACTGCACAGGACAGTAACAATTTCCAGTGAGCTTTGAAAATTAAGAGGATAAAACTGTCTGTAACAAGAAGAGATGAGATTGTCTGCAACAAGCTGCTTCTCCAGGTTGTTGTCTTCCCCAGTATCTGGACAACACGTCAGACAAAAAGCTGGAGTTGTTCAGCATGGAGATGAGGAGGCTCTGGGCAGATTTACTGTGGCCTTCCAGTACTTAAAATGAAAAAAAGAGAGGGAAAGTGACATTGTACACAGACAGACTGGGATAGGACAATGGGAATAGTTTTAAGCTAAAAGAAGACAGATTAGATGTTAGGAAGTTTTTTACTCCTAACAGAGAGTGGTGAGACACTGGAACAGGTTTCCCAGAGAAGCTGTGGACGCACCATCGCGGGCAGATGGGTTGGACCTAGATGATCTTTCAAGTCCCTTCCAAACCAAGCTCACTCTGTGATTCCATGAAAACTGGGGATGCTGTGGTTCTACTCCTCCTTCCAGGACTAAAAACCACAGCCCAACACCCAAAGTACAAATAGTGCTGAGCCTGCTTCCTCCTTCTCATTTCAAAGACCTTTCTGCACCCAAGTTTTGCAGCTGCTCCTGCTCCCAGCTCAGTGCATTCCTCACAAAAAGAGCAGTGCTGGACATGCACTGAAGGGTGGGATCAAGGGCCATGGTGGGAATACTGGGCAGCTTTGTGCCACAGGATAGTACAGCTCTACGGTGCTGACAGATTGCAGGTCTCTCATAAGAAAATTCGGAAAAAATAAAATTTCTTTTCCCAAGAAGATTAGCTCTTTGCTCCATGGCCAGTCCCCAAGTACATGAGCTGAATGACTCACGTTGGACTCTTCATAGGGAAATTTTGTAGATCAACAGAAAACTTTGAGGCTTATCTCTACTTCACTCCACTTGACTCCAGCAAGTCACCACATGCTCTAGTAGAAACTACTGAAACCCTCACTTAGCATGTGTGCAAAATGAATATAACTACAATTAATGACCTCCAGGGTCTCTGGTAAAACCATTTAGCATTTTTCAGGCACTTTGTGGGCTTTTGGGTCAAAAACAATAAGTGCAAGGTAGTATTAGGAAGAGTTTCATCCCCAAGTTATAATAATATATAATAGCAGGATATTCGAGTTACAGATAAAATCAGATTACAGGAATGTGTAACATAGAAAATGTGACTTGACACATCACACATGCAAATAGACTTCAGGGTGTGTAACAAGTAGATGTTTTCTGGAGCTGGAGTTTTACACCTGAGTGTGCATAGGTAACTTCTGTTGTTGTTAATAGATGGGAAGCAAGTGTGAAAACACCAATTGCAGCAACTCACTGACAATGTCTGGCTGCTCTGAGGAATGAGCTACCTTCAGCTTATTCAGTGATGTAACCTGAAGGACAAAGAGGTTGCTGGTAGCTCATTCTGCAAAGCTGTCCGAGCTGCAAAGGCTTGTGAGTCACACTCCAGAGCATCTGCAAGGGAAAACACATTACATTTTCCAGGCCACCAAAACTCCTGCCCCAAGTGGGAAACTCACACATGTTCAATCCATTCCCTCCCCAACACCCCCTGTCTCAACTCCTATGGGATAGGAAGTTTATTAGTTAATACTTGAGCTTAAATCTTCGTCTGAGGAAGTGATGAGCATCTAAGTCTCTCCTCCCTTCTTGCACAGAGATGAAAGTTTCTCTGCTGGCCTGTTCACTCCATCCTCCCCCTTCCTGGAAGAGATGAATCCCTGCTGAAGAAATCTGAAACCTCTGGCCACCCAGCATATCCTTCAGAAATAAAAGCATCTTCTCTGAGAAAATGCATGCATGGAATGGAGCACAATGCAAGGCAAGCTCTGCTTGCACAGAGCTGTAGGAAATGAAAGGTAAAAGCCAAAAAAGCCAAACGGAGTTGTGTTAAGATAACAACAGGACATTGTTTTGATCCCAGGAGATCCTGTGGTTTTTCTTTTTAATAGTGTCACTTAGAGTAACTTATAAGGGAGGCAGGGAAGGTGACACAATTTTATAACTCTGCAGGGGCTTCACACCATGGGACAAGATTCCTATTGTACTGAGGAGTATTGGAAAGAAAAGGGGGAAAAGAAAAAAAAGAGCTTGCAAAGCAGATCTAAAATTACACCTATTCTCAAGGAAGATACAAATCTAGGCCAGAAGGATTGCTCATTACAATGAACTCCTAGGAACTTTTCTAGCAAACGCTTCACAGGTATTTATCAACCTAGCTGAGGGCAGGTGAGTGGGAGCAGGAAAAAAAATCAGCCTGCTTTCTCCCCACAAAACCCTCAGCGTAGTTTCCACAATGAATCATGATTTGTTTTGCATTTCCTCTGTTCAAAATTTGTCCAAAAAGCCCCCAGTTAATGTGAAGGGTATGGCAGGGACACGATAGACAGGAAATTTCAGATGTAACTAATTCTCATGACTTTCCCACACAAGATCATGTTCAGGCAAACACAAAAACAACTTTTAGCTAAGGAGGACAAAGTAAAAACAGTTGAGAGGCTTTGCAGGGGCTGTCTGTGCATTACTCCCAGGGCTGCATCAGTCTCTTGAGGTGCAGCCCCTTTACACTTCTCCTGATCCACATCCCTGCATTTCACATTGTTTACTCCAATCAGTCTCTGCTTGATGTGTTTTTCACTTGAGCAACTCCCTTTACCCAGCTGCACCCCACATGGATGCAGGACACTTGTGAAGTCGTTTCTTTATTTCAGAAATGCAAAATCCTGTAGCCAACAGTGTCTTTTCAGTTCTTCTTTCATCTGCCCCATCAGTTGTAACAGAAGTGGACACAATCCAAAGAACCAGTGAGCTCTGGGCCACTTGAGGCAGCTGCTGTACCCCATTCAGGTACAGACAAGAGTTTCAGAGCCAGGCACTGACAAATCAGTTGCAAATTTCAATCCGCAAAAGTTGGAACAAACCAAAGATGTTGCTGTCCTCTTGCAGGAAAAAAAATAAACAGTTAAACACAAAATAATAGAAAACAGGCAGATTCAAAGAGAGAAACAAAATCCAACAAAAATGTGCGGGCATCTGTGCTTTTTAAACTATAATACAAGTCCATGACAATAATTACAGTGGGATGGCCCTAATGTCTCACTATTATTACTTTGAAGGTCCTCAAAGATCTTTATCTGAGCTAATTTCAGCTATTGGGTACAGAAGTTCTTTTATTCCCTTCCCACTCTGCATCACACAATGCTCTTTTTGGTGTTTCCATTCACACAGCGGGCACTGATCCCTGCTAGGAGAGGTGTCAAAACTTCTAATAAAATGACTGCTCACGCAGAAAGTCTCACAGCTGAAATTTTGGAGTCGTACAAACTCCCACACAAAGCAGGGCTGTCAGATCAGATTGCAAGGTGTCAGTTTACCCAATTCAAACCTGAGGTTCTATGAAAAAAATGCACAACAACCCCCCCCTACACACACACACACAAATGGAAAATGTCAATCAAAAGTAATTAATAGTTTTCCTTCCTCTTTCGCACTCCAAAGAATGCCATGAGACAATATTCTGCGAGCTCAAATGACTGATGAATAACATTCACTCAAAAATCACACGCATGGTAAAATATTCACAGGAGTTGTCAGTGGTACCTGAAGACTTGTATTCCAGACACAGGACTATCCCAAATTCCTCTGCAGTTTCTGTGCTGAATTGTGCTGTGCAATGTAAGGCTTGGGAGGGGACAGAAGGCGTCAGTGCAGATGGGGAGGACAGATGTGGGGTTAAGCCAGATGTGAGGGAAAGAGCTTGGGGGCAGATTTGAGCCTTCAGCACCTCCCATTTATGTCAAGCAACTGTGAATGATCTCATTTCCCAAGTCATCTGGGGCAAAATATGGCTTTGTGTAGAGGAGCCAATATCTATGGGAACTTATATTAAAAAAAAATGAGTTTAACTAAGACCTGAAGAGCTTTAAACCAAGCTCCTTCAAGCGGAAAGAGAGTTCTTTGTTCATGCAGAAATATCTGAATAAAAGGGCAGTAGTACAGGTTTCTGGCTCTTCAGCTTGACATCAGACAGTGCACCAAGTGCTGGAGGGCTGGTTTGTACTTTATTTTCAATATTTAGTTTATACTTTATTTTCAGTATTTAAGTAAGGATTTTCTCACACACAGATTTACTCACAGGATAGATCCTGTGAAAGACTGACATGACTGTAGCCCCATACTCTTTCTTCCCCATTAGTCCATTAAATTCTATGCCATGTTTGCCTCCGTCCATTATCCTACATCTCAGATGTGCATCCCTCTCCTCAGCACAGCCATGGACCCAGTCCATGTAGATGGAAATATATTAGCAGACAAGCAACTATGACTGTAGGAAAGAAAAAATCCTGCCATTTCCTTCATATTCCTTGCTCTGGAAAGGAACATCCCTATTTGGTGCACTTTTCTCTCCCCTAACCATGGGTTTTAGGAGGCAGACATCCCTGGCTGACAAAGTTGGCTAACTGCACATCACCCTCTCACATGAGTTATCCCTATCTCCCTTCACTCAAAGTGATCTGACTTAGCCAAGAAAGCCCACTAAAACTGTTTTGCAATTTTTTTTCTCACCATTTCCAATTCAGTTCCCTGTGTAAAGGCATGATCCTGCAAAGATTGATGTTTAAGCATTATTTACCCAAGTAATCTCCTTAAAGTCAATTGAATGGCAAAGAGGGGGTTTCTCAACACAACGTCCTGGAGCCCTGTTTCATGATTATGGGCACTAAATGACTCCACAACATTCCCTTTCTCCACAAAACACCTGCCTTGTTTTATGCACACATACCATATATATGTTTTGGACTTTTCCCAAACTTTTTTTTTCCCTCCACAAGTTTTAACCTTTTGATTGGAATACTCTTGATGCATCCCTAATCTACTCTGAATGGTGAGCAGGATGGGGTACAGGTAGCTCCTCCCAGCCTACTTGCAGGCAATCTAGTGGCAAGAGGACCACTGCTCTGGATATCTTTAAAGCACCAGGTCTGTAAGTGATTGCTGCTGTTGTAACCCCATAAAGCTCTTTTCTTTTGTTCTCTTCTTGAGACCGGTTCCTAGTACCCTTCAGACATTTTATTGATCTTTCTCCCCCTCTAGCTCATACATGCTAATTGTACCTCTGTAGCAAAACAATCTTATTATCATGTTAATTAGTGGGAGGGTTGTTGAGGGTTTCCAGTTCATTACCTGCTAATTTCAAGATAAATGAATCCACAGGTTACTAAGTAAATAAGGTCACCTATCAAGTACTTGTAAACGTGTTTGTAAACAAGGAGGAGAGATGGGGAGCGAGAGAAAGGGAAGCACGTTTAGCGTGGATGGTGGGAAGTAGCTTTGGATACGGATTTGGCATCCCATGCTGGGGTGACTCCATTTCCCTTGAACTCATTTGTAATGGAAAGCGAATGTTTGCTGTCCACCTGGTTCCCCAGTGGGACGTTTCCTCCTGCAACTACTTTGTGAGCTCAAAAGGCTCTTTGTGAGCAGATTACTCACTCGGAGGTTTGGTTGATTGTTGCTGCCTTTTGTGGTGAGAGCCAGGAGTGAGGACATGCACTAGGAAATACAGCACCAAAGGGGGAAGAAAAAAGCATGGTAGTGTGAGTCACAGAAACCTCCCCCTCCACATGGCTCAGGGTTATTCATATTGCCTTTATACACAGGGCACCAGCACAAAGGAATTCAATGGAGAGGGGAAATAAACAGTCAGATCCTCTGCTGGGGTAATGTGACATGTGGCTTTGAAATCTGTGCCTTTCCACCACACCCCAAACCTCCAGGAAAATTACTCTCCAAGAGGGGCAAGTGGATGAAAGGGCCATGTAGAAAAGCATATCTGAAGCATGGGGATTGCAGACATAATGTATCAGGGGTCAAAATGAAAAGTGATACTGATCAGGGTCCCCTGGGCTCTGTCCTCAGACCGTGTTCGTTAAAGTTGGTGAAATAAAGAATTTGTGTTTTAACTGTTCAGAGCACATGGGGTTGGGGAGGGCAGCAAGCTCACTGGAAAGAAGGAGAGAAATTAAAAGACTTATTGATAAATTGGAGCGAGGGTGCCAGTGTGCCAGTCCCTGTGGGCAATTTCAGAGTCCAGGTCTAAGTAGGAATAAGGTACACAAATACAGAGTGAGCCAAGGAACATGGTGATTCCTCGTTAAAGTTTGTGAGGAGTTGAGCAGATCCCAAGCTAAAGAGAAGGGAACACTGTTATGATGCTGTGGACAGAGCAAAAGTGACTTTAGTACATGTAAGTGGGAGCTCTACCTGCCAGACTCCTGGCTGACCTCTACCCATGCAGCACTGGCTGGGGACAGGTTTAGAGGGAGAGCAGAGCTCTAACCTGTGGAAAGAGACCAAATGAACACAGTTGTTTTAGCTGAGGGTGTTCAGAAATCTAAAGGATGAAAGATGGAAAAAAATCTGCCCTCCAGAGTCCTGCTGGCTAGGCTAGAAAGTAAACTGCAGCAAGAAGGATTCAGGTTGGGGGGAAATACTCAGGCGCCTGCATATAAATATTTACTGTCAATTTAAGGAGCCAAGGACATCCAAGTCAGGCTGGCAAATATATTAAGGGACCTGTGTGAGGCTTGTTCCCATTGAGATGAGGCTCTAGATTTGGTGAAGTATCATAAGGGATTTTAGATGGTAGTGGGGACCCCTATTTTGGCATCTGAGTCATTGCCTAGGTAGAATTTTAACTCTGGGTAATGAAACACTGGACCAGCAGCTGCCTCAAAAGTTTTCCTTTTTGGAAGCAGACAGCACAACCTGCCAGCCTTGGTGCACTGGGATCCAGCAGATTCCCATTAAATCCACCTCAAGTCCTTCTTATTTTGTGTTGAGGCGAGAATTCACCATCAAACCCCATTTTCTGGCTGTGGTGATTCAGGATTTAGCTTTCTACTTGACCCAAGCCTGAGTCTGCTTCAGAGTCTTGCAATAGTTCACGAAACCTCCAAGGATTGTCCGGTGGGTTAGACCAGAGGGGACAGGAGATCTGGGAAAGTTGCAGTGACTAATTTATCTGGCCCCTCCCACCTTTTTCTCCGAGGGAGATATCTGCAAACACTGTTTGTCAGATTTGATTCAAATTCCATGTAAGAGATACACTTGTGGTAAATTTCCTTTTCCCTAGTTGTCTTTAAAATTTGTTATTTGTGCCAAGAGCTCTGCCATTTGAGTCACCTGATCTTCCACCAGCTGGGTGAGCATATAGCAACTTGTATCATCAGCTTCCAAGGGCAAATGATCATGAAAAACAAATTTAAAGTTGCTTTTTCCAAGCATGCAAGATAGAAATAACCATATGAATGTTTGCTAAAAACAAGTGCAAAAGCACCACAAAAACATTCCAGGCAAATCCATTTAGTTTCCTTTTTTTTTTTCCTCCCCTCCGTTGTATTTGGAGAACTAAGTATTTTTCTACTTTACACAAATTAGAATGTAGAAATAGCATTTTTTTCTTTTTTGAATAGTGGTTGATATCAAATGCCTGTGAAACACAGCAAACCCTTCTCTGAACTCCGTATTGCTTGTGCATTTATTTGGATACCAGGAGTTCATGGATTTTAAATTTCAAGGACAGCAGTTATGAGGAATATTCAGCGTGATCTTATTATTGTAACTAAGCAGCTAAAATATATGCATGAAACATAATCAAAGGGGGCTCTATGTATGTGTTTGTCTCGTTTTCACCTGCTTCGCACAGGATCAGAACAGACTTTGGAAAGAGATGCCTTCTGTGTTCATTTTTTAGCGTGCTCGGGAATTTTGGAGTTGTTTTTTCTGTGGTTAACTGTATGATTAATCCAATGTTTATTAGGGTAGACTGAAATGCTTGTATCATCTGGTTTTGGCTTCCTTTTCAGAATACCTTTAAAGTTTCTGACTGTGTAAAATGTAGATACTCCAGAGGCATCTGGTTTAGCAGTCCAACTGCCTTCTGAAACACTGAATTCTCCCTTCTTCTTATTTTTAATTAAGATAATAAATTGGTCTTAAATTATCCCTGAAATCAGACCAGTGTTGATTACAATGGGTTTCATGCTGTGACAGCTCAAGATGATGTTATTTTTATTCCTTTTCAACGAGATCTTAATCTCTCCCTGCGTGTAAACAAATTGTCACAGTAACCTTGTTCTTTAATCTCCCAGCTGAAGACCTTTAAAGCATTGGGAGATAACAGATCTAACTGAGATTTCATCAGCTTTCAGGCTTTTACAGATATGCCGCATGCCTCTCCCACTGCTGCAGTCTTTAAATGTTGAAGGAGAGAAGAGCACATTACACTCAAAAGCTTTCCTAAAACGTTTGAAAATAGTATCCGCCTAGCAACGCGGCGATCCAGGGCTCAAATCCACAGACAAAATTTGGATGCAGGCACAGCAAGCCAAATTGCTACCTGTTGTTGCTAGAGCAGAACTTTCCCACTGCCTCCCCTGGATTGCTCTGGCTTGCACCAGCCAACCTTGCTAAAAAGGTCAGCGCATTTTAATGCTCAGAGGAACACTGTATGTCAGGAAGGAACAGCAGCTTGCATTTCTTAATCTCCTCCCAGCAAAGGAAAGCAATTTCAAGGGGCAGTTGGTAAAAAGAGGAGTGAAAAGACCAGAGGTAACTTGCTAATTTTTTTTCCTCCCTCCACCTGCTTTGCAAATATGAACTAATTTATCTTCTAAAGCAACAGATACGTAATTATACCCAGTCAGCTCTTACAAATGGGGTAAAAGAGGCAACAGGCAGCAAAGTTATTTGCCTAAGGCCCTGCAGCCTGTCTCGAAGGCAGTGAGCAATTGCCCACCCTGGGGAATCCAAATCTTCAGCCTTGCTGCTCTCCTCTGGGTGCTTTGAAGCAGACTCCCAGGTTTAGCCAACCTTGACAACTGGTTTTCTGCTAAGTTCCCAAAACTCTTCTTTCCACTGGCACATGGCTGGCATAATGCCATCAACTCCACATGTGAATACTTCTTTAAAAAATAATGTCAACAATCTGTGTGTCAGGTTATTTCAGTGCATTCAGATGAGCATTTTTCATGTTTGAGGGCATGTAAGCATCATTATTCATAGTGGTAGGACTGGGAATACTCAATAGCATCCATAAACCTGGTGTGCATTTCCTTACAGGTGAACATTATTTGTGAGTAGACATATGGGTACATTTTCCAAACACTATACAGGAGCCACTGCACACACACAAAAAAATCTGTTCCTGTTAAAATATCTTTTGCCCAGGCATCTATTGATGCTTGGAAAATGTGCTCCATTTATTTACTGGCATGCCAGTTATTTGTCTACATAACAATGTTTTCTGTCAAGTCGAAAAATTTACTGTTCCTGTAGTTTAAATTCTTTCATTGAAAATTCAGTCAAAACTACTCTGACAGAAAGGCTTCTCTGCAAAAAACAGAGATATCTGCATCAGGTTTGCAATAATGTTGTCCCAGATTCACTACTGACTTTCATTCATTTTAATATCTTTCCACATCAAATTTAAAAGCACTTCATGTATTTCAGTCTATTTTAAAGTTCTAACAGATATGTGTTAACAACATATAAGTATTTATTTATAAGTATATAATAAATATGTATACATAAATAGATTTATAATGTAAATTGGGTTTTATTTATTAACATTACCATCAAATAAGAACTATTTATTTACTTCTGAATGTTTGGCTTCCTGAGAAATCTGAGTAAATAAGCAGCTTCCTGAAGAAAAAGTGTCAAAACTCGGGTCCTTAAGTCTCTTAAGCTGATGAGGCATATTAGACCCAAAAATTCCTCATCAGGAATAACAAAATGAGTCAACAATAATAGCAAAAAACAATCAAGTTCCTCCATATAAAATTATTCTGCAAGGGTCTCTCAGGTTTGTCAAGCTAATGATCAAGAGAAGAAAGAACCACAGAAAAATTAATCTGAGGATACAAGGAGTTGCACTCAATATATTTTAAACACCTACTTTTTGTTCAGAGGATTTTTTTTAATTAATTTGAAATTCCTTTATTTTTATCCGCTTCTGCAATTAAAAATGTTGGTAAATGGATATAATCACCTCAGGAATGCTTCCATGGAATCACTAACGTGTGATTAAGTAAATAGAAAAAATTTATTTATTTATCTGTCAGGAAGTGACAAAAGTGATAAAGAGAGCACATGCAGAATGGATTTTGGGGATACTTACTAATGAAATTTGAAAGTAACATGAGGGGGAAAATCATTACTCCCTATTTTTATATTTCACAATTTCAGTAGGTTTAAAAACAAAAATAAATAAATCCACAACATTTGCCACGGCTGATGGAGGTGTGATTGCTCTAGAGGGACATTGTCCCTGTGACTGTGCACCTCTGAGCATGTGCCAAACTCGGGTACTGAACATCCCCATCATCTCCACCCTCTCCAGTGACCAGAGGAGGAACAGCCAAAAGCAAAACTTGCTCTGTCTGAAGCCAGGGCAGGACTCTGGCCTCTGACAGCTCCAAGACTATCCAGTTGTCCCACTGCAGCAGGGCAAACTCCACCTCCCTCAGCTGCTTCTCTGTGGAGAACTCCTAGCTGTCCTAGGCACGTGGAAGAGTACTTGGGATGCTGGTATTATCCCATGGGTTTGCCTCTCCACTTCTGTCCTGACAACATCCACAGGTTACAGTGCAAGGTAACAAAAATACAGTTTTCCCCTCTTCTCTGAAAGTATCTCCTATCCTTTCTCCTTTTAATCTTTGCAGAAAGAAGACCTCCCTGGTAAAACATCATTAAAAATGAGCAGTGGTTTTAAGAGCTAAAGGGAAGGCTTTAAATGTAAATACCAGCAAGAGTCTCTGTTTCAATTTCTGCAGCTGCAGTTCAAGTCTATATACTCAGAACCAACTATTTCTCATCCTAGCACAGGATAGCAAAATACCACAGCCTGAACTAAGCATAACTTGTCTTGCAACTTCTGTAAGAGTGAAGATCAATTTTCTCCCTGAGCAACAGACTAATTCATCAGCAGAGACCAAGACAAGGCAAGAACAAATAGCAGAGAGCAGAGAAGAGAAACAGAGAGAAGTGAAGAGAAGATACTGGAGGGAAAATGAAGACAAAGTAATTTGCTAACTAATGTGACTCGATGGAGCCCCCAGTTCTGTGTCCCCTGGAAGGGAGGAGGCTACACCTGTGTGCAGGCCCACGTTACTTTTTGCATAGCATAAGCCCCACAGGTAAGTGCCCACCATAGACTGGCTGCAGTGCCAGGAATTGGGATCTGTCATTCACTAAACCCTTGGCATTGCTTTGTCTTCCTCATATAAACACATTCCTCTCCCTCATCAGTGTATTTTGAGTCCTCTGAAATGAGGAGAGCTGAATATCTCCATCCACCATGCTGAACTGACTTTCCCCGTGGTGCTGCCAACACAATTTTAAAGCAGATAGTGTAGATGATTACTTAAGTGAATTTACACATGATGGCAAATAACTATGCTTAATAAAACTGAGAGAGCCTTAATGATTTCATTTTGGTGATTTAATTTATAAAAGAAAAGCTTAATCATTTAATAGCATCATTAAGAAAACACCACAGGAAGTTTAGAAATAAAGAATCATCCATATCTCCTGAGAAATGAGTTTTCTTCTAACATTCCGCTCATGACAAAATAAAACGGAAAGCTTACAGCTTCCTAAATAATTGCACTTGAAGTATAAGCAATCCCTAAAGAATCTGTTCAGCCTCATCTTCTGCAGCACAGAAGAATTGCATTTCTGTTCACCACAGTGTGAAAGAGGCTTCACAAGTAAAAGGCACCAGCAGTGATGGGATCGCTTGTATTTTTTTTTTTGTTAAAGACTGCCTTGTGAACAAAATGCAAATGTCAGAGCAATTAAAATTAAGTGTTTGTTTCAAAAGCAGTAGTTTAAAATAAAATCATATTCTGCCAGCCCATTTGACAATGGAAGCATCCCTAACCAGCATGTGCACACTCTGTGTGTCTGTGCATACATGTGCACACACAAATGTTCCCAAGTTCCACGTGGAAATCTCCAAGGACTGGATCAACCAAGAGTTTGCATTGGGGTAATGGAAAATATGACCTCATTAGCACCAGGTTTGTCATTTGCTCCATAATACAAAAGTAAATTACAATGTATTAATGCAGTTAGTGTTGTTTTTAATGTGCGCTGGGATACAATAAAAGTTTTTATTGGGGAAGTGTGATGGCATGTTTTCACTATGGCATTAGCACTGGTCTTCTGATAGGGCAGCCAGTCATATTACCCAGTGGAACACTCCTATAATGATGTAGTAAAATTTGACTCTGATATAGTAAAATCTGTTTATGGTAAAGCTGCTTTTTCACACAATTGGGCTGGGGCAGCAGAAAAGATGGAGCTAAAAGAATTATTTTCTAACTGTCTTTTCATAGTAAGTGCTCAAAACCAAACAAAGAGATATTCTTCGGCTTCAGACCTGTCCAAAGGATTTCCCATGCCATGCTCTCAGTTTTCCTTTGCCTGGCTCCTTCTCTTCTTCAATTCATCCATAGGTTTGTGACCCAGCAGCTGCCATAAATTAGTGCCCACATCTTGGTGAAGGAACCCAAACAGGAGCATTGAAATTTAACACACTTTTAATAGGCTTGTCATGGAGTTTTGCATGCACAACCTGGCCCATGTAAAACAACCTCAGGCACATTTGTGGCTTCAGAGCAGGAAGGTGATGGTGGAGAGCAGGGGTGGGGTGAGATCCTGTCCCTGCTGAGTACAGAGCTTGCTTGTGTGTGCAACCTGCACCCTCCTGCCCCTGCTCCTTTGTTGTGTTACCAAGAACAGGTTTGTGCCACTAATGAAGGCTTGCAGGTGCTACGTTTGAGCCATGATTTTGTCTTTCATTCCTAACTGGACAAAGAGAGCTTCATGCATTTAAACTCATTTTCATTAGGTTTAAGCCCTGGCTACCAATGGCTCCTGCCCCAACCAGTCTGCAAATAACACCAGTCATGGTTGTCAATCCAGCTGCCCACCCCAACAAACCATGGTCCACAATTTCTTGATTTCTAAACTCTTGGTTCTCAGCTTGTTTCAAACCTGAGGCTGAATGTGGGTTTCTGTAGCAGTAACCCAGCCTCAGTACAGGCTGAGCCTGGGCCAAGGTGCCATCCTGCACCATGACTGGTGGGTGGTGTGTTCTCAGAGCCCTAGAAAACAAAGTTCACAGATGATGTGACATAGGCAGCAGTTGCTGTCCAGAGTTGAAAATATCATGGGGATAAAAAGGGGCTCATTGTAACAGCAGTGGTCACTGTTACCATCCCTCTCTGAAGAACCAGCAAGAGATTCAAGCCAGCAGCCCAGTTTCCATTCATTCTCTCTCTGCTCCTTCTCCTTTCCTCTACCCTCAACAAGACCCAACATTTTATTTGTGGGGAAACCAGCCTGGATTTTGCTTATTTTTCGGAGGTGTCTTGAACTGGGTTGAATATCCCTTTGGAAGGATAGATGAAAATAAGACCTGGAAAGGAATATTTGCTACGACAAAGCTGTGAGAGGCATTCATTAAAATAATAATAAAAAAAAGATATCCATAAAGTCATGAATAAGGCTTTGTAATGAATGGACCCAACTAGCCTGTGCCTGTGGCTCTCTCACTAGACTAGTGACAGTAGTTGAAAGTTATTTATTTGTTTGTAATATACTTTTCCACTGAAACACTTTAGTAATAAAGAGACATGAGGGGAGACACATTAGAAAGTGTGCCATACATCAAAATGAAAACCACCACATAAGCTACATGATAAACGTAGGATAAAATGTACTTTGTTTTCCACAAGACAAAGCAATAAGGAAAATGCTGTGTCTGGAGTAATTCTGAGCTTGGAACTTCTGCTGGTTATTTATTTTTATTAAGCAAATACACAACCCTGTAAATGTACCTGGTGCTAACTAAACAAGAACAGCACACAGTCCCAGGTCTGAGAAGTTCACAGCCCATAATGGAGAAGACACAACAAAAGCTGACAATTCAGGGAAACACCGAGACATTTTCGGTGAAAACAAGAAAAATTTACAAAAGAAGAAAATAATACGGCTCTTGAAACTCCACATAATCATTAACAGGTATAAACATATCTCCTCTCCTTTCCATTTATTGATTTATTCTCTGGTGGCATATTGTCTAAATCCTGCACGGCGAGTCCCGAGGCAAGGACAGCCTTTGTGTTATTTGTACAGTGCTTAGCACCGCTGGGCCCCGATCTTTCACAGGGCCTTTTCTATTTCTTTTTCCAGCATAGCTAACATAATGAGCAGATCTGAAGATGAGAGTGAGGGAAGAAAAGCATCTGCAAGACAAGAGTCAACAGAATCTCTGAGTGACACCAGGGGATTCTGATTGTGAAGTAAGAGAGGAGGAGCAGAGAGTTAAAGCTGGGGCAGAGACACTGGTTACCTGCTTTTCTTACTTATTTACTTAAGAGCTCTTGCTGTTTTACTTGAAAATGCACAAGGAGACAAGGAAAAAAAGTTATTTTGACTTACAAAAGCGTGGAAAGGTCATTAGGAAGACTTGAGAACCAATAAAGCTCTTTAAATCCTTCCTACTTGTCATGCATAGAGCAAAGCTTACAGGAAAGCTGCAGCTAAGAAAATTACAAATGGTAATGCTATTATTTGGCATATAGTTGCCAAAGGCATTCAATATAAAGATTTTACAGAGGTGTCAACTGATATATAGCAAACACACAAACAGTCTCCAGCTCTGTAACATATGCAAGGAGAGCTGAGACTAAATATTAAGCATATGAATTATATATTCTTGCAATGCGAGGCTGAGAAAATGCTTGCTGTGCACCACAGTTAAAATGAGCAATAAATACCAGGGTTAATGCTGGCAATGTCTTGTTGGGGAAGGTTTCCCTAAGCCCCCCTCTCCCAAGTTTGGGTTTGAAACCATTTTCTGCTGTGTTGGATAATGAAGTGATTAGACTGCTCCTTTCCGAGACTGTTACATATTTAAAACAGGTTCCACCGCTGCCTCATTTTAAACATCAGAACCTGTTTTGGGCGCCAGAAATGTGAAACATGAACATCAATAGCTTTCTCCTGCCAAGATAAGAGCTTGTTGCAGAGGCCAAACATATGTCTCTCCTTCTTTCCCTGAGGAGGTTTCTGGATAAGGAAGAGGTGTGTCGGTACCTGAGCTGCTTAAAATGACTCAGACACATATGGGCCTTTTGTAAACTTCCCTTTGCTCTTTCTCTGTGGGGCAGCAAGAGTTTTCAGTCTCAAAGTTGTTGCCATCTGGGTTTGAAAGGCCAGGTCTGCCTGAAAGTGGCCTCCCCAGCAAAAGTGGCTTTAACTGTCGGGGTTCTGACCCCCTTGGAAGGTGCCAGCCCTTATGGAGGCAGCAGTGTGGGTTGCTTTGCTTCCTTGGGGAAAGGTCATCCCGAGGCTTTCCCATTGAGAGGAGCATCAGGACTGTCATGATAAAACACTCTGTGCTTCATTGGTACCTGCCTTGGCACCAGCAAAATCCAGGTGAGGGAGCAAACGTGAAGCACTGCTGTGCTCCAAAGCAAAGCTCTGACAGGAAAATCAGGATCTTGCTTTGCACACCTGTCGAGGTAAGCAGACTGGTTACCTTTGCACATCAGCCTTTGCCACCTCTGAGGTGCTGGAAGTGCTGCAGTGCCGGATGCGCCAGGCGAGCACCCGCACAGACACGTTGTGCGAACGGGACAAGGCATAGCTTTGTACTCAGCAACCTTGCCCAAAAGGCAAATTAGTTCTTGCAGCTCAGGTTTAATGAACAAAAAGTGCTCGTAGTAACCAGACTCTTGCCTTCCTCAAACAAGGTGGGGTAGTGTCAGGGCAAACCTAGCTGGGGACTTGGAGAAAGATTTTCCTTGTGTTTTGCTCTGCTTGACCGACTCTGTGCAACTGAATGTAGATCTGAGCCACCCTGGCTGCCTTCCCTGCTGTCTCTGCAGAGAGGAGAGACACCTGAGACAGCCTCTCTGCCGGTGGACTGGGATGTGTGCCCTCCCACAGTGACTGCCACTGTGTTTTCCTCCTCTGGGGCGCAGAAAGCATCAATTTCATGTTGTGCCCTCACAGGACAAGAGTGCCACAACTTAGCAGCTCCCCACCCCAGGCTGCTGGCTCCCAGCCCTGGGACACTAGCTAGAGACAGAATTGCAACCCTCAGCTGGTGTTTCCCAGCCAAGCCAACAGCTGAGATTCCTCCTGCTCCGTTCCAGTTTACCACAGTGTGTGGGGAGCTCTGCCCTTTCCAGAGTCATCCCTGCATTCTAGGCACTTGCTCATGCCTTGAGAGTGCAGCCCAAAAAAAAACCACAAGAAAATATGTCAGACAAGCCCAAGCGCTCCGTCTGAGCGTAAAAAAGTCTCAGCATTTAATTTTTACTTCTTTAAACATATGTCATCAAAATCAGCACTTCATCAGGCCACCCTTACTGTGGGGACTCATGGGGATTCACACCTGGGCTGAGGGATGGTGGACACGAAGCCGCAGGGCAACTTCAGCTTCTCCATTTCTTTAATATTTAAAAAGCCTTAAGCATGGTCTGGCCATGTGTATACAGCAAATCCTTCCCCAGGCACTAAAATACAGCCTCCTTTTAAGTGGAAACAGCAGTAAAAGATTGCAGACCTAGACAGACACAGCCAATGGCCCCCAAAATACAGGGAGTTTTGGACAGGGAAAATTACGGTTGCTTCATGGGATTTTGGCTCTGGTGAAGGGCCAGTGCTCCTAAATCTTCAGAGTCAGCACCATCCAATTTTTAAGCAGTTAGGCAGTGACAAATAAATGCACCATTTAACTGCCTCTTATTGAAATTAATAGAAATGAATCATCCTGGCATTTTTGAAAAATCTCTCTGAAGCAGCTTAGGTGCCTAAATATCTTTAGCAGCATAGACCTAAGCAACTTTTCAAGTACTAGTTAGCTCCTGCTTCCTAATGTGTCTCACAGCACTAAATCACACAGAATAAATGGGGTTTTTAATGAATGTGAGAGGATGGGGCTTCAGCTGCCAAATTCCTCTTAGCCTTGAGCAAAGAGTGGCAGTAGCTGTGAAGCTGGCCCTCCCTCAGCCAGCTGAAAGTTGGGCAAAAATGTTGCACCCTAATTCTCCCAGACTGCTGGTAGCACATGCATCAGTTTTATTGCCGTGATGCTCTTGCTGCTCTTATTTCATGAGGTTTCCTGTTCTTTTTTCTTTTTTTTTTTCCCTGGGATCCTGAGAGTGCAAGAACCCCAGCTGCCTCTGAGGAAGGTGTCACCGATGTCTGACATGCTGTCTCCCACAGCACAGCAGCACAGAGCAAGCCACAGCCTGGCCCCTAAAACCCTGCCAAACAAGGTCCTTCCTCACACAGGCCTCCTCACATTCATCCCTTAAGCTCCTGATGGACTTGAAATAGCCAAAAAATAAATCCAAGCTGCTGCAAACAGACATTGGAGAGAGATGGAGAAGGGCTGCTGGAGTGAGAAAGAGCAGCCAAATCGCTGGTGTGGTCATAAGTATGTTCTCAGTCAAAGGCTTTAGTCCACTGGAGTTGCTGTGAGAAGTGAAGGGAAGGCATTTGGGAATGCTTTGGATCCTTTTGTGTTTGATTTTGGATGGTTTGAGAGGCACAGCACATTCAGATCCCAGTGTCATTGTTTAAGGGGTTGTTTGTTTTCATTCCTCTCCTCCCTACACTGAAAATTAAATTTGGTACACAGAGACCAGTAACTGATGAGTCTTCAGGGATAGATTTTTATTACATTTAGGAGACATTCAAAATAGTTTTTGACATTATTTTATTCTAGGAATTACAACTGAGACCCCAAGGGATGGAGACATGCAAAGCCCACAGCAGAGCAGTGGGAGATGCTGATTGCCCAGGGCTCCTTTGAAATCCCAGATTATGTTATGGATATAGTCACAGAATTGAATGTGATCCCTTTGCCACAATTTAACCAGTTGCTGCCTGCCAGATGAGGAATGGGAACCATGGTCATGGTCTAAGCAAATGTGTAAGCTCCCAAGCTGTGGTGCTTCAAGAACACGCACGAGCTGTTGTGGCTCAGCCCGTGGGAGGTTCTGGTGGAGCAGAGTCATTTTCAGCTCTCTCAGCCATGGAAAGGACACATTTCTCCTATCAGACAGCACTGCTGAGCTTCAAGCATGTGCTGGCCTCAGTGTCTGCTGTGGCTCCTGATGGTGCAGCTCACGATGCTGAGAGCAAGAGCAGCAGGGCGAATGAACAAACCAGTGGGTGAAGGGCAGAAGGCAGTAATAGTACTGAGTAGAAAGAATAATAGGTAAAAAACACATTTTCTATGACTGCTGGATGTTCAGACTTGTGATTCTTTACTAAATTTGAAGAAGATCCCCTCCACTATGGACATACAAATGTATTGTAGGGTTGCTCCTTCAAACTCACTGCAGTTTTGTTTTGGGGAGCAAATTCTTTGCCTCTATTTGTTCAGGATTGCAACTCTGCCTGTTGCAAAAAATAAAAATTCCACGTGCAAACAATTTTTAAAAACTGAAAACATGAAGTTATATTTTTTGAGAAACTTGCGTTGCTTAATCTAATATTTGGAAAATCTAGACCAAACTCCCCATATTTTGGACCAGAAACTTCAGCTGGCTATTTGAATTAAACTGGCCAGCTACATCTTTTCCACAGATCTGTATTCAGTTAATAATAGTAGTACTTTGAAGTTAGCCAATTCCTTTCCTCTAACAGTCTCACAACGTTTTTTAAATGGATCTAGATGTTATTATTCACATGTATTGGCTCAGAATAAACTGTGAAATAAATGATTTGCTGAAGGCTACAGAGTAAACTAGTGGCAGAGCCTTAGCTTTCCATGTCCTAGTCTATTCCTGTTGGCCAATGAGATCCAGTTTGGGGGTCCTAAAATGCCATATATTCCCTTAAGAGGCCATTTTAATGGTACTCACACTTCCTTTGTCACATGGATACTGTGGAATTGAACTGGAGGTATCCCCGTCTGATAGGGCCACATGGCAGATGTGTCCCACATCATGTGAGGTAGTAACTGCTGTGGCACTCAGGGAAAAAAAAGAAACAAAGGTAGGAATCGACCTGATCATCACAAAACCTGGCCAACAAGTCACTCCCTGCCCAAATCAAAACACCAGTCAGAAATGAGGGCTGCAGAGAGCAGGGTCTGAGTGAGATAAATTGTTGTGATGAGCTGGAAGCAATAGATATGACACTTCTGTTTTTACTAATACACCTGCCATCATTCACTGTGTTCATTATCACAACGGTTCTTGTATTTTTATTCATCAGTGAGAGCAAAATGACCGAGCTTCTTGATGCCTTTGTCTGTGAAACACCTTTGTCTGCTGTTTTTGTATCACCTTTGCCATCACAGCTATAACAAATCACCTTGTTAATGTTACAGTGCTTGTTCCTGTGGCCCAGGGTGATCCTGTGTAGACTGGTGGGCAGTGTGCACATAATTATCATCCGCCGCGTTTTCATGCAATTAGTATGCGGCAGAATACTAGTTCTCAGATACTCACAGACATACAAAAAGATTAAATAAAACCCATTTAATGTCATGAATTGTCCTGTTAGGAGTTAATGAGGTCTGGTAGGTTGCCAAAGTCCAGCACACAGAAAGCTCAGGCAGGCCAGGAGGGAGAAAGGGAGGAGTTGCTGGGTTCAGCCATATAGACCTTGAAGTGCAACAGCTGTGCCTTGTCTTTGAGGAGAGGATCAAGTAGAGAATATGAGATAGGCAAACGTTGGCTTAAACTTTCTTCTCTCTTTGATTGTCCTTGGACATCTGCCTCATCTACTGTCAAGAATGTTTGGCAGCTGTGAGCCCAGAATAACAGTGCCGCTCAGCCAGGGCGCTATCGCAGGCGTCTAATACTTTAAGCCAACTACTCTGTGCTGTGTGCCTCGACCGATCCTGAACTATGCTAATGCCTTGAGCTAACTGGGTTTTCTAACAGCCCGGGAAACACATAGAAGTGGGCTCTGTCGTTTATTTTCCTCACGTGCTAATTGGCTTTAATTGTTGGCCAATTGGATTTCAAGTTGAGAAAAGGGTGCCCCAGACAAAAGGAAAAGTGTTAACTTAAGACCGTGGGAGAGACGGGCCATTCTGTTCAGTTTCTAATGTAGCAGACTTTATGCAGATGCATAAGTCTCAGGGCAATGGCTGTCCTAGAAAGATTTCTCAAGCATAACCAATGTGGTTTCCTATAAAATATATGCTTCCATACAGCCTGAATGTCATTAATGTTCAGCTATTTCGTGGAGTGCAAATTCCCACCTTTCACAACCAAAGTGCTTGTGCTCATTTTGCCTTAAGAAGAGAGGGGTAGGTAAGAGGAATACCATATTCATTTTGGTATTTAAACTGGTTTACATAGTGGCTTTACAAGTGTTTCTGCAAAATCCAGCCTTCATTTGTCTCCACAGTCATGGCAAAAGAGAAGGAAGAAGGGTTTCCATCCTCATGTACCTCAACACTTGTCCAACAGAAAAAAGCCCTCTCTCAATAAGTGATCTCTCAGGTTCTGCACCCATTTCTCCTCTCATCATCATATCACATCATAAGATTCATTCTCTGGTGACCAGTTTTATGACCACTGCATTTCCATTTATTTCTGAAGAGTTCATGTGAAGAGAATTAAGCCATGTAAATACAGCTGTGAGATCAACCAGCCTAAATTATTTCTGTGTCATCTTTAATGTACATGTCCTGCCAACATCCCTGGTAGGTAGGGTTGTGCTACTATCCATCTTTTCCTGAAGGCACAGAGGGGCAAGTCCTCAGAGGTAGCTGGGATCATAAATACCTATGAAAATATGTGCTAGAGAGACTAAAGGCCAGCTTCTCAAAACTAAATTAATAGGATTTGGGCGCTTAACCTGCTTAAGCACTTATAAGAACTTGCTGAAGAACTACTGAAAACCTGATCAGAAGTGATTTCCCTGGGTCATATCAGCTGGTTTTTGCAGGGGAGAAATCTATGTCCTGAAATCCTGATAGGAATTTAGTGCCATTAGGACCTGACTGAGCTCCCGAGCAAAACATCAAACAAATCCTCACCACTATTACTACATAAAACATCTAGAAACAGGAACAGATTATGGCATTGTGAAGATCTGCTGATCAGCAGTAAAGTTTTCTGTCACCCTTTATTTTTCTGGTTTTCTGAAGTGAATCCCATACACAAAGTTCAGCCCAAAGCATTTTAATTTGCCCATCCAGACGGCAGAATGATGCTGTTACACAGAGACAGCAACTTGTTTTTAAAACCTTGCGATATCCATTACAAGATGTCGATAAATCAGGCTTCAGACTTTCCCTTTGACATGATTTTTGAAATCCTTAGAGATCATTTTGTAGTAAAGGCCCAGATTTTTCCCGTTACTTCTTGTTAATGAATACTATCCAGGCAGTATAAAAAGATGGTGTTTGGCTCTAAGAAGTTACTGGAAAATCCTTGCCAGGGATGGATTTTAGCAGAATATGGGATTATTGGAGATGGTCTTGGTAGAATAACATATGATATTCCAATTTACCAGTAGTCTTTGAAGGGCTGTAGCTAATGGCAGCACATTTGTCAGCTGGCCTAATTTAGATCTGTAAATTGAGGTTAATGCACATGCATAACAAGAATTAAGAAAAGCAACTCTTCTGTGGAAGATCCATGCGTTTTTGTGCGAGCAACACTTGCCTAAGGATAGAAAATAAAGGTATTCAGGCACATGTTCATTCTTATGCAAAACTTGATAAAGTTTTCTCTGTCCTTTGAATTCTAGGGTAGTCAATATATCTCCTCTGTGCCTACATCCTGGAAGTCCAGGACTGCCTTTGTTGGAACAAATATAAGATTGTTCTTGAGAACCCTTAGGTCTCAGTCTCTGGTGTTGTGGTTCAGTGTTCTGAAAAGTTCAGTAAAATTGTTTCCCACTCAGGTGCACTTTACTCACTCACTCCAGATGGGATCAGAGCTGACTATGCCAGACCCACACACAAAAATCTTCCAGTGGTAGTTCCAGACGGAATGAGAAATAGACAGGTTATAAATCTCCTGACTCATTGTCCTAACAGAAGCAGAGGTAATTTGGATAACTTCAGACAGTGGGCTGCTTTGTCCAAATCAAGCTCAAGCTATGAACATCTTGAGCCCTTCCCTTGTAAAAAAGGTCTTTAACAACAAAAATAAAAAGGGGATTTCAGTTCCATCCTATCTCCTTACACTGTGTAAACTGCTATAACAAAAGCAAAAACAGAAGAACTATGCAGGGGAGTGACAAATTCACCAAATTCCTCTTCGTTAAAACTAATGCCTAGTGATAATATCATGCTCTTCTCCGTGAAACACGATATTCTCTCCTGGTTTACAAAGCACCAGGGGGGAACATCCTTGGAAAAACTTCCAGCCACGGTGAATCTGACTTGAAGCATCTGTCTTTAGAGGCCAGATCTAAGATCAGTCTCCCTGGGAGTTCAGAGACACCATGGGATTAACACGAAGGGGCTCCCCTGGCCTCCTCACAGCCCCATGCAAAACACTGAGGCAGCTCTCCTCCTTGCTTCCTGTAGGAACACACTGCCCAAACTAAAATATCTGCTCCAAGAGCATCTCAGCATCCACAACATGAGGAAAAAGTGCTTGATATCAACCCTGGAGATGGGACTACCACAACACGCTTCCTCTGCCTACTTTATTTCCACTTGGGATTGTCCCAGTCTCACTCCCTTTGTGTTTTATGCTGCAAGACATCCTACTGCCACCCCTGAGGAAAGCTGGCCACTAGACACCTTCTGCAGCTAGTCATCACATCCCTGGGGTTTGTCACAGGGGTTAGCTGCAGACTGACGCCAGTCACCTGCTTTCGAGGCAGTGAAGTGTGCTGCTTGCCAGGGCTCAGCAGCTCCTGGGAAGCTGCAAGTGGATGCGAGTGGCAGATGCTAACAGACACCAGAGAGCCTGGATCGCCAGCCTCGCCTCTCCCTGACAAATTGCACCTTCCCCGCAAACATTTCAGCGTGTAACTTATCTCCCAATCAGAGGGCTGGCCGCCCCTCCTTGCGAAGGCTGTGTCCTTCCAGGTGGATTATTTTCCACTCAAAGACTGATGCCTGCAACAGCAATCTTGAAAGTCTCCTGCTATCTGCTTCTCACTCTTCACAAGACAAGACAAGACCACCCAGAGATTCGCCTGGAGAAATATTACACCAGCCTGTGGCCGGCGTGCCTGAAATTGGCCCGGGGAGCATATCGACACCAGTTACCCAGCTTAGGGAACACAAGGGGATTAATAACTTGGACAGTGTGCAGGATAAAACTAACCTCAGAAACAATTCCCCATCCAAACCCCATCAGAATTTTAATCTTTACAGACTTTTAGCTCCATAGCCCAATAAATCCTTTCCATAGTGACTCATTGTTACCCTGATCTTCCTTATAAAACACACGGTGCAAACAGTGTAACATTTTCCTTTCTTATTGCTCTCCTTTGTAAAACCATCTCTCCTTGTATCTCGCTGCCATTTGCCTGTTAGTCATGGGCTTCACTCCTGAATGAGCCACTTAAGAAATGTTACACTGATGTCAAATTGATACATGTCTTGTGAATACTTTATACTTTCTCTTTATTTAACGAGAAAGGACAGTATTTGGTACGGATCAAAAACTGGGGCCGAAGTTTTGGCCAAAATTCAATGTTTCCATTAAAAAAAAAAAATAATTCAGAAATTAGAATATAAGAACTCAACCAAGGCCATAAATATTTCATGTTTCAGATTTTTCTTTTCTTTTGACCCTCTTAAAAAAATTTAAATTCCTCATAGAGGACATTATTTACATTTCTTAAGGAGCCCTCAAAACACATTTTCAAAATAACTCTGTTGCCAGGTCTTGAAAGCTGCAACTGCAAATCACTGGATTTTGCCTGTGAACTCCAGCCTGGCAAAGTGTTTTCCCAGATATTTCAGATCTGGGATTCCGGAGTGACCAGATTTTACACCAGTTCAGAGCAGGCACAATGGCAACACCAGTGAGGAAGAACAAAAAGAATATTGTTCTGTGAACCAGTTATCTATCTCAGGCTGCTCCCTTCCCTTCCACAGGACAGCAACAGGAATAGCACAGAGGACTTCACAAAGCCCCTTTCCCTAAACATACAAGTTGCCTTTTCAGGATCAACGTGCCATTTATGGTCAGGTTACAGTAAGAGAATCTTAAATTCATTCAAGTTTCTAATATTTTAATTGAGTGAGAACATGAGGACATCATTATAGATCCCCAGGAGCAATGCAGGGAGGACACTGAGGTCCTTGTTGGAGCAGTGCAGCAAGGTGTGCAGCCCTGAGCACATGGCCAGCCTTGCAAGCCACTGTGTCATTCCCCACAAGCTTAAAGCAGTCAGCTTAGATTTCAAAATTCAGCCTTCAACACATAACAGAGTTTTTGACCACCCTCCTATAGAAAACAAAACCCTGCTTATTTTGGCAGATGTTCATTTTTTTCCTTTCAAGCACACCATTCTGTCTTCTTTCTGGCTTTTTAGGGTCTTTTCCCTAAGTACAACATTATTGTGGGTTTAGCCTGAGACATGAGTCAATCCCCTCCTTTAAAGCAAACTGATTTCTTCACTTCTTTCCCTGTGATATCTATTTTGGAGGCTATCAACTCCCCGGTGGGCCAGTGGGACATCCTGCAGCCTCTTTATGGCTGGTGGTCTGCAGGAGGGAATGGGATTACATCTCTCAGCAGCCAATGGTGCTGCCTGTAGGTTCAATAAACAGGCTTAAAAAAAAAAAAAAAAAGACACACACACACAGCATGTCCTTCTTACTCTGTTTTGCGTGGTGTGACTGAACCTGCAGAGCCAGTGGGAGCGAGTTCTATAGTGATAACAGTAACCATTGACTTTCCCTTCCCTGATTTCACCTCTTTCATTATGTTGGAGAGCTTTGTTCCAGACTAGGAGATTATGCAACGGGCTGAGGAGGAGATGTGACTTCAGTGAGATATAGCATACAAAAAAGTGTGACAAATTGCAATGACAGGGGCTCCGATGGTAGCTTGTGATGGAGTGAAATTAAATCCCTAACCCAACAATGCAGCATTATGCTATATTCTATAGGCACCCTTGTTGAGGGTAGATGGAGAGAAAAAGAGATGGGCAAAAAGAAAGATGCACACATACTTTCCCCATCCACGTTCCCAGCTAGCCCTTTCCCCCAGCGTTAGCTTGGGGGTAAACAAAAAAAAAAGGTCCTTAATGCTTGGGCCCAGATGTAAGGGATGTGTGACACGGGGAGAAGTGGAACGGATTGAAGGGATGCCCAGAGAACACCCACAGCCTGCAGTGCCATCCCCTGCTCTGTCCCCCGGGGAGACAGGGCTGGGACAGCCTGTCTCCATACCTCCACACACAGCATCCCAAGTCATTTGCCCTCCTTCCTAATTAAAGTGCTCCCTGAGGGGCGCTGGAGGAGGATGTGTGTACACCTTTGTGCTCAGCTGCTCCAAACTTCCTAGGGCAATACCGCAGGGTGATCCTGATGGCTTTTTTCATGCTAAATAACTGACCTAGACGCCCTTTCTGCCCCATTCATCTCTTCTACATAAACAAACTATTCATTCCCTAAGGAATAGGTGCATCTGTTCGCTCAGGCCCAGCTCCTGAGGGAAGCCAACAAGAGACTTGAAACTATTTAAGGAAGAAGGGAGCACAACACACTGTTAGAGTATCTTTGCTGTCCCGGGGCCATCCAGGTGTTAAATCACTCAGTGGTCTCTGAAGGGTCCAGAGCCAAACACTGAAACAAAAGGCAAAGATGGGAAAGGAGAGTGCCAGATATCACAGCTCACACTCCTTGAGTTTCTTTTTGCTTGCTGAGGTTTTCGGGAGCTGTGTATTGACGAGACAGAAAATGAAGTTGACTGTAGGAGGCTTGGAGCACTCAACACTGCTGCAAACTTTATGAGCTGGTCAGCATTACTAATGTTCTCAGAGTAACACTCTTGTGGGACTCCTGAGCTTAGTTTTCACTGGAAAGAAACAATAGTTTTAGCTGTGAAATGTTTTACATTCAACTTCCACCTCTCCCCCCACCCCGTCTTCAGTGGAGTTGCCATGAGCCCAGACTTTAAAAACATTTCAGACTTAAAAGGTTAAGATTTAAGTGCTGCTGATTTTATCTGGGCTTTTAACTAACATAGGCAGGTGGATTAGAGATATGTGTACAATCTCCACTCTAGACACTTGGGTAAATATGCACAAGTGCTGAGTGAGCCAAGGAAGGAATCTGATGTTATTGTCTATTAATTTGAAAGCAGAGATTAAAGAAAGTGCAGAAATCAGTAGTGTAAATATCAAAAAGGATTTCCATTTATATGTAAGAACATTACTCTAGCAGTCTGGCTATTTCAAATAACATGAAAGCTTTTTTTCTGAGAAAAAAAGAATTGTGAATTTGTTTAAATTTACGTATTTTCCTCTCTCTTTGTTTGCAGGAATGGTCACCATGCTTGCAGCTAGGAAGCAGTTTGCTCAACAGGGCTGGGTTTTGTTCAGGGCTTGCATTTGGCTGGAGGACCTAAAAACAGCAAAAGTATTTCACAAAGTTATATGACAGGCAACCAGGCTGGGATTTCCTCCTCCTTGCCTTTCTTTTTCACAGTAATAATTGTGACTATTTTTTCCTTTTTTATTTTCACTGAAAATCCTCTTGAAAACAGCTTCTGATTTTCTACAAATGTTTTTGTTATTCTGAAAGATTCATGGAAACTTGGCAGAAATGACATACAGGTGATGGGGCATTCCAAACCATTTTAGCTGTGGCTATTGATGGAGTCAGTGATGTGACTGCTTATCCAGTTCCTATGGATCACTTCTGCCTCCTCCTTCACTGCCTACAACCAAGTTTTAAATTAATAGTGATAACAAACAGTAAGCATCCTCAAAACAGATTAAGTGCTTGTGCTCTCTCCTAAAAAAGAGAGGAAAAAAAATGCATCTGCTCTGTTAATATAGCCTATGATTTTAATACTGGGAGCAACAATATTTTCTCTAGAATTAGAATTAAGTTGTGTCTGTATGAGATTGGTGCTCTTTAAAAGCATACTTGGGGCTAAAATATCAAGAAATTCTCTACTTTTATGAAAGCTTTACAAATTCCTGGAGGTCACCTGAATACTCAAAAATAATGCATAATGTGACCCCATGAATCAAATAGGCCAAGCTCAGCACTTTTTATTAGCAGAAATATTCATGAATCTTTTATCCTCCTCCTTAGTCCACCAGCTCTTATTTTCACCCTGTTCTCTCCTTAATGCAACATTTCATAGGAATGCCAAGAAAAAGGAACCCAGCTTCAGGTTTAATTGCTAATATTTCTAAATTTAGTCAGCATAAAATCCATCTGAGGCTCCAAAGGTTTTCCTTGTAATCTGCAGAACCTGAGTTTGAATCTAGCCCAAGAGAGAACCACAGCAAATAAATACCATCTGATCTCTACAAAAATCTGACAAGAGTTCAACTGTTTTCCACCTTGCTATGAGTATATCAGAGCTGATTTCCCAATGCAATGCTGTAAGGGAAAAGTCAATTAAAATGCAACTGTCCCAATTTCAGTCAAAGTTACTGATCAGCAGGAATCGCTATAGGTGTGGTTCTTTTTTTTTTTTCTTTTGAATTAAGCAGGCCAATATATTCTGTGATATTATGTTCTTATGCTGGCTTGCTTTCTGACTCATGTAACCCTGGACAAGCAGCAGTGATTGTGAGCCAAATGACCCCAGTTTTCCACACAACAATATGGGAATTGCTGGACTCAGCTCATTCCTCCCATCTTTCTCACCTGCTCCTGTGACCATTAGAGATACCACAGTGAAACTCTGCAATATTTGGCTGAAGGGACATGCCTGGGACTGCCAGTTTTGTTATATACCAGCACTTTCCCTATCAGTGTAGGCGAAATAGGATTAGGCTAGACAGAAAGGAACCAATTCTGGATGCTGGAAACCATCCAGATTTGGTTATCATTTCATTCTTTACTTTGGTCCATGTAAGTGTCTTATGGAAGAGTTCAAGTTTTAACAACCAAAGAAAAAGGGAAACATTTCCAGCGCTCTCTCTCTAGTATCACAGGTCTGACTGTAGGTTATCAGCCTCAGCAACTTGTCCCAACTCTTGCTAGCATCATGGAAACATAGACATTATCTGATTGAAGACTGGATTTGACCATTTTTTATGCTGCAGCTATTAGCTTTAAATAGAAAGTTTTCAATATTTCAGTGAGAAAGCCTCAGATCCAACACTGATTCAATTTGGAGTGGCTTTTGCTCAAGATTACAAATTTTTGTTTGTCAGATCATTTTGTAACTTACATTTGGGAAATTTTAGCATGGAGAAAACATCTAGTTTCCATTCAGTTCTGACATTAAATGTCCATAAAGCACAGAGGAATCTCCTCAGTGAAACACTTAAAGTATCAGGTCTTCTTAATCCAGTAAAATTAATTATCATGTATAAGTAAATAGGAATTGTTTCTAATTCATTTCCCATTTCCATATGTAGGATGATTAGGCCTGCAAATTAGTTTGCTCCAGTACTGAATATTGAGACTGCATCAATAATTACTGAATAAAAAGCTGAGCCCTGGGGTTTGGGCTCCCCTGAACAGTCTGGATCAGGAGTTCACTCACATTATGCTACAGATAACAGCTCTGTACAACATTTGGCTCAGGTTCAGTTGCTCTGAGTCTAAGGCCAGGACAGACCTTCAGTTCATCTCCTCCGACTCTCTTTCTAGCCTACACAATTATATTTCACTCACATCTTTCTATGCTGAGCCCGGTGACATTAATTAAATGGGAACATTTCAGAAATCAAGAGACAGAACTGTTGCCTGCTCTAGGCAGAGAGTGGGAGGGAGAGGCAAACCCAGCCCTTGCCATGGCAAGGAGCTGATAAAGGTGAGCACGTCTGGGATTTGTCTCCTGGAGCTTTACATGTCTATAAGGTAGATGTCTACATCTGATCTCATCATGCTCACTGCAGTCAGAGAAAAGGGCATTTCTAGCGCTCAATTCATCTGCTCTGCCTATGTCACAGTGAGACTCGGTGCTCCCTTTCCACCTCAATTGTGGACAGCTCTGTCCAGGTATCTGAGAGCCATGCAAGGACACCCTCAGCTTTCATGGTCACACCACAAGCCCTACAAAACAGAGCAGCCCTCAGGTCATTAAAGATCAGCGTTGGTTTAACCAAGCAAATTTCAGATTATCGTTCCCTCCTGATACAGGAGAGCAGTAAAGGTTGGGATTTCTAGTTTGGGTTTGCATCTACTACAAAGGAGAGCTGTCTCTCATGCAACATTATCTTCAAGGTTAAGATGGAGCTGACTGCATTCTCTTGCTTTATGAAAGCGAGAATTGGTATTATTGTCCTTTCACTCTCATGAGAGACACTTAATTTGAAAAGAGGCCTTGAATTTTGTTAAACATTATCAGTTCCTATTTTATTCTAGATTGATATGTAGATTAGGCAGTGCCTGACACTCAAAATTAAATATGAATAACACAAAATAAGAATAAATTAAAAGACTGCAAGATGTTCTGGCTACCCTAGCTTTTGTCATAATATTCCTAGTAATATATGACTAGAGGTGCTGGTTAGGAGAATTCAGTTTGATCCCTGTGGGAGCATGCTATGGAGGAAAATAAACTATAGAAAATGTGAATTTAGAAATTAAAAGTCCAAACCATTGTCTTTTGCTCATCTAGCCAAGATTAGAAAACACCCACTACAGCAGCGCAGTCTTTTCCAACATTTCATCTCAGCCATCATGTGTTTCAACCCTCTCGTGAAAGAATAGCCTTTAGGAAGAGGCTGAGTGCAAAATTCACAGCACATAAATTAGCCTCTTTCTCCAGCTAGTGGGTTATTGAGAGGAGATTGGAATTGCTTTGTTACTCAAATGTATTTGACATACTCTTTTGCCTTTTTTTTAACTCTCTTGGCTACTCAATGTTTTGCCCTGAGTAGTTGTGATCCCTATTTAAAGGTGAATTGCTTTCCTTAAATCTAACAAATGAGCAACTTGGCTTGTGTGAGCAAATGTAGCAGTTTTCAGAAGAACTTGCATCCACACTGGTGATATTGCCATTTGAGAGCCAGAGCATGAACAATCACACAAAATTAATGGAAAATTGGAACAAAAGAGGGGCAGGCAGGGTGAAAACAAATTCTTTAGAAAATCTGAATGTCTGTGTGGATTACTTGAGCTTAACTCTACACCTTCACATAGGCACAAGACATCCTGTAGCCCACAGGAGAGTTTCAACATGTTACACATTCAGCATGCAAGACACATTAAGAAACTTGATATTAGGTTTCCCACTGATTTCTGAGTGACTGGATGTGCAGTTGACTGTCTGCCTTTTCCCTTTTCCCAGCATGCCTGGATACCTGGTTTTGCTGTCATCAGTCCAAACACATGCTCTACTTTCCTCTCTTTCTAAGCAAAATCCTCTTTCCCTCTCCCCCTCTCCATACATTACTCTTTCCTGTCTCTTGTTTCTCCAAAGCAGTGATGCCTGCCAGGAATCAGAGAGATTCAGTGTGTGTATAGAACAACCTGGGAAAGGGGCACTTAGGGCAGAATTGCCTGTTTTGTGCCCAAAACAGGAGGTTTTCAAACTCTGTGTTAGTCCCATGAAAAACCAGGAATTAGGAGGAGCAGCAGAAAGCATCTCACATGTGTCAGTGTCTGTGTGTGTGTGCATGCTCTAACCTGGAGTTATACTGGTGATTAAATGGTCTTTAAATCAAAGCTGATAGATAAATAAGGGAACTATTCCAAAACCAAGGGGGTTAAAAAACACTCCACATGCACCTGCTGGAGACGCTGTGCTGCTGGCTCTACATTTCAACTCTAACCTGTATTTGATATGGTGTTGTTGCAGCTGTGGGTTGGGGTGGTTTATTTAAGTGGCTCCAAATGCTTGTCAGTGTGGCAACCAGCTGAATACATAAAACAGGCTCTCCAAACCCTTTATGGCCCAGGGTCAGAGTAAATGGAATAATAAAATCCAAATGCTTTTGTCTCATTTTCCATCACCCAAGCCTTCCGCATAAATCTACAGCTTTGCAATGACCTTCGCATTCAGTGTCGGGGATGAGGCCGCAGGTCTGAGATACATTTGGTCTTCATCTTAGGTCTTTAAAAGCTTTTTCCAATTAATTTTAACTGACTTCCATAAGGATCAAGTACAGTTTCCTCCTCCCAGCCCCCTCACTCCACATCCCACCCCTTTTTTCTCCTGCCTGGCATCTTCAACCCGTCAATTGGGGGAACACTAGAGAATAAGACTATTGATCATATTAAATGTGGTAGCACCAACAGCAAAGACATTTACAAAATGAGTGATTTAGCAAATAGGAAGTGAGAGATTTCTCCAGAGTTTTAATTTGATGTCTTCCTCACTGCAGGGTGTCTGGTTTTCTTTATTTCTCCAGTG
Organism: Anomalospiza imberbis; assembly: GCF_031753505.1. Classification (NCBI taxonomy): domain Eukaryota; kingdom Metazoa; phylum Chordata; class Aves; order Passeriformes; family Viduidae; genus Anomalospiza; species Anomalospiza imberbis. Next base: position 4,936,699 of record NC_089693.1, on the reverse strand, counting down.
CCACATTATCCTTGTTCAGATGTCATCGTGGGGACTCACATGTTTGCAAAGTGTAGGTCACTATGAAACTAAAAGATACATGTTTGAGTTTACTGAATCAAAAATCACCTTGTCTGGAACTGCTGAGGGCTAGTCCTTGCACCCTCTGCATCTGATCTGAATTAGATGTAAAGTCACTTCTAGGTGTTTCAATTACAGCAAAGAGCAATTCAAACCTCTGTCAAAAGAAATCCTCAGGACACCTCTGAACATTCTCACTCTAAGAACCCACAGATTCCTCTCTCCGAATTCCCAACCAGGTTTTTAACAGCCAGCTAATAAACTGGCGCCTAAAAAAGTGCTCATTCCTAGTTTTGCACTCAGTAAAGCTGGGCCAGGCTTTGAGAGCTGTAGTGGGCGTTAGGGGACACATTCACAGCAGAGTTTCCACATTTATTGTGGCTCCGTTGACTTCTGTACAGCTGAGCAGGTCTAGAGGATTGGAAGGCTCTGCCCATACTGTGCAGATGTGGTCCATAAAACCAACAGTCAGGTACCTTGCTACTGGGAGCTTGGGCTCAATTAACTTTAGGAAAAAAAAGAAACAAAAACATCCATAAGATAAGTACTTTCCCACGGCCTGCCGAAAGGAAAACAACAACTAAATGGCATCTCCAAGGCAAATCCACATTTCTTGAGTTTGCTGTCTAAAATTTTGAACATTTTAAAAATCAGGGAAGTTCTGATCGTGTTGGCACTGCACTGGTAGTCCTGTCTCCCTGCTCAAACCAAGCACTCCTACCTGATGCTTTATGAGGGTTACCCATCAGTAATGCAAACTTCTCTTTCAGCTCTGACAGGAGCATCAGCAAAGATTTAAAAGCCTTGTGGCTTAAAGCAGTAAAATCCTCCAACCTTCACTACGTGATGATGTATGGAGAGATCAGATTGTGCTATTAATGACAATGTGAATCAGTAGTTGTTTTCACATAGTTGTTTTTACGAAGTTGTTTTCACGTAGTTGTTTTCCTGTGATCTGTTGACAAAATACTTTTTTTTAGTTGGAATCAACTTCCTCAGCTTTTTCTTGCTTAGTGAATCTCTCCATCCAAGCAACAAATAGGCCAGTAGCTAACAGAAGTAGAAGCACTTGGTTTCCTGTGGCATCAAAGGCTGTCCTTGGAGATTCTGGCATCCAAGAAGCTGCAAATACCAGCTGAAGCTTTGCCTGTGAGCAGAGCATTGGCTGTGGCTCTCTGATGTGAATTCTCTGGTAGATCAGTACTGACCACAAGTTGGAGTCTTTCCCTCAATGGGTTCATTATCAGAGCCTCACACCTCTGCCTATCTCTTCTTATGAAATGTGAAGGATTTAAAAAGTTTTCTCTTTTAAACCCGTCTGAAATTTCCTGACAGATTCAGAATTACCAAGAGTGGACAGGCAGAGGAGCAGAAATGCCCATACAACCATGTAGGCCATGGGGGATCAGGTAAAAGTCACTCCTGTAGGAAACCAGGCTAAGAATGAAAGTTGTACTGTCCCTTTTTTTCTCCCCCAAAAATGAGAAGAGAAGAAATCATACACCTGACCCTGAAAGTTAGATAAGGAAGGGCAGAACCATTCCTTCCTGGATACTATGGAATTAAATGCATACTACTAAATGTTCACTTCTGTGCCCTGAAAACAGGATCTTTGTGTAAATTAATATGAATGTTTGAATTAGAGACCCTAATCTGTATCTTATGTTTCTATCCCAACTCGCATAACGTGAGCCCACAAATGCCCAGCTTTATATTTGCTATGCATGAAAACTATTTGTGGCCCTATCAAAAAAAGTTGTAAATAGATTTAAATTATTTTAAAAACATATTAAAAAATCCAAACCATACAGGAAAGAAACAAACACAGAGCAAGTGTTTAGCCACTTAATTAATTTGCATGTCTTCTGGCATGGCACAGGGCATTAGCACCCCCCAGCAGGGTGCCAGGGTGCCTGGCTGGGAGTTGGGCAGGCAGCAAGACATACTGTGAATTTTCTCCCTGAGCAACACGATTACAGAAACAACTGCAAATAACTTTGTGCTGATCCCCAGCGATGCATTCAGCAGCCCCTAATCTTCCAAACGTCTGCCTGTGTGATGGTATGAAAACTATGGCATTCCTGCAGCCCTCACCTATGGAGACACATCTGGGCTTTTCCATTGATTCTTTATTTATGGCTTTCTGTTTGAAAAGCGAGTTAAATGAAGATCACTAATACAACCCTGAGAATTCAAGAAGATGCTGAAACACTGTCAGAACATACAAGCAGAAGACACACTACACATATTTCCACCTGGATTTTTTTAAAGTGCCTTTTGGGCATGTACATTTATAAGAAAAGGAAACTGAGGCATGAGGCAAAACAATACGACCATTCCTTGTAGCAGGGGAAGAAAATGAACTCAAATGTCTTGCCTCAGTCCTCCACACAAGCTCCAGGAGCCTCCATGCCTTGGTTTCACATGTGAAACTCTAAAAGCTTTAATTGAGAGGCTGCATTTCCCCTGGAGTGGAATCAAATGAAACAAGCTAGACACTCAAGTAGGCTTACTGGTTTAATTTAAAAGCGAGGGGGACTGGTAGCAGGGAGCTCCCGGTCAGGGGTCATTTGTTGTGGAATATACTTCTCACCTTTGTGTTCCTCAGCACTGGGCTCTGGCAAACTTAATGACATTTGGCATCTCCACCTGCTCTATCAGTTTATCCTTGAATTAGCTCAGCCTAGAGTGGCTTGAGAGCTTATTTGGGGCTTGGGATTTATTATTTTTCCAGGTTTTTTTAAAAGAAATCTTTAGCTTTTAATGTCAGATTAGTAGTAATAGTAGCAGCAGTAGGAGGAAGAAGACCCCACAAGTATAAGGGGGGAAAAACAAATGTAATGGATGATGTAGTTTGCCTGGAGGAATGACGTTAATTTGGACCACTCGGCTTTACCTTGGCATCTGCTTTGTGATTATACAAAAATAGGAATTTCACAGGATCTTGATCCAGAACATGGAAAAAACTTCATTCCTGCTTAAGTCTGACCAAACATCTGTTTGAAACTTGAGATGAAATTCACACGATTTAGACACAAAGCATGAGTCAATTAGATGTCCAGCACGCGTGGTCAATATCCCTGGCTTGGGTCCTCTGAAAAATTAGCACATAAGTAATTTTATACACAGAAGAAGGCCCAGTACATTCAATGGGATTAGTCTGGGTTATTCAGCTTTTTCCCAGGGCAGGGTTCTCAGTTGGAACCAAACCTCAAACCACATCAAGCTCATAGAGCTCTCGTACAGATATTTTGCACTTCTAAAACCAGAATAATTTTCTCTTCAAGGCTCAGACATCACCACTCAGCTGCAGGGATACTCCTGATTGACATTTTGGACTCCTTCAGAAGCAAAGATGGGCTGAGAGGCCAAATATCCCAACCAGCACTACTCTGTTTGCACCCCATATAATCCCCTAATAAAATCCCTCCTATGGGAGACCCAAAGCACGTCGCTGTTGAAGCTGAATTTTTTCCAAAATTAATGCTGTTTTCCCCAAAAGCCTTTAAACATTGTCAATATATGTAATATATAGCTTTTTCTATGGCATCGAAGGCTTTTCACAGAGTGATTTCTTCCCCTTTGCCCCTTCTGATATCAGAAAAAGCAGTCCCATTTGGTTTCCAGAGGGTGACCTGGTCATCTCCATGAGCTATGAGGATGTTGGGAGAGGAGGACCACCCTCTTAAATTACAAATTCTTGTCAGACTCAGTGGGTGAGAGACCCACGTGCCCTCATCTGGTCACAGAGCACAGCACACTGGCACATTAGCTTCTGAAGCTGCCTTTTCAGTGCTGACCTTTATATTAATGCTAATAGGGTTTGGAGAAATAAAATGTAAATTTGTCTCTAAATGGATTAGTCTAGGCTGGGGGTGGGAGAGAAGGGTGCAGGAGGGGGTATTGCTTGGAGCATTCGCACTAAAATTAAAACATTTATGTTCCAACACTTAATTTTATTAGTGGCACATTGAAGTTGCCTGAATGCGTAATAACATCTCTCAAGTCCACTCTGCTCCAGTTCAGACTCTGAACTGGCAGTGTGCTTGCACACACTGCCTCCCCAGTTATACACTGTATTTACCTCATCCACAGCCTTTTCCTCTCCCATTTTGTCATCAGGGATGTTTGTTGGTTGTCGCACCCCAAATTCATGGGGGAAGGAAATAAACAGTTTTCAGCTCTACCCTGCAACCATAAAACTACAATCTGGGCCCAAAATAAACCCTGGTTTTTTTTTTTGTTTTGGTTTTTTTTTTTGGTTTTTTTTTTTTTTTGTGTATCTGCACTACACTTCACATCAGGGGTGTGTTTACACCTGGTTAATTGGTTAATTGGTGCTTACCAGTGCTTTATGTAAGAGGAGATCTTCAAAAAGATGAGTAAGCAGCAGTGTTTGCACATTTACCTAGGGAAATGGAGCCATAATTGGCAAAGATCGTTGCAATATCTATGAAGCAAGAGTGAAGAGGGCAATATTAACCCAACAAAGTACAGTTTAGCATTTGTTAAACCATTAAAGCACCTTCTTGCTCTGCTTGAACTCCAAGAGCTGACTCTCCACAAGCAAATTTGGGAGATCTGGGAGCTTATTTAGATATTGGTGATAGATCCCTCTTCAGTAGGAAAAGTCTGGGGCTCTCTCACATGGTGCAGTTTGTTTTCTTTCTTTTTACAAAATAATTATCGGTGGGAACTATATAGTTTCATCAAAATCAAAACATTTCCGTAGGAATAAATCAGCTGTGGCAAAAAAAAACTTGGTGAGAAGAAGTTATGATATCTCATTTCACCAACATCAAAACATTTCTGTTAATTTCACTTATATGTTGATATTAAAATATGAATTTTCATGTTCTCTGTTTACATATTTTCCTTAAATTGGAACCTATCTTGTTTTTAATGTTTTAATACCGTGCACATTTTTCAGAGCACTTTTTTTTTTTTTGGCTCGGAAAAGATAAAAATTTCAGCTATTCATTCTGACAAGGACCCAGGTTTTCCAAAATGTCAGCATTTCTTTGGAATAGAACCTCTGGGTCGTAGCCAGGTCTAAGTCCTTCTTATTGTAAATGAGGCCATATTCATTAGACATCCAGCCATGGCACACTTATCTTACAGGAACATATATCTCCAGCATCGTGGCTGGGCCAAGGCAGGGATCAGAATTGGCACACGGGACTGACATAGATTCATTCCTAATGAAACACTTCTAACGTAAAAGTGATTAAGCCAGCAGCGTGCCAGAAAATTGACTCTAAAATCTATCGTTTTCAGGGAAGATCTGATCTCTGGAGTTGTAGCTAAAGCCACCCATAGGATTCTGTATGCTGGCAGACCCCTATAGAATAACACCAAACCTTTCTCTGCAGGATTTTTCCATAACCAGGTAACCCCCAGGTTAAATTAATCAAGTGATTCAGCACAGAAACAGGCAAAAGGCAGACTGGGGGAGTGGGAGGAGGAAGGAGAGCAGCAGTGATTTGGGCTCCTTGTGGCTGCCTGAGCTGAGGCTGGTAGCTGTGCATTAGATACGGCTCCAAACATGATGCAGATGTGGAGCACGGAGGTGCTGTATATACACACAGGGTCCTGTAAGGTGAAAAAAGGGGGGGAAAGAGCAGATCATTCAGTAGTTGAAAAGTATCTGATTGCCTAATGTAAACTGTGATTAGTGGCTCGGTGCCTGGACAGTGAGTACTTCGCGGGCCCCCAAAAGCGGTCCCCAAATCAGCGTGTGTGCTGCCAATCTGTCAGGCAGCCCAGCTGTAACACTTTCTGGCATTGCAATGTCTTCAGCTGGTTTGTGTCAGAGCCGGCCAGTGCGGGGGGAGGTTTTCCAGAAGTTGGCTATTGAGTGTCTGTCTGCCTGGATCAAGGGTGTTGCCAGTTTGACATCCCAGCGAGGGGCCGCCACATCTGGCTGCAGAGCCACGAGGAAAAGGGAGAGGTGGGGGGTGCCTGGGAGGGGGCAGCCCTGCAGGATCCAGAGCTGGGAGATACCCCCAACAAGGGGAAAACACAGGACTTCTGGGGAAAGTTGAGACCACTGCATGGAGAAAGGTTTTGAAGTGCTCAGAGCACAGCCTAAAATTCACAAGTGGCATTAAACTCCCGAATCAAATTGGGTCTCAAAGCCCTAAGCATGCAGACCTCTTGCTGAGTCTTTTCCTCCCTGTTACAAATTGATATTTTATTAGCTCAAAGCCAGATGCTTCCCCTTAAAACAGATTAATCTCCAGTTCATCATATCAGCAGAGACTGAGTGAGGCGAGGGGTAGCAACCATGCCAAACACGTGTGAACGAGACCCCCAGGTACTGAGGGAGGAGAAATGAAGAGAGGAAACAAATATCTTTTTTTTTTTTTTCCTTTTTTAAAATAAAGAACTAGTCTGTTTTATGTGATATCTTCAATTTTCTTCAGTGCAGATGGGGTTGGCCCAAATTCCATGCAGCAGCCCTGGCAGGTACACAGGGGTGGTTACTGCTGCACAAACCACAGCAATCCCAAAGGATAAAGCTGTTCCCATGCAAGGGGCAAGGCAAGGATGCAATGGGCCACAGCAGAGAAGAGCCTGGAAAAGGATTCTTTAAGAGGATCTTGAATCAAGGGTTAATTGTTTCCAAATGACCACAGTGTGGGAGACTATTATGGGATGGGACCCATTCAGGGTTGGTTTAAAGCTGCTGGTTAGGTACCTTAAAAGAGGGCTAAGCAGCAGCAGCTGTTTTACATTTAAAGTGACTGAAGTGAGTAGTGAATTGCTGTGGGAGACAAATGAGCCCATGACATGATTGGACCTGGGACGGCTCTCCCAAGTGGCCACTTGTTTCATGAGAACTCCCACCCCCAGGCTCTGCATTTGAGTATCAAAGGCACAAATAGCACCAATTAATTCAGATTAGCCCAAGAGAGAGCAAGCAGCCAGGTTAGCTGCCTCTTTATGGATGCAAGAATCCCTGTTGCTGTCATCTCTCCCGTTTTCAGGGTGCCCCTCTCCACTCTCAGGTTCTTGTCTTGTTATTCCAGATTGTTTCTTGAGGAGCTCATGGGGAGCAGTGGCATTAAAGCAAGGCAAGAGGAGCTGTCTTGGTGTAAACTATCCCTTAGCAATAAGAGTTGCTAAGGAGTCCTCGTGGTTTCTGTCCAGCTCACTTTAGTTTACCCTAATATGTACACAGTCAGGTTCAACTCTTCTTGGGGGTAAGCATACAGAACACAGATTGGAATTAGGAGTCTACAGCTGGGATAAACTGTCTGGACTATGTTTCACCAGTCAGATTTCAAGCCAAAATCCAGTTTCTGACAGCTTTGCCAGACATGCTGGACTACCCACCTACCGTTTTCTCCTTCTTTTTAAATTATTCTATTTCACCCTCAATTTGTGATATAAAAACCTTAATTCTCACTGCCAAATGCAGCTGCAAAGTGCCCAGAGCCATCTGAGCCCCCACTTTGGGATTCAACATTCAGGTTGGTGACTTTCTGGCGATACCAAGGGCTCGCATCAGCCTTCCCAGAACCAAGAGGAGGAAACAGTCCTGTGTGTTATTTACCAACCTGCATTAGTCAAAATACTGCATTTTAAAGCCCCTTAAGTTGTTATACATCATCATATAAGTCATCACAAAATAGTGAGTAGGAATTCCTAAGAATTATGTTGACATGGAAATTGTCAGCAGAAGTGCTGGAAATTTACATCTCCTCATATATCTGTACTCCTATCCTCCATAGAAATTAACATATTATAACACTAATATTTCAAGGTAATGTTTTCTCATGAGGATGCCATATTTTATCAGTTAATATCATCTGCGTAAAAACTATTCAATTACAGTATCAAGCAACGTGTGATTAATACTAATATCACTAATGTAATGGCAACTTTGTAAGGTGTCATCATAGCTGTTCAGGCAGCTGGAAATGGCAGGAGAAGGGGGAAAAAATCATTCTTTTTAATTAAAAAAAGAAAAGTTCGATATCTATGAAAATGAATAGCCAGTGATATCTGGAGTGTTGCCCTACCCTGCTTAGAGAGTGGAAGTTGGGCCAGAGATCTTGGTGGAACAAGGATTACACCCCACAACCTTCATGCCGATGTGTTCAGCCTTGAGCTTCATTCCTTGTATCCCTTTATTATTAACTGTAAGCATGGGAGGAACTCAAGTCCTTTACCCATGAAGCAAGAAAACCACTCCTGAAATTTATATTTTATTATTATTATTTCAGAGGTGCTGTTAAAAAGTCCTTGGATGCTCATTTCCCTCTGCCTACACACAGAAGAGCACACTGCAGGAATGAGGGCAGAAAATTGTATTAGTACAAGGATTATCAAGGTGTGATGAAACCTGAGCTGGAACCTGTCTTTTCTAGGAAACACAGTATTTTTTTTAAACAGCAATAACCCTGCTGTGCCCCTCTAGATCCTGAGTCCTGTGAAGGACAGGGTTCTCAAGAGGAAGAATCTTAGAGGAGGTCCCGAAAAGCACAGAAATTAAGAAAGAGGCAGGATATCATCAACTGTTCACAAAGCTAAAGCTTCCAAAATAGAGAATGCCTGTAACACACCATTGCAGAGAGAATAGCTCCCCTTCTGCCTTAACCTGCAGATTTGTTGCCAAAGCTGAGTAGTTCTGTAATGAATAATTTATTCCAAATCATTTCCCTCTTCAGGAATTGTCAGAAGGGGTTCTTTTTTTTTTTTTTTTTTTTTTTTTTTTTGCATCTATATGTTGTACATACTACTGGCACTGTCCAAGGGAGTCATAGGAAAGCTGTAGGACTTGTAGCTCACATGAGTCAAGTTTTCCAAGCTTTCTCCAAGCCTTTTGCCCAAGGGTGAATTCCAGGCTATTCACACAGATATGCCATATCATCCTGTGAATCCTTTTGGGTCTGTAGCTCATCCACATGCATATTCACAATTTCAAATTCAAGCTGTCTTGACAAGATGCTTAGGTCACATGGGCCATATCTGTTCCCAAATTGGAAGTGGGTGATTTGGAATCAGCTTCCCAAACCCGCCCCCACATCCAAAATCCTCTTCCCACAGAAAAATCTCTGTCATGCTCCTGAAGCTCACTTTTCCAGCCATGTTCCTTTTCATGTACATCTAAGAGAGGATTCATGGGAAGGGCTGCAAAACCTGGCCCAAGTGAATTGCTTTGAATGTAAGGATAGCACAAAATCCAGTTTTGGCAACATTCCCCTAATTTATTTCACCAATTTAGGCAGATTTTACAGAGGCAGCTAAGCAAAAAAATGAAAAGGGGACTCTAACAATTCTGAATCGTAAACACATTTGAGCAGATTGTGCAAAGCAATTCAACTAAAATTAGATTATGAGAAGTACACTAAGTAAAACTGTATTATGGAAATGTTATGAAATTAATTAATCTAAGAAGCAGCATTGCCACCAGCATGTGCTGGCCCTGTAAATTCCTGAGTGCATTTGTTCCACTCTCAGCCTTCATTCCAGCTGAAGTTAACACGAGTCAGAGACATGACATTTCTAGGTCTGTGACCCCAGTGAATATTGTGACCCATTAGAGTTTTCTATTTGATCCTTAATTTGAGCCTGGTCAGTGACACTTGCATCCACTAAGTATTGTTCTGGTGACCACAGGGTGACAGCTAGTCACAACCAATACAGCATTTCTTTAATGGGTTTAGTTACCAGTGTGGGTCGTTACTCAGCTAAACCAATAAATAATGTATTTTCAATTAATGGACAAATCTTAGAAGGATTTATACAATATGTAGGGCTAAATGAAGAAACACATTATAATTATATGGTAATTTGTTAAAATGATCATTAATACTTCTGATGTTAATTATCTAATGGCAGAAAATTACTGAGGGTAAAAGTAATTTGCCCTTTGTAATTGCTTATTAGGTTGTAGGATAATCATTTTGTTTTCTTTGCATAGCACTTTTTATTGCCTTTTTCTTCTGACAGTAGCTGAAGTGTATATGAGGTCAGAAGTTATTGGATAATTTTCCAAAGAAACAAGACCTCATTTCTGGTTGAAGGTCAAGAGAGAGCATCAACCATGATTGCTACATAGAGTCCTCACTTTTAAAAAATTTGGAAAGAACACAATACAAAATGAAAATTATACTTTTGGTTATACACTAGCTGCACACAATTATACAAAACCACCATTTATGAGTGGTTACTACAGATAGCAAGGAACCACACATAGTGCATTTGTACTTGTGGTTCTGCCAGAGATTTGCTGTATGACTTTGGGTGAGATACATGGCATTATCTGCAGTTCATCACAGCTGCATACGTGACTCCTGAAAAAAAGAGCTTCTGTGCCAAAAATTATTATGGATTTCACCTCTGTTCATTTTTCCCACCTTAAGGGTGAGTAAATGATTCCTCAAATGCAGGGGCTCTGGTTCACCTCTTCCCTCATGTTAATCAAGAGTAGATTTTAAAGGCATTTTTTTTCTGAGAAACATGTTCCCAGAATGCAACACCAGAATATGTGTTAAACTCTGAATAACTTATTGGGACCACAGAAAGAAAAAGTCAGAATCTTTTGGTTTTTCTTTTGAAACAAACAATTGCTTTTTTTTTGTTGTTTCAGAAGGATATTTTTGGAACAAAGTCAAACTTATATTTTAAAAGTTTAAAATAATAATAACTTTCAAGTAAATGAAATATTTCATGTAATGCTTTTTTTTTTTTTCAGATTCAATTTCGGTCAGAAAACTGAAGCTTCTCTTCATTTTCTTTTCCTTCTATTTTTCAGAGAGCAAACAGAAAAAGAAAAAAAATTAAAAAAAAAAGGAAAAAAATTAGCTAGCTTGCTGTTTTGCATGTATTGAGTATTCCTTAAAAAGCATTGACATTTGAAAATGCATCCCCAGATGGCTTCTCACAAACCACACAGAATCAGAGGTGAAGAGGGCAGGGCAGAACCCAAAGTAGGGACGAGTCTGAAGCAGTGGGACTTGGGGGTAAAGGAAGAAAACGGGGCAGGAATTAGAGGCAATGGGACTACTGGGAAAGAGGGGCCCCCAGAGTAAACTTCCCCTCACATAACTTACATATGCCTGTAAACCACACTGCTGACGAATCACAGTTTTTATAGATAATCTGTGGGTGATGCATAGGAAAATATGGTATTCATCAAATTCTGTTCAGGAACAATCCCACTGAAGTCCTTGGGACTGCGCAGGCAGGAGCCAGATGTGAAGAGTCAGAATCAGGCCCACTGCAGATGCACACAGGCTGCCAAACACGCAGTGTTTTGGTATCAGTTTGGGAAAGGATCCTCCATTCAAACCTGGAGTTCAAGCTGACTTAATAATGAGACCTGTAAATATGGAAGTTGTCATCAGTAAAGCTCAGTTAGCATGTTCCCAGGTGAAAACTGATGTCTGGTGAGGTTTAGGGGTGAATCTCTATCCGGCAAAGCATCGCACACGTTTGCCATCATGACAGCAGATTTTCTTGCAGAATGATGCCCAAATGCAAGTGATTATATGGGGTGTAGTGAGAAGCACTAGGGCCATTCACACATAATCACAGAGTGGATGTAGCAGAGATGGGTGTCAGCCAGCCTCCCGATCCAAGCACATTTGGATGGGAGAGAAGTTCAGATCTTGATCCAAACTTTGTTGTTCAGACCTGCCTCTTGCTGTCAGGAGGTGGCTTCTGGCCAGCTCCATCTTCCTTGAGTGATCTCACTTCACCAAACAACAGGTGGGATGTCCATTTAACTTAACTGGCGGGAAAAAAAATCCTCATCCTTAAGCAGATGCTATTTTTGGTGGTCTTTAATAGGCGCGCGAGGGGAATAGGAAGATAATTAGCCCTTTTACGCCACTTCTCCCCATACACCTCAATTTTCCAGCTTGCTCCCTTTTTCCGCGGCGATTCCCCCACTCACTGTTCAGGGGGATGTTGACAGTCTCCTTTTTGGATGCTCAGCCTTCTGGAAGGCTTTGCTCTCTGCAGGCGGAGCTGTCTGGCACACAGCCATTGACAGCGAGCTGGAGTTCGCTCTGAAGTCCCAATGCAATCATGCACTGTCTGCTGCCTGCTGCTCCACAGTGCTGCAGGAGCTTAAAAAAGACTCCTCCAGTCCTGTCAAAAAGACAACGGAATTATTAAAGCAGCAGCTCTTCAGGTGTTTAGAAGGACTGTGGGAACCAGGGGCAGAAACTGATGGCAAAGAATTATCTGCCCCTTACTCTAAAATGCAGTGGGGTAGGAGGGATGTGGATGGTGCAGGAGAAACAATGCCAAATATTGCTGTCTGAATGATGTCACTATTTGAGTGGCTCCAGGTCCCTTATATTCCTTGCTTTGGTGGCTTTGGACTGTCCAAGTTTTAAAAATATCCACTCCTAGCCTCTGTTTTGCCTCTCTCTTTCCCACAGACCCAGGAAAATGTGGTAATCCTTGGAGAAATCCACATTAAATTAAAACAGCGCGCAAGAATCTGTTTTCCCAGTTCTACCCCGTGAGATGGAAGCCATGGCAGCATCCATAAACAGCAGCTTGAAAATCATCTGACACCTACAGATCCCCAAGGCTCTTTGGTGAGGTTCAGAGCCTCATGTGAGAGCAAAGTTAATGTGTGACTTGTTAAAGGCAGAGCGAGGAGAAGGACAAAGGTCTCTTGGCCATGTGCCTGTCCCACTCTCCTCCCATTTCACTATAATGTAAAACTTAATAATATTTACTTGTTATTAAGTATTAACATCTCAACCTTAGCAGCCTCATTCCCTACTCACTTCTGAATGCTCTGCACTTTATTATATTCTTATACTAATTCTGTATTTTTTGAAATACCATCAATTTCAAGTGATTATCTTTTTAAATAACCAGTATCTGAACTCTAAGACTTTTTATGTGGAAGACAGCCAACCTCCATCCTTCCAGAAGTCAGGCCCTAAAGTAAGAACCAAAACCACAAACCAGCCCTGAAATCTTTGGCTTACTCCATCCCTAGGCATGTTGTTGCCTAGAAAAGGCTTAGTCACAGCAATTTCTAGATTGCTGAACATCCCACTGTCTAGTTTCTTGGCTAAGGCACCAGAATTCTCATGTTAACAACTTATGGAACACTTCTCTGTCTATACAGGAGCATCCTCTTTAAGGTGGTGACATAACCATACACTCAGCTGGTTGGTTATTTTTTTGTGGGGGGTGTGAAGAGGATTTTTTTTCACGTCTGCTCTTCACAAATGCTTTCCTTCAACCCTTGCAGCTTCCACAGCTCCCCTGCACTGCCCTGCCTGACTCTGAGCATCCTATTAACCCAGCAGCTTGGCTTAAAAAACAGCAAGTCAGCATTTTGCTTGCAAGTTGTATTATTTTATTAATAAGAAATATAAACTCTTGCAAGCCTGCAGTAGGAAAGAGGGTAGAGAAAGCCAACTAAGTCGACGAGAAGCACTTTTTCCCCATCTCCAGACAAGCTTGCGAGGACACAAGGCTACACATCCCACATTATCCAGCAGCCTTCTGAATGAATACTTTCCTCCCTGTGACAGAACGTAAACTGCTTTAGCCTCACTCTCCTCCTGACAGACCTTCTAATTATCTCAGCTGTTTACAGCGCTCAGGCCCTCTGCTACCAATTTCTCCATTATTCTGACAGTCAACAAACTAGGCCTATTAGAGCACAGCACAATTCTTGCCCAAGGCAGGAACTTTGTGAGACCACAAATCGTCTCGGTATTAAAAGTCGGTGCATAAGAACTGCCCTCAGCTTTAGCGCTAAATTGCTGGTTTGGAGACATTCATTGCTGTATATTGTATTTCCACTATATTCCACTTTAATAGACTTCGTGCTGAAGTGTGTAAGAAGAGTTTTAAAGCCTGAGGTGGCAAGTAGACCTTTTTTTTTATTATTTCTTTTTTTTTTACCATTTTATATATTTTTCCATCTTTTTTTTGTTTGTCATCTTATATTGCAAGGTTGGCTCACATACATAAAAAAGCACTGCAGTCATGCAAGGATATCTAAAATTTAGTGGAAGGCACAGATTTTACCATTAGAAGTTCAACAACAAGTTTTGGGCAATACAAGATTTGTTATTCTTTGATTTATACAGGGCCTCAGATTTAAGATTATTTCTTTTGTTCTTTGGAATATTTTATTTTCCTATTTGGAAAAGCTAACTTGGTTATATTCTTCTAATCTTCTGGCATCAAAGTAGTTAGAGCCCAGTAAGAATAATAGTTAGAGAGAGAGATTGCAGTTTCTATTAATATATTGTGTCCATTTGTTTAAGCAATGTTTATTCAATGTTCAGAAAGCTCTTGGAAATTTGTGTTTATTAATTAGTGTACACAACACTCTATAAAGTATTTATGTATGGCCTATTTCCAGATTTCTCTTAGTTTGATTTTGTACAGATGCAGGATTTATTTTGACTAAACACATAGGAACCATCTGATTCAGGTATCTTTGCATCTGAATTCTGGACTAATTTTCAATATTATCTTAAATTCGAGATGTCTGCAGGTACATACCAGGTTCCAATCTCCCAGGTTACCTACCAAGGTGTAGAAATAATTCCAGATGTCTAAGATAGACATTATTATCAAGCTGATAATAACAACTAATGCCACCAATTAGCCCAAACCACAAAAGCTCCAACTATATTTTCCTGAGCAATTTGATTGATCCTAACACATCCAGGAATACTCTCACAGTAAATTTCATTCAGCCTTCTATTTGCCAAGCAGAAGTGGTTACATTTATGAAAAATTAAGGCTTTTAAATTGAAAAAAAAATCTTTTAAAGACCAAACCAAAGAAAAAAATACATAAAATGTACATGCACACCATTTTATCTAAACAGTGTGTCAGAAGGAACGTGTGCTTTCACTGAACTGTGTTACCTCTGCCTGCTGGAATGCTGGAATATAAAATGACATGTTATATTAGATTCTACTGAATTTGAATTCTTCCTTCGAGGCATTTATAGCGAAATAAAATATTTTCCAATGAAGACTCTTCAAAAAGTGACATTTCTTTCAGCAAAAACTTCCTGAAGACAACTTCCAGTTTAGAGACACAGGGCCAGGTGAGTTGTCACCTAGTCAATCACATGAAATAATGTATTGGACATGGCCATCATGGAACAACAGAGGAAAAGCCTTAGCACAGGATTTGTGGCAAAGACTGTTGCATTCCTATGAGATCAGTGGCAGTACTAAGGCAAATCTAACTCAAAAGCTGTCCACTTAATAGCTTTAAAGTGTTCAAAGTTCTTAAGTTCTTCCAAACACGGCTTTGAAAGAGAAATGTGTCTGTGTTGCACCGCGGTTTCACATTTCATCTTGCAGGATGTACTAATTTGGGCTAAATACTTCTGTGACTTAGTCAAACAAAACTTAAACCAAATTGTCAGGCCACATTGCTCTAAACACAGATATCTTCAGAAGAACTGTGTGAGATTTGATGTTTTGCTACTGAGATTAGGAGTAGCTCTAATGATTTCCATAGAACTTGTGTGAAATGTAAATTAACAGAGTCTAGAGTAATTCATTGTCCTTTTAAATGTTTCCAAAACTTGATTTCCTGTTCAGAAGAAGGGCATGTTCCTGGGTCAAAGCCAAGCTGAGAGAGATTGGGCCCTAGATGGCATTTCTAATTGGCTTTGGATCAGATTCTCCAGTGGGGTACCCTGGATTTCTGCCTGCCAGAGGACTTCTTCAATGCACAGAAGACTCACGTCCAAGTCTTAACCATGTCTGGAGTATCTCTAAGGTAATAATGTTATTTTTCTCTGCCCTGACAGAAAATACAGGTTTCTGCTCTCAGTACCAAGAAGGAATCAGAGTACAAAAGGAAGATGTCAGAACTCCTTGGACCATGATGGATGGAACTAGTGTCATACAATGGGAAATAAATAGAATCATTGAACTTAAACATGAAAGCAAGAAAGATTGGTTAATACTAGTTTTAGGGGGCCTGTATGTAAATAAATGTATTAAAATATTTTAAAATCATCCATCAGATGTTGTACTTTCATGTTTACTTATTTTTTAGTCTGAAAGAAACCCATGCTGACAGTCCATACAAGCCCTTTTTTAAACTGACCTTAGTGAATTAATATACTGGTAACTATTTTCAAAGTATGTCTTAAGTAAATAACACATGAAGTAATTGAGAGAGAATTTCAGGCTTGCAACCACAACTATTTGTAGTGTAGACCTAAGTCTAAGCTTTTGGGTTCACCCAGTTATGGTATCAAATCGTTACCATATATACAATCTGCCCCAAGCGTGTGGGATGACAGTCAACACATCAGCCAGGATATTTGTAGGCAAGTCATTATGCACTGCAATCTTTTCAGCTCCCAAAAACTAAGCAAGAATTGTTTTCAAATCTTGGCAAAACAGGCAAGCTGCTTAGTAACGTGGTTTGGATATCGAGGATATGATGAGCCTTCCTCTGAGACCTTGCAGAGCACCAGGGAAGGGCTGGCATTGGAGGCTGTTTCAGGCACGGTCTGTCTTAACTGTTGCTCAAGCCTCTGTGGCATTTTTCACAGATAAAATATTAATTTTGGTCACCTAGCCAGTACTATATTCAGAAAATTCTAGTTTTTCTATCTAAAATTGCTGCTCCAAAATATAACTGGAAAATATATTAATTCTTCCCTCTTTCATGCCCTAGACCACTGAAAGACAGTTTTGGCTTTATGATTTCTGGTCAGGACCCCTCTCTAGCTCCAAAATTAATTAAACCAAACCAGTGGGGTAGGCTTAAATTCATATTGGCTTCTGGAAAGGAAAAAAAGTAGCCCTTGTCTATTATGGGAGGCTGGCAGCAACAGATTACATATTTAGGGAGCCTTGTTCCTGGTCGTTTCTGCAGCTTTCATTAAAAAGATATGCATGCTAATCGTGGAAATGGGAGGCAACCTAGAAAAGAGATATATTATTATGAGAGGCTGGGACATTGTATTTGTGCATACAGCAGGGAAAACTATATTGAAATGAGTGCTAAAAACAGCCCAAGAGCAATGTTGGGAACGACGAGGAGGAAATCCAGAGCCCGAGCATCATAAGGGGAGCAGCGGAGTTGGAGTCAGAGATGCAGAAAGGAGAACAGGTGAGGGTCAGAAAGATAGAAAGGAGAGAGAGCAGCACTGGGAGAAGATATGAGAAATTAGATCAGAATCTAAAAGCACTCAGGAGAGCAGGGAAAAAGGCAGAAATTAGAACAGGAGCTAAGAGGAGAGCCGAAGAGGCAATAAAAACTCAAGGAGGAGAAAGAAAAACTGCAAGATGAAGAGAGGAGGACAGGAAAAAAAGGGCAGGAGATAAATATGAGGCAACATAAAAGGGCCTTGATCTCCAGTTTGTAAAGATGATGTGATCTGTGGTGTGAAAGAAAATAAATACTTTGCATTTTTTGAAATGGCAGTGAAGAGAGAACCAAGCTACATCTCAGAAATCAATATCACATTTTATGCCTGCTGCACCCTTCACGAAGAATCAAGACAACATTGATTCAAGTAAGTAATATTTCATTGAAAACTGATCTTTGATTGCATAGCTGCAAGGGACTGGCTCTGGAAGTCCCTGGGTGGTGTCTGTGCTGAACAGGTGTCATTTTTGGGATTGTGTTGGAAGTGATGTGGCTTCACTCCCGGTCGGCGGAACACGTGGAGAGCAGAGGACACGTCACTTTAGTCTTTGAGAGCAGAGGATGCTGCATCAGAAGGGCTGGCCTGCTCTCCAGGGTCATTAGTCTGTGTCTGTTAGTGTGTGGTGAGCAGCCTGGAAGGTTTGCTTTGTGGCTGTATTCATTTCAAGCAGTGAAACGATTATTTTAAGATAATTAGAAAAGCCTTAGACCTGATATTTTAAGTCTGCTTTCCTGATCAATTGCAGCAGTGTCAGAGCTGGTGTGCAGTCATGAGGCACAGGACCATCTCCCCAGACTGCAAGGCTAGGCTCTTGTAATGGAATTAACTGTTTCCGAGACACTTTTGCTCAGTATTTGAGAATGCAAAATCTCCCTTTGATTTTATTTCCCTGGCCATTAATTCCCTTGGGAAGACAGATTCACTGTTTTGCTAGCAGATCTTGATGTGTTTCAGCTTCTTTATGCCACAAAGGGTGACAGTGAAACAATTTATAGCAAAACCTGTGTTGGAATTCCCTTTTGGAAAATCACTTTCTTATCTCAATAAAATCAAAGCATGTGGGTGAAAGGCTATGCTGATGGGGAAGGGGGGCACAGAAGATTTTTAGATGTAAACCTCAATGTATCTCATTGAAAACTGGCTTGTCCCAGTCAGGATAGTTAACCATTTGAATTTAGCTGGAGCATTAATGCTGTATAAACTTCCCACTGAGGCATGTCACACAACTCAGGGACACTGCAGATTCATTTCTGCCATTTTTCTTGGTCTTTTTGGAAAAATGTAGCCTTAAACCCCTCACTTACAAATTCTGGTGATTATTTACTTTTGGATTAAGCTTTTCTTTTGACTTATAGATGGGGTAACTGAGAGGTGTTTTAAAAACTGGAAAACTGCAGTGAAGGATTTTATTGTCACAAAATGAAATTATTTGGGCCATCTCAGAAAAGTCAGAGTTGGAAATTCTGTTTCAACAAAGTAAAAATATTTTGTTTCAAATGTCAATGCATAAACAAAATATCTCCAAAACTTTTCAAACTGCCATTGAGGAAACAAGGACTCCACATCCCACCTGGGGGTGAAGGCAAATGTTGAGATGCTGAATGTGACTTCATAAATCAGTCCCTGTGTTAACTTAGTTCTCCACTGGTACAGTACCTCAGAACTGCAACTGAAAATTCATTTTGAGAGTGAAGTAAACAAAAGCACAGCTGAGAGGCTGATAGGTGAGGTCTGTGAACCTGGTCTTGAGGATAAGCCTTTTTTCAGGAGTGTGTGATATTCCTACCTCCAAAAAAGCTGGTCTAATGGAAGACAAGCCGAGTCTTGGCCTTTGCAGGAAACTTTGAGACTTATTTTGGGAAACTCTTTGGAATGCAACCCTCAAGCAAAGCTGAGGCAATCTGTTACAGTAGGGCCACAGGAATCACTGGTAATTTAGACTCTGAACATTTATCCTCCTGGTCAAGAGAGAAATGTGATATTGGAGAACATGTCACTGTGAATAACAGCAGCTTGGCTCTGGCGGTGTGAGTGAGGATGATGGGGAAGGTTCACCGTAGTTGTGTGGTGATCCCAAGCCAGGGCTAAGCAAAGAAAAGCTCCTCGTGTTTGTGCAATTTCAGTCAGCAAAGGCTGCAAAGAGCTTCCAGTGGAGCAGCCCTGGAGCTCCCTTTTCTCTGTAGGCAGTGGTGACCACTCTGGGGAAACTTGGTTTCTCAGCAGCAGGGAATCCTGAATTTCCACCTCCTTGGAATAAACATTTTCTCCCAGGTGTGGAATATCCAAGGACTCTACTAGTTTGTGTATGGCTGGGAGCTGGTCTATCAGAGTGCAGTGTCTCTTTAAATATATTGCCCCGTAGGACTGGTGATTTCCTTTTCAAGTGAAATCTTGAGCTTCACACAACTTCTCTCAAATTAAAGACAGAGTGATAGTAATATATACACATATTTACAAACAGTGCATTTTTTCTCATATATTCATGCCCCCTCCATCCTTCCACTCTTCCCACACAAAGGTTAAAAAAAGAAACATTTTGGGTGTTTTCCTGGTATTCAGTGACAGTGTAACTTCCCAGATACAGATACAATAAATGAGTTAAAATTTCACAGTAGCACTGTAATAGAAGCAGAACAAAACATAGTAATATCCAGGTTATTATGGATTTCTGACACATATAGCTCTAAGCCATCTAACTTGCTCTAGAACTTGAAAATTGTTCAGCAAGCAGAATTGATAGCTCTTAAAAAATGGATAATAATATCAAGCCAGCTAGTTACAAGACAATGCCAAAAACTAATGTAAAGTTATTGTTCAGTAATCATTCAAATATAGCTGCAGTACTATTTTGGAAGAAGGGGAATTAGGAAGACAATTTGCAGTGCTGTAAACAGTACAAAGGACTTGTGGCCTAAGAAAAATACCAGATAAAATGATACTACATATGTGTGCACATGCACATGTGTTGTGTATATGGTAAAGAGACAAAAAACTAACAAAAATGTATTCAACAAATAGTGGGGCAAAATGCAATGGCTATTTGTCATGAGTATAGGGTACTGATGAAAATTGTTTATCATATTTCTGATTTCCCTAAGCCTAATACAAATGTGGAGAAAGTGGCATGACCTGCTGAGCTGACATTAAAAACTTTAAATTGAATTAAACTGGCAGAAATCTTCAAAAATTGTCTTGGGAGGGGAAAAAATTTCATGACAGAGCATAACAGATGTATGAAATTAAGAGCATTTAGGATACATTATCTTTGCTGTATGATGGGAAATGTTTCTAATTGCACTCACAGGGTGCCTTTAAGATGTGTTTTTATTTAAAAAGTGTTCTTTGTGATCTGTAATGGATTTTCCACAGAAATACATAGGTACAAGAATAAAATGCATATTAAGATATATGTTTTTTGCAACAATCAACACATTTGTTGCCATTGTTCAGTGAAGCAAACTGTAAAAGCAAAGATACTGAATCTATAGGAGTGGAACGAAAAGAAAAGATCTTACTGGGTAATGAGGAACCTGTACTATACTGATGGATATGTACTCAAGTGCTCATGGGCGGTTTTGTAACTCATATCAGCATTGGACTGTTCAGATTTCTAGGTACATCTGCACCTTACTTCCTGTAAAGTTGTTGCTCTTCTTTTCCTGCATGCTGGATGCTCGCTAAACCCAGAAATTGAGAAGCAATAGGAAATACCATATTATTAATAATGTCTGTGCTGCAAGGCATCCCCAACCAGCATTCAGTGTTCAAAGTCCTGCTCAGCACATGCTGAATACTGGATAAAAATGCAATGAAACTTCTCTTCTTCTAGTATTTTGCAAAATCTCAATTAGTTCTTGCTGTGTCATTTATTCCCACAGATTTAATATGTGATTTCATTAAGAGGTATCTTCTAAAATTACGGCACTTCCTTTTGTCTTCACCAAAAGGTTCACATGTGGTGTTTTTTTAACTTGTGAGTATGGCGTTCCAGGGTTTTTTTCTGCTTTTGATGCATTCAATGGTAGTCATAATTTTAAGGTGAAATAGGGCTGTCCAAACAATGCTGCTGACTTGCAGCATCGAGTCTGGAACTTTCCAGATTCTTTTCTCCTCATACCCTGATTTCCATTACGACAGAACTTCTTCACTGTTTTTTTTTTCCTAGGTGGAGGGAAAATGTCGTCCTTACACAGAAGAGCTAGAGGTGTTTCTGGTCTGAGCTGGTACATTTGGGTACAAGCTCCAGTGCATCACATCCAACCAGAGCTTTTTGTCTCATTTTGCCAGGTCTTGTCACGCACAGCTTTTCTATGCTGCATCAAATTTCTTTGCTCTGTCCCAAAATATAGAGAATGATAGAATCATTTAGGTTAAACCAGACCTTTAAGACCACTGAGTGAAACCATTATTCATACACTAAACCACATCCCCTGTGAACACATCTCCATATTCTTTTCTTGGTATTCAACATCCTTGCCTTAGATGTGGAAAAAATCTAGACTGTTGTGATTTTCTGGTGACCTCACAGATTTTCTCCCTATCACAGATCATGAGCTGGGAGTTACAGCTGTAAAAGCCAGGTCAATCCATTTAAAGTAAATATTCAAAACCACATAGCATCTGCTAATCTTAGATGGAAATAGAATAAACTCTTTCTTTGTTGTAACCACAAGAACATCAAATGTTTACTAATATCAGAACTGGTTCAGCCCCTTAATAGTGAAAAGTGACAAGACATAGATTATTATCTCTGACATAAATTTGAGCAGGAAAAGGATTCTTTGCAATGGAAACAAACATTAATGGAATAAAAATGACCCGCGTTGTCCAATGGATGTCAAACCTAGTGGAGTCCAGCATGACTTAGAACCATTCAGTTTCCATCAGAGAAAATAAATTGGCTGAATGAAATAACCTCTCATTCAGTTCCATATTTTTGTCACCAGCAGTAAAAATAAATAAATAAAACAGTACAAAACCACTTTCCTAACTTTCTCCAGATGAAATCATCCAACTGTGTGATCATGTTTCAGGTCCATTGCTCAAAATCAGGATGGGGAAAATAAATCAATTAAAAAAAAAAAAAAAGAAATTATATTAACTAACTCCAAATTGGGATTATTCTGATGCAGCAACATAGCTCGCATTGTAAAGCCTGTGGTTTAATATTTCTCCTAGAGAATGTCCACCAGTATAAGGAATATACAACAAGTAAATAACTCACCAAATATTGTACATGTTAAAGGTGAGGAAGACAAATATTTTTCAGAGTGAAACATTGGTTTCAAAAGTAATACCAGAAAGAAACTGCTAGAAATCTAGTCAGAAAATGGAACAGTTAAACAGAGAAAAGGCTGCTGGCTGGGAGCAGAGATCTGATTGCTAATTCTATCGAACAGTGCACATAGCTCTGAGCTGATCTGTGAGGAGCCATCAGGAAAAACAGAGGAAGAGGAAAGTCACAGGCCAGAAAAATCATCCCAGAGTGTTGCAAATGGCCCAGAGGCTGTAGGTTGTGGAATGCAGTATTAGTTTAAAACTTAATGGCTTCATGAAGGCTACACGTGCAGGTAATGCATTAGACCCAGGAGATCTAGGCCCAAACCTTCCTTTTATTAAAACTTACCCAGAGTTGCTATGCATTTAAAATGATTTAAGAGTACAGTTTTTCAAACTGGATATTCATTATTATAAAAAAAAAAAAAAAAAAGACAGAAATTATTATCTTCAATTAAAAAGCTTTATATTTGAACCAGTGAAATTATGTGATCAGTTGAGGGAAAAGTATATAGTAAAATTATACATAATATATATATACTAGTGCAAACAGTTGTTTTGCTCTGATAAAATGTGAAAGAATCAGTGTTAACATGTAGCAAATTAAATCTTTCTCCCTCCTTGAAAATATCCCTTTCAAAGCTGTTATTTCTACAAGCCATTAATTTCTGGGTTAGGCTATGTGTTAAAGTGACAAAAAAACTCATTGAAAAGGATATATTTCATTCAAAAGAAGTACACTTAGAAGAAAAAAAAAGAGAAAAATAAAGAAAGCACAGAACTGTTACCTTTACCCTGAAGAAATCTTCTGATTTGGAAAACACTTTAGTTAAAAATTATACATCAACATTTTTTACCCAACGTGTTGCTTTTTAGTAGAGAGCAGACAAACCCACTGAGAATATTTCCATCATCTACTTCAGTAGATTCAGAAAACTCTGAATATATGAAGAATTCTAAAGTCATGGAATCATGGAATGGCTTGGGTTGGAAGGGACCTTAAAGATCATCTCATCTCACTCCCTGCCATGGGCAGGGACACCTTCTACTATCCCAGGGTGCTCCAAACCTTTTCCAGCCTTGCCTTGGACACTTCCAGTGCTGGGGCAGCCACAGCTTCTCCGGGCATCAATTTCAAACCTTAATTTGCACCAAATTTTTTAGTAAGCACTCAGTGCTGCCAATGAACCCAGCAATTACAGGGGTCCCAGGGCCCCTGCAGGCGTCCTCAGCCCTGTTGTGCTGCTGGAAACTGAGGCACAAGAGCTGTGGGATGTGTGGGGGCAAGAGCAGAGCCAGAGTTCCAAGGGCAATGATGTGTCCCAGAGACCACTTCCAGCACAAATAATTGAATCCTGGCTATCCATGGAGTTCAGTGGGATTCTCCCTTGCAGTCAATCCTGCTGCCCCTGGCACAAGTAGATAGAAACCCTGATTCTCAGAAGAGGGTCTCAGACCACAAGTCAAGGGGTAATATATTCTTCCTAAGCATGTAAACAGGCACCAAACACTGAAATGGATAGTTTAGAGTATTACAAAGCATTTATTTTTATCAGTCTTTTTGTATTACTGAAATGTGGGCAGACTTCTTTCATTAAGCATTTCCCCAGATTAGACACACATTCATTTGACACTAATGTAAAGTGCAGTGTGTTACTTGGTATGTCTCCCTTTAAAACACAAAGTACTCACCTCCTGCAGAGAAGTCTCCTGGGGAGTTGGCAGCTAATGAAGCCAAAAAATATCGGGGTTCATTAAGCATGCAAGCATTCTGGTAAAATCAAAGATCACTCTGGAACCCCCTTGAACATATTATAGTTACCATTAAAATCATCATCATAGGATTTGATGTTAGCAAAACATATTGCTTAGGCTATAAAACATTCTAAACTAGTATCCCAAATGTCTTGCCTCAAGCAAGCACTTAAATTAAAGTTTCAGACAGCTGGCACTAGAATCAAAATAACAGTTTTGCACAAAGAGATTGGATAAACATGATTATTGTTTTCATAATTTATTTTGTCAACGTGCAGTATTGTGCCTTGATCCCTGCATTGTGCTTGGGCACAATTTCTTTCACTTTTCAACAGGTGACTATATTTCACTGAGGTTTTTTCTGGTTTTTTTTACAGAAAGCAATCCTAATTGATCTGCTGCTCTTGAATAATCTAATCCCTAATTAGCTGAGCCTGAACATTGAGAAAGGCAGCATTGTGTGCTTTAATTAATTTCCATAATCTGGAATTTCTGTTTGCTTGCCTCATAAGAGCTTTTGGTTTTCAAGGAGAGGGTAGCAGAACAATATCACTACTTAGCGTATGAAAAAGGGGGCAGTGTTCTGGATATTTGATACAGAGCAATTGCAACAGCTACAAACATAGTTCTTAATTAAGACTAAACCCATTTCCTGTTTACCTTGAGTAACAATTTTAAGATGTTCTTCCTGCATTTATTCCAGTTCAGCTGCTCCTTGCCTCTTCAGGTGAAGTGGGGATGATATCCTTTCCCTTAATTCCAATTTAGTCTAGACATCCCAAACTAAGTAGCTGTTGAAATGTAGAGAAATAAATTGCCAGAAATGTGCTGCAGCAATCTCTTAAGCAAATACCCATTTTCATAGGCATATACCCAAATATTTTGCATTTCAAACCCTTTTTCAAAGATAAAATGTGGCTTCTTGAGCAAATCTCAGTGATTTCTGTATTCTTTTACCCAGGTGGTGAGCCAAGAAAAGAACTTCTCCCAAAATGCAAAGCTCCATCCAACATTCACACACAATTAGAAAATAACCAGGGTTAAGAGAAGCTCCATCTTTGCAGATACAGGGAAGTGTCTGGGTATTGCTGGAGAGTATAAAGCACTTTTATGATTCAAAGTCTTATTTTTTACTGTTTTGTAACCAGTTCTTAAACATTTCTCAATGTTAAAAAAATATTCTCATTTTGATAAACTGTTTTCTTGAGGGTTTCTTTGAATATTATCACTAGAGATCTTTCACTCAAATGGGAAGTTAAACAATGACATTGTCAGGAGCTGAGCTCTCCTGCCTCAGTTTACACACTGCATATTGGAAATATATATTTTGTATATGCAGCATTCTACATATATTCTATATTTTTCTGATTCACAGGGGTGATACAGAATTTACAAAGAACTGCAAATGATGTTGAGTCATTCTGTTGGAAGTATTTAATGAACAAAATGCAGCCCTCTCACAAATATAAATTAGAAATTACCCCCGCTGTATTTACTAGGATCAGTGTAAATTTATTGCACATGTGGGACTTAGAGCAAAACTCGTCTCTGTTTATGCAAACTAATTGTGTGGTGTTTGCTAGCGTGAAAAATGGTCAGTCATTCTCACATTTGTGAAAAAGATTTATCAAGCCAACACAGACCAAACAGGTGCTGTTCAAGGCTGCCCTTTGCTTTCCACACCTGCAGTAAAATAAACTTTGTTTCTCTGATGGGAAGTCCACATGGAAGTTTGACCACCGGGGCACCAAGAGATATAGCCAACCTTTAGCTCTGGAAGGCCACCCATTTACCGTCACCTGGGGCCTTGAGAGGGGCCTTGGCTGGACTCAGGTCTCCAGAGGTCAGTGTGTTAAGACACTTCATCAATGCATGCAAAATTTTGGACACTGATCAAGGAAAGGCTGGGACCCTGAAAATCTAAGAGAACTGCCTGTACTGCTGTTCAGACCTTTTCTTTCCTTCCTTGGACATGTCTCTGTTGCTTTTAATTAAGCTCTCAGATTCATAGCTTGGAGATCTTTAATAACTACAGAAAGTGCTTGCAAGGCAAATTTTTCACTTCTAAGAGGGATCCTTAGAAAAAATGTTACCTTCTAATTTATAGGTAAACTCAACCCAGTTTTACCTTTACAGTAATATGTTGCTTGGCCATTTGTGTGCAACAGACTGGTGACATGAAAGATTTTAACTTTTACTAAATGGTGAAAATGTTGGATCACACACCTCCAAGACACTGTAAGCACAGTGCCTGCTGATGAATTAATCTAATTAACAAAGGTGAAGGTTTATAATTGGGGTTAACTAGAATTTAACTGGTCATTGTTCATACCCCCCACTGCATTGTCCCCTAAGTAACTCACTCTGGTAGCCCTCCATGGTCCCTCGACCCCAACATCAAGCTCAGGGATCAACCAGCTTCAAGCAAAAGTAGATAAAATCATATTTCCAAGACTGTAATAACAGCAGAATTTAATGGTGTGATATTTTTATACTGTTTGGGAAAGAGACCCTATTTTTTCTTACTCATAAGCCCAGAGTATTTTTAAATAGTTCAAGTCCCTGTAGTACTTCACAGTTTGCAGTGCAGTTTAAAAAGTAATACATCTTTTCTTAGATGTACCCCAGATTCTGCCTTTTAATAGACATGATAATGAGATTCTGTGTCTTCATTTCCCAGTGTGCAGAAAGCTCAAATAAATCTTTGATTGTTCACAACCCTGGAGAAGGCTCCCAAGCCCAGGAATGTAATGATGTTTCTCTAAACAATCATTGCTAATGAAATTTAAGTGTATTTAGAATATATAGATGCGTGAGTGTTTATATATTAGTAGTATCAAAATTGGGCTTTATTCATTTTGCTTTGTAAATCTGAATCTGATTGCAGTAAACTGAGCTCTCAAGAGATTTATTTCTAGGTGAAGGAATGTCTTGAGTTATTTCTATGACCTGCAAGACACACATTGAGCTTCTGCCTTTGAGTGAACTCCCTCTAATAAGGAAATCAAGGGATGTTTGAAAGACCCATTCAGTGACTTCTTCATGAGATTATGAACCATGTCCCCAGACCACTGCTGAAGGCATCAGACAGCTGACTGCAATCAAATTGCTGTAACAACTTTGAAAGAACAGAGTGCCCAAGTAATTTGAAGGAACACTGAAGGGCAAAACAGGCAGAAGGGACACAGGGATCTCTCATAAAGGGTTAAAAGGGGAGGCTTCAGAATGGAAACAGTGGTATTTTAAACAAATTTTAATACCTGACCAGTCTTCTAGCACTTTTAGAAGCAGACTCAATCAAAAAAAGCCTTCCATATCAGCATCCATGTTATGGAATATATATAAATTGACCCACAGACTGACACCTCTCTGTGTCCAGGCTACTGACCAGCTCCTCTGCCAGGGTGTCACACACATACCCAGACTTGGGCAGAGTCCCTTGCACTCATGATACTGCTAAAGGCAATTCCTTCACAGCAAAAACATGGGAAACCCCAAAGTGATAATTATCAGCCCAAAGAAAACAGTCCCAAGACAATATTGAGAAGATTTAGCTCTCAAGACCAAGATGTGGCAGCCAGGCTTGGCTTGGTGGCTTATTATAAACCCAGACTTGGCAAAGTTTAGTGAAATATTAATATCAGCCAAAGGCATGAATAAACCTGGGATTTGTTTTGTGTGATCTGGACACCTCCAAACCTCTTTCATGTCCAAAGACATGAAATAGTGTGGTTTCCTTTGGGTGCTGTTAGACCTGTGGATAACTGAATTCCAAGACAAAACCCAAGGGGAACCAGTTTATAGGAAGCTGAAGAGCCATCAGCTTTCACTTGTTGTGCCACAGTTTGATGCAGACTGTTGAATACCATTATCCATGTCCAAGACATGCACACCACACTTTTCCTCAGGAAAAATACCAATGACATATACCCTCTGTAGTTGTTAAATTTGTTTTAATGGGAATTCAGTCCAAATGCATCTCTTCTTTTGTTTCAGGTCTCAAATTCACCAACACAGCTTCCATTCCCTTTATATCCATATGTATCCCAGCCATTTTAGTGATACAAATGATCATTCACATTCCTAATTTTTAACAAATCCTGGTGGTCTTCAGGAACACTGCAGGAAAAGCATTTTGGTTTTAATTCTCTCCATTTCATAAAGCCTGTTTGGGCTTTGGATATCACTGACATCTAAAGGTTATAGCATAGAGAGGCTTACAGAAGAGAGCACCTCACAAAGCCATAGACAGGATAGAAATCTCACTCCTGAGTAGAAGAGCCACTTGAGTGGGAAGTGTAGGAGAAAAAAGTGACAGGAGAGCTACCTTCCCTTCCCCCGAGATTTATGCAAATCCCACAAAGTACCCACCTGCAACACTCTGCTTGCTCTTGGATGCTCAGAGGATTTCTTCTGTGGATTAGTAGCCTAAAATTAGTAACTGGCCTCATTGTCATTCAGATTTTACCTGTTTTCTTCCCCCCTCCCCTTTCCACTTTGACCATAATCTTTAAAAATCTTACCAACCATCATTTCACTGTTTTGGAAAGAATCCCCTCTGCCCTGGAGATTTGAGCACATGTTCTATATGCTATCAGTATTCTCTCATAAATATTTTTTCTTTCTAAGAAAAAAACAATCTTTTTTTTTTTTCCTCACTATACTATGGAGTGCTGAGGTGTTAGTGCTTGGTCTAATACGAAAAAAAAAAAAGAGAGCTAGACCCATAGAGGTGGTAGGTGAGCATTAGCCTGCAGTACATTTTACCTAAGATAAAGTTGGGTTTGGCCCACCATGAAGTCTTTTGGATAATTTTGGCATAAATCATGTCTCCTACTTAACAGTGACAGATAACATCAGAGAAGCTGATATCTTTCAAAGACAAGATTCAATAGGATCAAATCAAGGTCACTTTTATTGCAAAATTGACAAGGAATAGTGGGATTACCTATATAAGCAGAAAACTGAGTAGTGATGTGATGCATCGCTCCATCTTGGTGAAGATTCCTCTTAATTCTCAATTTCTTCTGTATATGGCCGGAAAGCACATCAGAGAAAGGCAATCAGAAACAAGAAAGGGAAGGGGAAAAAAGCACCAAAAACACCTCAAGAATCAGATAAATAATTTTTAAAAGCCAGCCTGAAAGCCAGTGAATTATTGGAATGGTGCTGGACAATCAGGAGAGCTGTGGCTGACTATTGGTTACAAAGCCAAGATGGCCTGAGAGTCTCAAACTCAGATACTCCAAGACAGCAAAGTTCAGACCTGGCTCTATCTGGCAAACAGCTGCAGCCCCTTTTTAATTAACAGCATATTCCTGATTCTGTCCAGCCTTCAAGGATAGAAAGGTGTTTCCCAAGGAAATCAGAGTAAGGACAGCATAGGAAAAAAGGGGTGGGAAAAAAAGAGAGGGGGAGGGAAAAGGTGAGTTCAGGAGGGCAATGAGGTGGGGGTTAACAATGCTGCTGAAGATCAAGGGCTGAAGTGCTGAGATGCTGCCAGACTTGAAAACTTTAATTTACTGTCACTGTTAGCCCCCTTTGAGGTTTATGGTGGTATTTATACACACAGCATCAATCACATGAAACAAGGAGGGGATTTATAGTTTGTTTTAAAGACTGTAAATGCAATGTAATGCAAATAGCATGCCTCATGGGCATTTACATTTAATGGGAAAATTACAGATGCAAAAGATTGGTAGAACAAATTTTAAATTGACTTTATTACATCTAGTGCTTTTCAGAGAATACTATTAAAAAAAAAGCGAGGAGATATGGTAATGGAGTTCTACAGTGTAGCTTGACAGCTTAAATTCCACTTAACTGACTTTGCTTGCATCTTTCTGTTTACATTACTTCTTCCAATAAGTTTGGTTGGCAAAATCTCTGGATCATAAACTGATTAGAAGCTTTGATTCTGTTTTGTTTCCTTTTTAGGTTTGGAATATTTAATGTGTAAAGCTGATTGTATCTCGATAACTGTTTTTAACTAAGGTTCATCATCAGAATTGCTTCATCTAGACACAGTCAGGAACAGCTCTTTGAATCTATTATCACCTTAATATGTGACCATACATTCATTCTCCTTAATTTGTATAATCTTCTGGTATCTCCCCCATACCTCCACAGACACAGTAGAGAAAGATGGCTGCATTACTGTGCTCACTGGCAGCGTGAACATTCAGAATTAATCACAGCTACTTGTGGAAAGCCCATTCTTTCTCAAAACAGGTTTGTTTCCCAGTATTCCCATGTGGCTCTCTGAACACTTCTGGAATGAGGATTGTTCGCTGGTGAGGCTGAAGGTTGTTATCATCTGTTGTTGACTTATGGTAGATCCATCTGAAAGGTGTTGGTGGGCCTCAAACTCACCTTCAACAGACCAGATGAAGCTCTGATTGAAACAGGTGCAGCTCGACTTGCTTCAGGGGAGTTGTGCCCTATTTCATGAGGGCTGATTTGTTTTTAACACCCGATAATAATTGCCGGATTTCTCTCCCATACAAGCCTCAAACAGGCAAAATAATTTAAAGTTCATTCCTATTGAGCAAAGCTTGAAGTACACATGTTGGATTTCAGTCTGTTTTAAAGCCATCAGCACAGCAGCCTCTTCATGTATTGAAATCTGCATCTATCTGACAGCAACCTTCTGCCCTTTGTTCCTTCAGATTTCCAAATCTTTTCTATCAACATAACACCCTTGAAACATCTTTCCAGTCCTGCTCATTTTTAGCCATAGTATAAGTAAGTGACGTCTTGACCTTTATAGGACATAAAGTAGTGTAGTCAGAGATTACTAGATCTTAGCCTATTAGGATTGTGCCTTTCTAAGATTTCAAATCTCCCTGAAATGCCATCCTCTTTTTTTGTTTCAATTTATCATGACACATGCACCCTTTTAACTTGTTATTGCCAAAAAGCCATGAAGGAGATGATTTGTTATTCATTAGTGATTCAACAAAGTATACTCAACTCAGTGGAATAGTTATCATCATGTACAAATATCCCTCCACAAGTTTCTGCTGTGTCCCTATTTGTAGACCCCTTTCATCTCTCAGGATCTACCTTGTGAGTAGACTAATTACAAACTCTGTGGCATCTCAGTGCATTTATTAGCATGGAACTGAGTCAGACCCGTGTTTATTCTTCACCCAGTCCTGAAAGATACATTCTCCAGGTGTTGTCACCCATAACAAATACATAATGGCAGAGAGCAGCCTATATTAACGTTTAAGCTAATACAAACACTCACTGTTTAAGCAATTCACCTGAGATTGAGTGCCTCACTGCTGTGACTTTTGTTTAAGGTTGTAATCCCCTGTGATGACATTCTCTTGTGCAGAAGAAGCACGTTAGCACCATGCTTGGCAATGTCACCATGATGAGGAAACCATAGACTCAGGAAGCAAGAGCAGAAGGGAAACAAACTTTCACACTCAGGAGTCGTTAATGAGGTAAACACACTTCAGGGCTGACAGGTAACTCACAGAGCCTCCTACCAGTCCTGTGCCAAAATGAACCAGCAGATAGCAAAAATGCAAACCTATGTGTTAGCAAAATTGAGAATAATTCTAAAGTTAGCTTATGCTGTGACAGCAAAGTAAATAATGCCCCAGCAGGTACAACAACTTCTAAATGGAGCAGGAAAAGGCCTCTTTTCCTCCTGTGCAGGAGGCTGTGCTTCCTTTTTGTATCTGTTTCTGATGATCCATAAAGAAACTAAATTTACTGCAAGGGTGAACATCATAATGCAGAATTCTAATCCTGCACACTCCTGAATGTTGTTACCTTACCTTTAGGCACTGTGTCACTGTTTTCAATAAGCTACTCACCAGTTTTAGCTGTGCTTGGAAGAACTTGGAGTGCAGAAATATATTGTGGTTTTGGGAACACCCACACACATGTCCATGTAAGGATGGGTAAATCCATGTGTTCATGTGTGATTAGTTATCAGAGTTACACAAAACCAGAGCATTGTTTCTTTTTGGGAAAGGCTATCTAGATCATGCACAGATCACAATATTTGGATCAGTTTCACAACCCACAAATGACACATTTCTACAAAATTCATGGAAATAATAAACTAAATCCCCCCAACCCTAAATAATATTTCAATGAGAATTAACATTTTTTTCTGAAGCTAAAAAATTACACTGGCAAAATATGTAGCAGGATGGAATAAAATATTAAATGCCTTAAATTTCAAGTACTTTTATCTTAGTAAACACTTTCCACATATCCAGGAACAAACACTATTCAGAGTTAAGCCAAAGCTTCTGAAAGACACCGATTACACTGCAGAATTTTAGGACTGTCATGTGAATTTAAAGACAAATACTGTCCAGACAGCACATACCAGCTGCCAGTTACTGCGTAGTGGGATATTCCCTCACCTTCTGTTTTAGTTTTATGAAAGATTGTTTTCTTTTAAAATGGCAGGTCCCCTCCATTCCTTCTCTTTTGCTCACAGTGAGACGTGTCATCTGATACTAATTTGTACTTGCTTTGTGTTTTGACTTAATTTGATTAATAACTATATCCTTTAATGGCAGTGTGACTTAACAATATGCTATTATGTTGGTGCACTGCACTCTGGCATTGAGGAGCAATCTGTCTGCATCACAGCAACGTTTTGAAACTAATTCAAAGAGGCATTATTCTGTACCTCTTTACCACAGGGTAGAGGTCTGGTCTTCTACTGGAATTGCCAGCTCAGAGCTGGAGGCCAAATCTGTGTTGAATTTGTCCAAAGACTTTTCTTAGCACTCACATTCCAGCCCGAACATCTATGGAATTGTTTTACTCCTTTTTTAACCCTCATATTATTGATTGTGCTTTGTGTCTTTTTTTTTTTCTTTGTGTCTTTTTTTTTTTAATTTCCTTTATGGATTCATATTTTAGATATTTTAAAGGGTTTAAATAGCACCATACTCCAGGCAATGACAAAAATGTATCAGAATTGTAACATTTTTTTCAAAACTTTATCAAAGAGTTTACAAAGGCACACCCCCAAAAAATACTAAGAGACAGAGAAAGGAAAGAAAAAGAGAAACAAGCAAGCAAGAAAGACTTTATCCCACCCAAAATTAAAAGTATTACTGAACTTTATGGTGTCTTAAGATAACACATGTTTTCTGTTGCATGGGATGAAACTGGTAAATAAGGTTTAGCACGCCTGCAGGGACCCAGGGAAATCCAGTGAATCCCCTGCAGCTCCAGATAAATTCAGGAGAATGAGTAATTGCACATGGTTAAATCTATTTTATCATCATCAACACCAAAGAAGAATCTTACAGAAAAAAAGGAGAGAGCCAAAAATTAATTTATGGCACTGGCAGGTTCTTTTTTGTTTGTGTTATTGTAAAGACTCCGTTCCCCAATGACAATAGTTGGGAGGGAAAAAAAAGAAAAAAGGAGAGGTTTCTTAAAATATTAAATTCTAAGGGAATGGGACAACTCAAAGCATGCCAGAGAAGCCAGCAATTGGGAGAAAGTGGATCACAGTCAGGACAGAAAGGATACATCAGACTTGAATTTCCCTCTTGCTGAACTAGTCAGTAAATGCTGTTCAGAATTCTTACTTCTGTAAAAGAAAGATTTAAACCAAGATCCATGGTACCACAAAGAAACCCTGTCTGAGTATTGGACAATTAAATACTTTTTAAAAATTAATAATAATAATTTTAAAAAAATTAAAAGGCAATTGCCCTGAGAGTGGAAACAATGGCACTTAAGTTTGTACACGATGGTTTCCTTTGTATCAGACCAATGCTTGCCACATGCCAAAACATAAACCAGATTGCATAATATGTAGGTTTTTCATAATTTCCTCAGATTAGGTTTTTATTAATGCCTGTCAACAGCAAATGACAGGCATGTGTTGCATTAACAGCTGCTCTAAGCCATGCCAGTGCTGACTTTTCTGCAAATCTCAAGCCTGGAGGAAGCTTAAAAGCCCACTGATTGAAGAGGAACCAATGCCATTTGCATTAAATATCTGAGGTTTTTGCCCTCTGTTTTTTTAACCAACTATTAGTTTCTTTTATATTTTCACTAATAATAGTCAATAATTACAGGGTTATAAACAATCACCTGGAATGAACAGATCTGATTATCTTCTCCAACTGTGTTTCAGCCACTTTTGATTATTTTTAAACTTCCTAACTTAAACCATTCTGAGAAACTATTTTCTTTTTTTATTTCTCTGTGTGACTTGTAGAAAAATACTCCCTGTCTTCAAACCTCCAGCATCTACCCATCCTCATCATGAAAATCTGTCAAATACACTCACAATAAAGCAAAAAGGCAGAAAGAAAATAGATTCCATATCAGTAACTGGTATGAGCTAGACCTGAGATGTGTGTTGTCCAGTTCTAAAGTCTACACCAGCACATATTTTATAGATTGGAAAAACACACAAAGCTTTTAATGTTTCAATTTCTGAAACAACAGGAAAAAAAATATTTACAGACTCCTAAAAGGAAATCATGACCAAAATTTTTAAATGGGAAGTTATTTGTAAAACGCTATGGTCTAACTGGTGAAATAAGAGTTCAGAATTGCTTTTACTATTAGGGAACACTCCCACAATATAATAAAAATCATGTAAAAATTTGCAAAATTCTTAAATTAAAAATGGACACACTGTGTTCTCCTGTGCTTTTTTCCCACACTACCACTCAAGTCTCTAAAATTTAGCCATTTATCAGACCAAAATTAATTAATCCAAAAAAATAGTAGGAGGAATATCTGGGGTTAGAAGAACATGGTGAACATTGGTAACATGGTATTCAGGGAATTTATTAGCAAGGTCTACAGCTGTTGGCCTGCTATTCAGCTGAACTTGTATCACTCATATACATTTCATGGCAGGAGCATTTCATTTTGATGAGTGTAAAGTCCATGAGAGTTTGGCCCAGACTGCACAAATGTAAAACAGAACTCCTCTGTGTTGGGCTGCATATTTCTGAATTCAGATTAATTAATATTGCTGACATAAATCCAAGTTTTCTGTTAATGTCCATCAACCTTAGATGAATTTTATCCAAGGATAAGAAAAGAATTAAGGCAAAAATATATGGGTCAGCTTGAGGGAAGATCCATTATTTGGGCATGTGCCACTCTTTGTCTGATAGAACATACTTAACAAAACAAAGAAGTTTTTTATTCCCATTCTGGCCAAACTGAACTCAAAGTCAGTATTCTGATTGGCTTCAGTATGGGTAGGAGTTGTGTTTCTGTGATTTTAAATTTTTAAGGTTATTTTCTTTGTATACTTTCTCTCTGGCTGTGGAACCAGCCGGGCATTTCTCCCCAGCTCTGCCCATCACAGACACTTGGTACTCACTCCAGCACAGCTCCTGTGGGCAAAGGAGCAGACCTGGGACACGCACAATTAAAACATGGGATAAGATGCAGAAAAACCTGATCCTGCCCCCTCTGCATCAGAGTACTCCAATATGGCACAATAGTCCCTACATACAGTTATGTTCATAGAATCAGAGAGGTGGCAAAACCACCATCAACAACAACAGAAAAAAAAAAAAACAGTGTGCAAAAAAGCCATCTCCATTTTAAATTCAAGGCAAAATTCTTGAACCTAAACAGGAAATAATTGATGGGATGGGAAATTTTGCCTCTTTTACCTTGCATACAATGTCAGCTATTTTATTGTCATTGAAAAATTAATCCAGCTGCCTCAGTGAGTTGCCATTTTGCCTTGTGTGCAATCAAGGCCTACACATTTTTTATTGTGCACCACAACCCACGCAGTGGGGAGAGAACTTTCCAAAAGAAAAGCTGACAGCTCACTTGGGAAAAGACTGAGTAAATAGATACGACATGAACGGTGCCTGAAGGTCAGCAAACAGGCTCCTGAATTAACGGCAGATGCAAATTCCATCCTCAAAGTCCTGCTCTGACAGCTCCCCTCTGACTCCCATCCCAATTAAGATGGCCAAGCCGATTCAACACCCAATACCCATTCCTGCATCTCTCTTGAAGCAAACAGGACACCTCTTAATCCAGACCCACCACCTTAGAGATGTGCCCAGGTGATGAGCTGTTACCCCAAAATGGGAACCATCCACCAGACTGGCACTATAGGAATCCAGTTCTGGGATATTAAGATTCCAGTATGAGATATTAAGACCTTTGTGCCAGTGGTTGTTACTGCCATTGGAAGACTGTTGGGCCTTATTAAGAAATAGTGACCTGCATTTCAAACAAACCCAACTAATCAGTGGCTAAGATTTTGCACCAGCTGTTTAATAATAGTTTGTCTAATAAAATATTCATATTATCATATATTTTCCATCTTAGAGGATGATCAGAATGTCATTTTAATATTTTCCCCCTACTAAAATAAAATTTTAATTAAGGCTAAAGATATATTGCCTACGGAAAGCTAAACTGTTTAAAATTATTAACTGCTTGAATACTTGTTGCTATACTACAAGCTGCCATAAAAGAAAAGAAATTAAGTACATGGGGGATTAACGCAATTTTGAAAGCTGCGTTCCCCTCCCTCCTCCTTTTAGATACGCCTAACTGAGCCATAACTATTTTTCTCCACTCAGCCAGACTCCAGCTTTGTGGCTTTTTTAATAACCTGGCTTTTCAAGCTTGTGCCCCCGAGAGCCTTTTCATTTCTGCCGCACTACCTACAAGCAAATTTCTTCCAGTTGCTCAACAGCCTAATGCCTCCCTTTCTTCGTTGTTGAAGCATTTCATTGCAGTTTCATTGACGGGGAGGTGTTCTGTTACAGTGGAATCAATAGCTCAGGGCTTCCCAGCACACCGATTAGCTTGTCAGTCAGAGCCTGGGGGAGGTAGTGTAAATCCCAGAATACCAGGGGCCACCAGTTTGAAAAGTAAGGAATGCAAGGAGCCCGCATGGGTTTTTCTACCACCTGTTGCTCTGCAACATGTGCAAAGTGTATTAACTTCTTTGCTGCTACATGCCTTAAAGGTCAACTGTGATAGAAGCTTTAAGCTTTTGGAATATTTTAATTCATTACAGGAATCAACTTTTACTGATTTGCAACAAAGAGTGCCTTACAAAAGGCATGTTTTTTCGGTGGTTGGGCTTTTTGTTGGGGTTTTTCAGTAGGTTTGCTTTTGGCAACATGTTGGTTCCTCTTTCAGCTTTTTTTTTTTTTTTCTTTTTTAAATCAGTACTTCATCTGCTTCTTAATTGTGTGCCAATAGAAACCAGTTTCTATAGCAAATGTGGTTCCTTCCTGTGCCCTCCTTTCCACCACAACGATAGTATCAGTTTAGATGATCCAGGCTGTCACAAGGGGGATATTTCTTCATTCAACAATTTAGATTTGAGGAGGAGGGAATTACAAAATTCAAAGTTGGAAAACTTCTGCTGTACATACACTTCCAGTGGGGGACAGGTCCCTCATGTCCTGAGGACATGAGCAGAGCAGGGCCAGCTCCTCCCAGTTGTTTTAGGGACTCCTAGTATTGACCAGGGAAAACTAACTAGAGAAGCTCAAAATTGCTTTTAACTGCACATTCAAAGGGCCATCAAGTCACCTGAAATTTATTCCCCTTCACCCACCTCTTTTGGATGCTTCTTCTGGCTAGAATCATGTCCTGATGACTGGCCAAGGTAATACAGAGGAATATTGTCAGCATCTGTGGTCTGAAGTGGTGAGTGAGCAATGTGTCCCTGGATCAGCCTCAAGGTCCTTAAATGCTGTCTCTAAGAAGTGCTCAAATTCTAAGAAAATATATGTAACCAAAACTCCTCCAAAGACAGCCATTAAAAACAGAGACTCAGGCCCTGTAAGCCAGCCTGAGGAAACCTTATTACAGACATTTATTATCCAAAAACCACGTCACACATGACCACAAAAGGAAATTCTGTGCTTAGATCATGAAAGTCTGTGCTTTGGAAAGGTTTCGCTGTCACCACACTTGGGTTTGCTCACAAAACCTCTACAAACTCACCACAAACCACAAAGTAAACCTGCATGGTGCAAATTGTTCTTATTAACATAATTCTACAAAATTAACTCAATAGAGCTTTTTTTGTTAATTTTGTTTTAAAAGCATGGCACTTAGATTTTCTAACTAATAGCATAAACAACAGCTGGAAGCTCTGGGCTGTCCAAGTGGATTTCAAAGTTTGGATTGAAAATATTAATCTTTTCAATAGAGATTAATCTTAGATTTATGTCTTTCCAAATCTGAGGAATAAAAAAAGTTTACATTAATTTAAGGACTCTTAGTGAAATGCTCTCTGCTTTAGAAGGAAGAAAGAATCCAAGCTGTTCTTCTAACTTTTTCCCTTTCACCACTAAGTGTAAACTTGCTTTAATTCAAAAGATAAATATGCACCTTGATCTTTTACTTGTGTTACTCCAGATATTTAGCTGCCTAAACAACGCACCAAACTTTTTGTGATACTGTAGACCGCATAACTTTCCTATCACCTGACAATTAATAGGCTGGGAATGCCCATAACAGATCTCTCTTCTTTATTTTTTTCCCCTCTTCCCCTCCACCCACTACTAGTCATGCTGTTAATTCAGCAAAATTAGTAGTCTTGTGTTGTCAGAACAAATCACTCCCACCCAGTTATGAATGTGGTTACTCAGCAAGACTGCATGTTGAGAATTTAGGGGATGTTTTTTCTCCCTGTTTCCATCTTTCATTTCTTTTCCTCCCTTTGCATGCATTGTAGTTGTGAACATCTGATATGGGTAAAATTGCACTGGGTGATTACTTAAGTTCAACCTTTGACTGCAGAAAAATACTCTGAGTCTTGACACTTCACCAAAAACCCTCCCTGTGTTGAATCAAAGCCCTTGCAATAAAAGCTTGCGATCGTATATCATTTCCCCCATTTTAACCAGGGATTGTAATTAATTATTTCTTTACCTTGCACCTTATAGACAGTTACCTCAGGCATCTGAAAAACAGGTCTGCTACTTGTAACCACTTGAAGCTTCTGTCATCAGAAAGGGATTACCCTTATTACTTATTGCACACAGGCGCACGCGGGGACACACAGACTTTATATTCCAAACAGGAATGCCAGACCGCCCAGCCACGAGCTATCAACGCCGGCCTGGGCCTGGGGAGCAGAAACCCGCAGGCAAAGCAGGAGCCATCCAGCACAGCGTGGCCCGAGGTTTGCACTGACCAGCAGATTTGCCAGGCAGAGATCAGGTTTCAGTGCAATTAAAGGGCTCTTGTTGGCTGTAGGCTGGAAAGGATGGAACTGTGCACGGTGAGTAGGTGTACATGTATGTTCACTCTCATACTGCTAATGCCCCAGGTTTAAAAAGAGGGGATAGACCAGTAAACACTTTCACAGATTGCTTGGGAAAACATATCAAACTATGGAAAATAAAAAGAGAAGGAAAAAGAGGTCATTCATAGGTAAAATGGTATTGCCTTTCAGACATATTATTTTTGCAAATTATCACTATTTATAAAACTCATTAATGGATTCATGAACAAAAGCTATAAAATATTCATGAGCTTTCTATAGGCGTGGAAGTTTTGTCTGAACATGAAAATACACGTGCAGAATATACACACACAAACAAAAATCATGTATACAAAGATGTAAAAATGTCACTCCCATCCAGCTGAGAAACTCTCTGAATGAACCCACAAATATGGTACATTGGAACACACTCTAAGGGCATGATGTCCAAATGATAATATATGTGGGCATCCAAACACATTTTTAATATAAAATACTTCTGCACATCAAATTGTTTGTTATCAGGGTGCTATGCTGTC
Organism: Anomalospiza imberbis; assembly: GCF_031753505.1. NCBI lineage: Eukaryota > Metazoa > Chordata > Aves > Passeriformes > Viduidae > Anomalospiza > Anomalospiza imberbis. The sequence continues at coordinate 4,896,702 of NC_089693.1, read as the reverse complement.
TCGGGCTCATTCTCTCTGTCCCTACACCTTTAGTACTTTCTGCACTGTGCTCTGAAAACTTGTCTCTGCTAATTGGTGCTGCATAAGCTAGGTTATACATTTAATATCCAAATCAACACCTACAGCCATCATGACTTCATGTGTTTGGATTCTGTCCTAACTGGCAGTAAAAGCTGTCATTAGGAGCAGGAAACAGTATGAAAGACCTTTCACGGCCTCTTTCAGCATGCAATGTCATCTGTTACCATGGGTTGTATAGTACTGATGGCTATAAATGCCACTATGAATGATGCAATCTCCTATGTGATGATGAACTTGAAAAAACCTTTGTTGGATTTGTGCTTAAGGTGCTCATATTCCGGTTATTCATGAGCATCCAAAATGTTGATCAGCAGCCGGGTGTTTCAGCAGCCCCAGCGGCAACGCTACAGAACTCACGCACAGCCCTTCCTGTAAAAGATGGCACAAATAAACTCACTTTATAGATTCCATGAGAGTTATTTGTCAGGCATGTCAGCTGTGGCTCATTTCCCTAAATTTCGCAACCTTTCCTGGTGGAAAGGTTTAGAAATAAAATTTGCAGTTTCCCTTCCTTTTTAAATTTTTTTTTCTTTAATCATAGCACTTCTCTGTCCAGCCATCCAGCAATCATCTTGTTCAGACCTTTCTGTAAATCCATTTTGGATACCCAATCATGCCTATATGTAAGCTACCTTATCTACCAGGGGTAAAGCAATTTATTTCCCGAATTTTAGGTGTGAGGCAAAGAACTGGGAGGGCTTCAAGGACAGGGATGTGGAAGGCTCCCAGTGCTCTGCGTGGTTCAAAGGGATGTTGTGAGCATGTCCCTGTCACTGGCTGCCAATGGCTCTCCATCCCAGCAGCTGCAATCTTTCCTGCACAGCCACGGGCCTCTCTCAGGAGGCAGCTGCCAATCATGCTGCATTGTGTGGACATTTTGTCCTGCCACAAAATATCCCCACCGTGGGCTGGGAGAGCTCATCACCTGTGTTCTTCCCTGTAAATTAATGGAGCCTGAATTTCAGCCTCCAAGGGCAATGATGTCAAGCTTTAACCCACGAGGAGCTAAACTTTGGGTGTTGAATTTGCTTTGTTGACAGTCAGATTTTGCGACTTCAGAGTGGTTACTTGTTCTTGCTGGTCCTCCATCCTGGATGACCACTGTTGGGGCTTTCCATGAGGAAGAGAAGTTATTTAGTGCTTGCAAACTTCAGGCCTTCCTTCTGAAGGATAAGGTTGTAAATTTAGCTGCTATGCCTGAAAGATTTTGATGTAAAAGGTGTAAAAGTGTAATTAAGAAGATTGAAAATTAGTCAGAAATGTAAACACGGCTAACAAAGCCTAACTACTGCAGAGAATGGGGAAATAAAGAATATCTAGCTAACAGAAACACTGAAAAAAGTAAAAGTTCAGACACTTTGCACTACCTGACATGTAACATTGTGAAGTTAAGGATCATGGTCATAGTCTGTAAGGTCTGGAGTCAATCAGACTTTCAGCACTAACTTTGGAGTGCCACAGTTCCATTATCTGTTAGTTCGGAAAAAAATCTTTGTGGAAGATACTGTGATAAATCTAGAATTTTATAATCTAATTTTATTTTGTGCATACCATATGGGATATGATAGTTAGGAATCTCCACTAATGAATTTTCTAAATATCCTTTATTTTTTCTAATAAGAATGACTGACAGTGTGTAATAATTTATTAACATTAACTATATATGAAAGTAGTAACTTGGAATAGCAGAGAATCATGAATATGTGGGAATTTGTAAGAAAGAAAACACATGGAAAAGAAAACCTAGAAAAGAAATAACATGCAAAAAAATGAAATGTAAAGTGAGAAGCTGCATGAGACAGATGTACTCTATTAATCAATGTTGAAGTAAGCATTAAAAAATGGGAGAGGTGAGTGGGCTACTGAGATGTAAGTAGCCTTTTCCGTGCCCCAACAGCAGAGCTAAACCTAAGGAGGGCTTGAGATCTAAGAGATCATATCACACCCATGGCCTCCAGGACCTTCCATGCTGGTGCTTTGGAATAGTGGCTGTGATTTCAACCCCTCTGAAGTCAAATGTGAAATTCTCAAGACTGACTGCACACAGACTAGGCAGGCACACCTTCACCTGTCCCTCTGTGCTAAATATGATAGCGCAGTGTTCAGAATCTTTATGCTGTTTAGCATACACTTACTTCTAGTTGACTGACCTTAGAAATATCCCACTCTCTTTATTCTTAGCCAAATCAGTAGAGATGCTCACCATCTTTCTTCCTCTTTCAGGGAGATCATGAAAAAGGCAGGCCCACAGAATTTCTTAGATGGACTGAATATGCTTGCCCAGAAAGACTAGAGATTTCCCTGTCAAAACCTGGGGCTATACAGAGAAAAATAATAAAAAAAAGATTAGTGGGAAGGGGGGTTTTCAGGTCTAGAACCAGAGCCTTGTAACAAGGATAGCCCCCTTTGTTCTCATCTCTTTTAACTTTCTTTTTCCCTCGTAACAGTTGCCCGGTGGTTATGAAGAGCTTCAGTCCTGCATTTCAACTAAGGGGCCCTTCTTTATTCTCTCAGAAGAGGGCTGTCTCAAGAGCACCATGCTAAAGTGCTAAGTTATCATCAGGCCGGGGCTTTCGTGCAACTGTTTGTGTGTGTGTGAAACAAGCTCTCAACATGTTAGTAAGAAGCCTTTAACCCAGATTACGCCACCTCTCTTTCTATAGTGTTCTTTTAGGGCAGAGTGTGAAAGGTCACCCTCTCAGGCTGGATAGCAGCACTCAACCAATTACAGTGCACCAGTGTTTCCACAAAAGAGAGTTTCGAGCCCACAGCTACAAAAGATTTTACGTGTCTGATTTTCAAAAACACAATTACAAAAGGAGGAGGCTCGCTTATGTCTATTTTCGGGCCCTGAATGATTTTTTTGTTTCAAAAAAAACAAGAAAAAAAAATCAATTCTGATTCTCCAAAGAGGTCTGAAAAATTGCGGCCAGCCGAGAACCTATGCTATTTAAAAAGCAAAACCTCTAATCCCTCAGGTTCAAGTAGGTGTGATTCAGGAGTCCTGGAGCTGTGAAAATAATAGGATGGGTTATCTGAGTATATGATTAGTCTGGCTTTATGAAAACAATATTTACAGCAAGTGATATGTAATGACTTTGAATTACACCTCTCGTTCCTGACACTTTGAAAATTGTGTATTTGGTTTGCACAGATACATTTTCAGGCCTATTACACTGGCTAAAGTTTTGCCATTATCCTAAATGTAAGTTCTTCAGAAGTCTGCATGAGAATGAGCCAGCAACCAATGTCCTTCCAACAGGGATTCTGAAGCCACTGCAATGACATCCATGTTGCCTATTGTGTGTATCTACAGGGAGCTCACTGTAAATGTAGTTAGAGGAAAATCCTTCTGGTCTTTAACCATCTTAAAAGTCCTAAGGCAGATAGTTCTCCATTTAATATGGAGACTCAGTGTCTTCCTTTACTCTCTGTAGCTAAAGGTCTCTTATTATTTACGGGAGAAAAAAATTTCAAATGCCTTAAAATTGTGTGGCTGAGTATTCAAGAGACAGAGGATTTAGGCCATCAGCCCTTCCTAGTTAGTTCCCGGGGAAGGCTCCATGCTTTCAGCTTAATTGTTAAAAACATTACAATGAATTTTTCAAAGCTGTCTTGGAGTGTTGAGTACCTGCTGCAATCAAATCAAACAGGCAACCTTGGAAATTGCAACCTAGAAATCTTAATTCTAGTAAGTCCATCACAACGGCACCTCAGCACCTATTTGGAAATTTTTGTGTTTCTCCCTAAGAAAGAAATATATTCCCTAGTCTCTTTCTTCTGGACCCCTGAAAACTGTTTAAAAGCACAGAAATTAAGTGTCTTTTGTAGACAAAGGTGGCAACTAGAGGAATTGAAAAAAGCATGATATTTGAATTGGCAGTAAAATATTCCTGGGATCACAGGCTGTAGATTAATTGCTACAACAGTATTTATTTGAAAAATTAGGACAGGAAAGGCAAAGCTTTATTGTATGTCATGTAGAAAACTTACAAAGTCAAAGGAAAAAACCTAAAGCCTGGTGCTATTTATGTCAGGGCAGAAAACAAAGTCTATGGGATTCCTGTGAAGCTCCTTGGAGATAAGAGCCACCCATGCTACAAACTCCTTTGGTGGTTCTGGGAAAACTGGTTAAAATTCCTGTACCTCGTTGTATGTATTGCAAAATGATTACTGATGTAATTCTAAAATGTGTTGTGAGGTTTACTTGCCAAGTTTTGGGGATTCTTGAAAGAGAAGAGCCAAGTGAAGTTTCACACCATCTCACAGAAGATATATGCAAGATTTTATATGAGCCTATCTACGTGCTCCAATATGGATTCCCCACAGATAAAATTTAACAGTGCTTGCTGCACATTTCCAGCAATGGTCCCATGTCTTTTTCTCCTCTTCCTCCATTCAACGAACTGTTAAAAGGCCGAGAAGAACTGTTGTGCAGATGATACGAAACTAAGGAACTTGTGGTAGGTGTTACACATTTTGGTACCATCTGTGCTATCTAATCCCAGCCAAAACAGTCTCCTGTTCCTATGTAACTCTGAATCTCACTGGGAAAGGGGGGGAGTAGTGTGACTGGCTCAAACCTTCCTGTGTAGGAGTATTATTATCAGTGTTTGCAAATTTTTTCCCTCTTTATAACTACCATAACTCTTCCTTAAAACCCCTCATCTGGCTGCTGGCCTACTACAGAAACTGATCTCTCTACAGAAAAATGGCTCATGTTGGTTGGTTCTCTTCTGGTGTGTTGGAGGGAATCCTCACCCAAGAGAAATTCATCAATTCACACCAAAAAAAAAATTGGTTTATGTCCTTATTTTCTCAAATTTTGCCATCCTTTGGGTCAGGAACACAGACAACATCCTGATGACACATTTTGTAGCACAGCTCAAGACAAGCATTTCCTGGAAATTTTTCAGGATTGAAACCACTTGTGGTAGATGTTTCCAGACACTGATGCCATTACATCTTCTCATAAGACCTGAAATTAGTCTGGGGTTTGTTTCATTCTTCATTTTGCTTTTAGATTCAATCCATGCTCTGATCTGCTCGCAGGGAACTCGCTCTTCCCTAACAGTTTATGGGAAAACCTTTTTGTGCCAGGGCCTCACACATGTAAACACATGAGTCATCCTGTATGTGACACACACACCATCTTGTCATCACTGTCAAACATAATAAAAGTAAGGCTAAACCACTTAGACACATATTGATCTGCTTCTGCACCTCCTGTAGTATCCTTAGTGTAATAGGCTCTTTCCACAGAGCTCTAACATGGGCAGCAACCTGTTTCCTGGAAATATTCCCTTTGGAAAAAATAGAGGAAGCATCCGATCTCAAACTTGTCCATTGTCCTGCTCTTCTGCTGCTGCCATATAATCCTTGGGAACCTGTGGCCATCGCCAGAAACCCAAAGGAGAATGATTGGGGTCTCATGTCTCTTCACAAGGCTGGTTTACCTTGGAGGTATTTATCTATGCGAGAAATATTTGAAAGGACCCTGCTAATAGGGAAAAGAGAAATGAGTGATAAAATTAAGAAATTATAAATCTACTCAGTCATGAAGCCCATGTTGCTCCCAGTGTGGAATGATGCTGCATTCCTCATTTTGTAGTACAGTGGCAACTCCTAGCAATGGAGCATCTCTCCATGGACAGGGAATAACCCTCTTTCCCAGAACTCTACTTTTCTGTATTGTCAATATGTATTTCCATTTTAGTCCAACACACCTGTTTATACTGAAAGCCCATGCAAAATATTCTGTGCAATTTCATTCAGCTACTGTTTTTTTTTTTTTTAATTGCCACTGAAGAATGGGAACTCTGGCAAATTACATAAATTTGATTACTGTAATTGCTGTCAAGACAAACAAAGTTTGCCTTGTATTGAAGCAATAGATGTAGCACTGTAGTCTTTCATTGTGCTTCTGAGCACCACTTTTTTTTTTTTTGTATTTTATTGCCCTTGGAAGCTGGCATTTGCAGAATGAACTTTTTCACAAATAATCAGCATGTTTGAAAGAGATATACAGAATATACAGCAACATCATTAAAAGCATAACTTCTAGCATCTGCTTACTGATTCCTTACCTTCAACCTACCTTCTTGCCCTCAGTGGTTTCTTTTCATCTCTGTACTTACCACATCACCTGGAGCAGATAAATGCATGCTCTATTTAATCTTATTAAAGAAAAATCCACTCAACTATCTTATAGTTAAGTACAAAATCTTAGCTCCAGAACATTGGTGTTGCCCAGGGATATGGAAGAGATACAAGTGCTTTATTCAAAGATAGATTGGTCTCATTGAGACGTATGGTCAACCTGATAATAAGTTTGTACAGTGCAGTCCAAATTCAGGGGAAAAGTTGAAGCCTTTTATTCCTTTTTTTCTTTTTTTTTTTTTCCAAACATAATCACCCAGTTTTCAGGAAGAGAGGTATTTACTGTGCTACCTCTGACTTTTTTTCTGTCTTTGGTGAGTCATGGGAAATATCTTGTTTTTCATCACATCCGTCCTCTCAAAAAAGAGGTGAAAAAGACATAAAATCTTAATCAAGGATTAAAAAAATTATCTCTCCTTTGATTCAATCATCAGTAATCCTTTGTGTAATAAAAGCAGATCAGGTACCTTTAACAAAATGGTATTTCCAAGTTACCCCCGGGTAATTCAGAATGGTAGGTATTTTAATCTCTACAATCCCTAGTATGTATCTATTTATTTTCACTGGCTTTTGGCACCCACCTGGCAAGAATCCAGTCCCCACGGCAAGAGAACTATCAGAAACAATGGGAACTTCAGAGAGGAACACAGACAATGAAAGAATGATCAATATTTTTTTTTAGATTTGGTTTCTGCTGGCATCTAACTGGCATGGACACACACATACAGATATACACACACAACTAGTAATACAAGGCAAGAAAAAGCAAGGGAAGAGGAAGAGGGAGTGAAACTGGAACACTATACATGTGGAGGAATCCCAACAGACCCACTACGTTTTATTCAAGCTTTTTTGTTTTCCTAAGCCTCTCTAACTGGTGTTACTCCACTGCAGAGAAGCAGAGCAAGGAAAGCTGAATGGGAACAGCAGTGCCCTGATTCCAACATGCACTCTCTGTTTAGAAGTTGCTTTGTCGCCCTTTTGCCAAGTACTCTGTGTGTGTGTCTGCCTGAGTGAGTTCACAGATACCCAACAGCAGAGACATCAGTGACATCAGTATTCATTCCATTGTTTACAAATCTCAACAAATTGTTCAGGTTTTTGTAGTGTGATCATGAAGTTGGTCAAATCCCCAAAACTAAAGCAAATAATGTTTTAATGGTATAGATAACGTTCAACTAGTAGAGGATTCCAAACCAGACAGATTGGAAGACAGATTGGGAAGTAACATTAAATACAAAGTGACCTTGGTTACTTTGGTTAATTAGAGGAGTGGTCTTAAATAAACCAAGTGGTTCAAGAGGGGCTGACTTAAACTGCTGTGTCCTGAAGGAAAGCCAGGGAGCATTTCTGTGGAAAATTATCAAGGAGATACCATTAGTGAGAGATTAAACTTGAATGAACAATGTCAGGGTATTGGAGGGGAAAAAAAAGAAAATACCCTATTGGAATGATGTGCAATCTGTAGAGCATCTGATGCTTCCCAGCACCAGCTACCAGCTGTAGGACTGGGATCTACCTTTGGTACTGCAATGCCAGAAAAGTTTGCACCAAATAAAAAAATTCCCCCTTTCCACCAACATGGAAATATTGAAGACTTAGATTTGCTCAAATCTCAATTAGAGAAGGAAAGGAATGGCAGCAAAAATATAGAACTAGAAGTAAAGGTGAAAGGAATAAACTATTTCACATGTCCATTCAAGCTAATAACATTTGGGGTAGATATAAAGAAGCATTTAAGGAAATTGAATATAGTTGAGCTCTAGAATAGACCACTGAGATACTGTGAGGCACCAGAGGCTGTCAAGAAAACAAAGGACAGGTAAATTTCATCCAGACTATTTCTTGTTCCCATCCTAGCACAGAAGAGGACTAGAGAAACTCCTGAGGTCCTTTCTTGGCTTACTCCTGATGGTTCCATGGCAAAACCTAGGAAATGTCAAAATTACACGTGTCCATTCCTCATTGTCCTCCACATAGCATGAGCTCCAGCTGGGAAGAATTAAGCAGCAAGAAAATTCTCTCTGCTCTCAGTCCTGGCACCACAGCAGCTCTCAGGAAAGAGGAGGGCTCAGTTCCAGCAGAAGTGAGGCTCAGACTCTCCTATCCCAGGCACGAAAAGCTCCTGCTCCTCTTGGTCATGGTGCAATCTGGTTATACGCACAAAAACTGGCACAAAATCAGTGCATGCACTACCTGGAAACTTGGCTACCAACCTCCAGCAAGTTTCTGCTGGCCATGAGTCAACTGGCTTTTTTTTTTTTTTTTCTCAGAATTTTAGAATCTGGATAAAACGTGGGGCAAATTTTCCACAGGGCAGCAAATTGCACAAAGAGAGCCACCTGCCAAGTTTTATTCCCACCCTTCAGAGATGGAACACTCTTTTCCATTAATTTGGTCTGCAATGCATGAGCAAAACAAAAAGGTTTTCATGTAACACACACAGATAATTTCACTAAAAAAAAATTTAGTAAGAAAGTGCTAATTCCCATGCTAGAAATGGAAAATTTCAACAAAAATATTTGAAGTTTGGGTAAGTTAGAAGAGAAAACTGAAAAAAGGTCATGCTGAAGGTTAGTTCTAAGCCATAATTAGAAGGAATAATGTAATGTAAGACTGGAGAGAACTTCCAAGGTCACTTAACCCAGCTCTCTGCTATGCATCTACGTTGTGTAATCCCATTTATAAATTCATTGAACTCCAAGTTAAAACTAGTTCCATTATTTGACTTAACTGCACCTATTAGAAGGCTTTTCAAGAATGTCAGTCTCTGACTAGAAATCTTCGTCTAATTTCCAATTTAGATTAATTCACCATCAGTTTATCCCATTTGTTTGTGTGCCAGCACTGTTTACTAATTTACATAACTCTTTTTTCTCACTTATTTACTTCTCTGATGTATTTCTAAGGAGAATCATATCCCATATTCAGCAGTACTTGTCCTGCTAATGATATTTAGCTCATATGATGTTTGATATCTGCTTTGTACCTCAAGAAACAAATTATGCCTACGTTTATGTGTGTATCTGTTCAGGTGCACCTACTGCAAACAGTGCAAAGGGACAAACCTACAGGAAGCGACTTTTATACAGGCAAGTTGTTTCAGATCTGATCCCTGCAGACCATTTTTCTGAAGGTTTAAGTATTGGTCACTGCACCTGGCTGAGTCTCCTGTGATCTTCCCATTTTTCTGTTCCTACGACAGCGCTGTCACTTTGTGATGGCAGAACTGGTTTCAGTTAAAGGAACCAAAGGTGAGCCCTTTAGCAAACAGCTTCTGGGAGCAGGAAAAAGGCATCAGGAGCTTATCATAAACCTCATTAAAAGAAATTCTGCTCTGCAAGGCTATGGAGAGGGAATTCTGTATGAGAGAAAACAGACAGGAGGGAGTAAATGGGTACGAGGCTTGGCTCAGTGCTCCCAGCTCTATCACTGTGTGGTCCAGTCAGGATAGATGCTCCTGCACTCTGTTACAGATAACAGAGGCTCTTTATAGCTCAGATGAGAACAATCCTTGAAACACAAAGAGGAAAGAGTTCAAAGAGACTGAATTTCTTGGAGTACCGAATCCAAACTCCAGCTAAGAGCAAAAGAAGGGCCTGGGGAATCTGGGGACTTTGCAATGATAGTTTAATTAGACGAGCCTTATCTGTACAACAAATGTGGCAGCTCTCTGAAAAACTCAGCTTTTTGTTCCTCACTTAAAACTCTATCACTTTCCCCAGCACTGGAATAGCCTTTTGCCTAGTAACAGGCACACTGCCTATGATCCAGACAACATCCATGCAGTGAAACTTGAATCATTGACCCCTAAACGTGCAGCATTTTTCATGTAAAACTAGAGAATGTTCTAGCATTTAGCCACTAGATAAAGGGATCCTTTCCAAAAATGCTTAGGAAATGCTGTATTTAGCACATGTATTTATAGCTTATTATTTTACATATTTGGTACCTATCTGTCTGGACTTTCTTTTAAAAAATGTCTTATCACTATTAGTCTAAATAAAGTCTCTCCCATTACTTCCCACCATCTCTATTTTGCTATCCAACTGAGTGCTGCTATCTGTGTATTTCAAATGTTTGTTTAAAATTATCAATATTTCTTTGTAAAATTTCCAGGGAAAAAGGAGAAAAGCCTTGACTCCACTTTCTCATAGCACAAGAAAAAGGGCAGAATCAGTAACATTAACAACAAAAAGAAATAATTTTTATTCAAATAACTTAGTAATTTTACCATCAAAGGATATCACCAAGGTTCAAATTCTAAAAATATCATATAAGAATGGGCATCCTCCAGGGATTCATGGGAAGAATGAAGGACTGCTAAGCTTTATGTAGTATTGAGGTCCCGAAGATGTTTTCAGTCACAGAATCACAGAATCAAAGAATGGTTTGGGTTGGAAGGGACCTGAAAAATCATCCAGTCCCATCCCCTACCATGGGCAGGGACAACTTCCACTGTCCCAGGACAACTTCCACTGTCCCAGGCTGCTCCAAGCCCAATCCAGCCTGGCCTTGAACACTTCCAGGGATCCAGGGGCAGCCACAGCTTCTCTGTGCAACCTGTGCCAGGGCCTCACCACCCTTTACAGGGGAGAATTTTTCCTACTTTCTAATCTAATCCTGTCCCCCTGCCAGTTTGAAGCCATTCCCCCTTGTCCTATCACTACATGACCTTGTAAATAAACCCTCTCTGGCTTCCTTGTAGCTCCTTTAGGCACTGGAAGGCCTCAACAAAGTCACCCCAGACCTTTCTCTTTTCCAGACTGAACAATCCTAATTCTCTTAGCCTTTCAACCAGTCAATTAGCTACTATTGAGCTGTAGACAGTTAATTCCAATGCATAGATTCAGATTTCTTTACCTAGCATAGGTCTTCATTTTTGTCACATCATGATCAATGACATCAGCCTTAACCTCCAGACCTCAAAAGTGTCAGAATCACTGGAAACATCAGTTACCCTGGAAACATCCTAGGTGAACTTGTATGACAGATAATGCTTTACTTTAGATACTTTAGGCAAAATTAAAAATGTTTTATTTTCTCTAGTATCATTCAGAAAGGGAAGAAAGAGATAGCTCTTAAATTAGAGAGGGAGATCATGCTCAGATTGGAGAGGGAGACTACTTCCAAGTATGCCCATCTTTTCTTGAAGGAGAAGAGGGGACCAGGGTAAGAAACTTCCCTTGTGTCCACAAACAAACCAGAAAACCCAGAAGATCAGGTGCATTTTGACTGAACAAGAGACTATCTGGGGGAAAGCAGAAGGCAAGCAGCAGGCCCAGCGTAGACAAGAATAAGATGTTACACTCAGGGTTAAGAGAGAAAACCCCTCGTGCTCGGGTAACAGCTTCCTACTCCTGGCTGTCCTGCGCAAATGGAGGTGGGAGCAGCCCCAGAATCACTCAGCAGAGCCTGACACGCTTCCACAGGACGAGGCTCTACAGGCCGCCAGCGGGTGGGAACGGCCGGCAGCACAGCCCGGCTCTACCCACCCTTTTTGGAGACCAGGTGAAAGCCGCCTGCCAAGGTCAGCCGTTCAGTCACCAGGTGGTGTATTTAATTTAAAAGGAGTGTTAACCTTGTTTACACAAAATAACACCAATATGCAGAGAAGCAGTAAATCCATTGTCGTTAAACAGCGGGGAGGCCGGGCTGCGCTGGCAGCCTGCCCGCCCCGAGCTCGGCTGGCACCCGCCGCACGCCGCCACCGCCGGCCACCGCAGCCCCGGCCCGCCGCTGCTGGCAGCCGAGCGCTTTGTGGCGTGCCCTTTCTACCCCTCCGGTTGACTCTTTACATTCTTGTCAAATATATTTAGAACAAGAGGTGTCCACTTGAAGGGAAACATTTGTTAATCGCTTAAATGCAGGAGCCTGGCAGCGCTCCAAGTTTACATTTATAAATATGTAGTATCTGTTTCCAGCTAAACAAGGAACTCCTGACCCCCCTCACCCGCAATCCCGCAAATATATATACATATACAGGAGGGGAACTTGCGAGGAGCTGGGGGGGGAACTGGAAATGATGAACAGAACCAGCCTGGCTGAGGCAGGAGCGGTCCAACCTCCCTCCCCGCTGTCAATTTGTTCTCCGCCTTTGTCTGCGAGTGATGTAGATAACAGCGCAGAAAGAGGATGATGTATCTTTAAGTAATGAACAGATTAAAGTTAAATTCCTGTTGACCGAGACAGTTGTGTTGACATTCCTGTTGTTTACAGGCAGCTGTCTCTACTAATGACACTTTGATAACTGGAGTGAGGCTGCTGTTGGGCAGGGGGATGGGGGCAGGCAGAGTCAGCCGGGTTAAAGAATGCTCTGTTTAAAACCCGGTCATCCAATTAAACATTAAAGCTGGATCAGAGATCGTCGGCAGCGGTGCTATTCGGGAACGGGAAAATTCTGGGCTTCTTTTTTAACTTATGCTCAGATTATGTGGCTTAGAGGTCAGCCTGCCCCAGTTTGCTAGAGGATGCGGAAGATTCCAAGAGTACTTAAAATAAGCCAGAAAGCAGTAAACTCTGTCAAGCCATCCGTGCACTGCCATGACATGGGCAAGCACACACAGAGTTGCCGGCGGCTGGTTGGGACTGGGGTCACGCAGAGGTCCTGTGGGGCAGCCTCCCTCTCCCACAGCTTTTCAAACAGGCGGAGAGAAAGGATCTGTGAGCATCCCACCGCGGCAGCACCTCTCCTGTGAACCTCCTCTGCCATCTTCTTCTCTGAAATAAGTTGCTTTGCAGGCTGCTGCTGGAGCTTCGCTTACTGCTTCCTCTTGAATTAATATGTTTATCATTAACAGCTCCCCTGTTTGGCTGCGGGCTTCTCACCAGCAAGGGCTACACTGAAATCCTGGAGCCTGCTGCTGAAGTCCTTGCTCAGGTCAAATTCCCAAGGGGAACCTGTAAAGCCCAAGATCTGCCAGGTGATAAACTTTAGACGTGTAAATAGTCTACTAGATACCGTCCTCTGGTGAAAATTAAACAGACACTAAGGCACTCTCCCAAATCAATGCCCAGCAAAGATAGCACAGCCCATCCCTCCGGGTCAGCTCAGCCCCACAGCCTTTGTATCAGCAAAGTTTGGTCCTATGCACACCTAGAAAGCAGCTTTTCAGCTGCTGAGTGCACCTGACATTATGTTACCGCCTCAAAGTTTCCAGCACTCCAGACATCCGCTTAAAATGCAGATGCTTCTTCCCCATCTTTTTGTTAATGAAGCCTAAATTTAAGGCCTTTAAAACAATGTGATAATGCCTCTTTAATTCTAAATCAAATGCCACATGCTCATTAACTATAAGCATTCATAGAAATAAATGGATTTATTTTTGAATTTATGAAGTCACTTTAATGGACTTCAAACTCCAAATAAAAGTACTGAATAGGCAGCATTTCCTGCCATCACTAAAAACATCACTGCTGCTGTAGTGGGAGCACATTTCATGCAGCAAGAACGCTTACAGTAACCACAAGTTAACTTAAGTGAGTATCAATTAGATGGAATGTACCCTGCTAAGAAATACTATCTATGGATTGATTGATCCAGACAATTAGAAATCCAGACAATTGATCTTTTATTGATCCAGACAATTAGAATTTTAATCTTTCTAAAGGTAAAAGCATCAGTAGGTTTGACATTTTTTCCCTCAAACCTGTAATTTGGAGTGGGAGGAATGTAGCTGTGTATGAAATATTTTGTAGATGGAAAGGCGCAGATATTTCAGCATGAGAGATAGAATCCCAAATTTTTAACAGCGCAGAAAATCACCATTGATCTCCAGAAACAGAAGTATGACTTTAAGATGTGTCATTTGCACACATGCCTGACTTAAGCTTAATCCTCTACAAACAGCAGCCTGGGGGCCATCCCCAAGCCAGGTCATAGCCAATTTCACCTTTACCAGGTGAGCAGGGTCACATCAGCCCCATTTCCAGTTGGAGAGCATCCAAGTAAAACCCAGAGCTGCCACAAGAAACAGCACTGGGGTGAGGCAGCCCGAGTTGTGCCAGTGCCTCCGCATTTCTGACAAGGCGCCAGCCCCAGCTTTGATTTGTGGTCACCTAAAGATGCTCCAGCGCTTTTCCCTGCGGGAGCAGTGGTGTCAGGAGCCGCGGGCCAGCCCGGTAATTGCTGCGCGCATCTCGGGGCCTCGCCGCCGCAGAGGTTATCCCTCTCCTGAGCAACGCCCCGGCCACAAAGAGAGGCCAGAAGAGCCTCGCTGGGAGTGGGAGAGATCTCCTCAGCCTCTAAAGTGTTTGGGGGATCCTTCAGCATGAAAGGTTCAGTAACAATTGGAAGTTAATATTAGCATAATAATCGGTCATAGCTCTTCTGGTAAAAGCTACTCGAGAGATCCCACGCTGCAGGTTCCCATTTCCCAACCTGTGACAAGTAGAGTCCGGCCAGAGTTTTCCATCTGAATGATTTTCCAATAAGAAATGTGGTTTTTTTACGAAGCAGGATACTCGGGGGGAGGAGAAAGTTAACTGAGCCCCAAATTGCTGATCTTCCATTTGGTTGTTGGAAGACCAGGATGAATTTTTTTATTTCTTTGGTCTGAAACCACATATGAATTTGCTGAAATTATTTACCTTGCAATTATTGCGGAGTACATCCTTGCAATACAATCCTTGTATAGTCAAGGCCGTATAGGAAGAAAATTCAAGAAATACAATTTTATTATACGAAGGGAGTTTTAATTGGAATACATACATTCTTGGAAATAATCAATCTATTTAACATGGGAAAAAATGCAAAAATAATAAATCTGATTTTCTAGATTAAATGTTTCAGTATTTCTTTTCCAAGTAGCATTTTTCTTTTGGAATTCAATTCTACTCAGAAAACACTAAATAATTCAAATGCTCAGAGAGCCACATAGTTTCAGGTCAAGGCAAAATTTTTTGTATTGATTCAAAACAAAAATTTCCCTTGCCAAAGGCCAAAAAAATCCATCCTTCAGTGATTCTAACATATAAAGGTGATGATAGTTACATTATTTTCTATTATTTGCATCCCATGCTCTTGTCAGGACCAAACATACAATTTCCATGGCAATCTATTGGATTTTTACTTTTTTCTGGCATGAAGTGAATTAATACTCACCGTATTGAAATGAACTGGTCTTTGATCAGTGTTTTTATCTCTTGAAGTCTGTTCAGCAAGAACAGATGGGGGGAGTTTGAGAGTCAGATACAAGTTTGAATAAGAAAATGAATTATTTTACTTTGCAAGAAGCTCCAGTGGAAGAAACTCATTTACCTACTCTATTCCACTGCTGGGCTTGTCAGGCTGCCCAGAGAGGGACTGTCAATAACATCATCAGTCTCCTTAATGAGTACTTTTTTTCCAGCAAGAGAAAAATAAAGCTGAGCCTTTTAGGGGGAAAAAAATTCCCGTAGATAATCCACAGGGTGGATTTTTAATCCTGTGTTCTTGTTTTCATTTTCTGAGGTTGTCGGGGTTTTTATGTCTTGGAAACTTAAACATCAAAGGCAAGTCAGAATAGTTGGACGCTTAACTAATTAAATTAGCTTTGGTCTAAACTGCAAAAATATAGACAGCAAATTTCTTTCACTCCAAAACCAAAGGCAACACTGAAAAACATGAGTGGCCAATTGAAATAAAGTAGGCAGGACATTAAATAAAAATTCAGGTTTTGAAGGAAAAAGCAATTTTCAAATTTATTAGCAGGGTGAGATTCTATAGCAGTGGAGGCAAAACTTGAATTCCAAAACACACCTGGAATGGGAAAGCCAGCAAATTTCATAAATATTTTACTAGTATGTTCTTAGTTTCCATAATGCACTGGCAGATACTGGTAAAAAAAATCATTCTCTAAACAATATTTGTTGGAATTATTTCATCATTCAAGAATTAGTCACAAGTTTGATGTTCACTTTTGCTGATCAGTTAGATTTCAAAGGCTGAGGAGGAACCAGACGACAGCAATTTCATCTCAATTCAACTGTCAACCTTCCTACTGAACCTTGTACATTAGTTGGGGTGTTAGTTAGATTTATTGTGCTGCAAGACAGACTTTTCACTCGAGAAAATGGTGTCTTGATTAGTACTGAATGTGCATCATGAGAGATTCCTTGGATTACAAAATAATGACCAGTTTCTAACCAGCACTCCTGTGTCTTTTACCTTTATAACACTATCAACCAACTCAGTTGACACAAATTACCTCATTTTGCCTCTGACGCATCATTTTATTTCCATTTACCACTGACTTAAGCACACATAATTACTAACTTAGGTCACAAACAAATGTGATGGACAAGTTTCACACTGAGCAAAATGTTTTATTACATGGCATTACTATCCACCTAAGTTAATTAATTAAAATTAACATAAGCTGTTGGCTAATTGCAGCCCAGGAGAAATTCTACTGCACCCGATGGTACAACATTGGAAAATTATCACAATATTTTAGAGCTTGACAAGTTCCAGTGAAAAGCTGAGCATTATTAGAGGCAGGTTATCATGGTAAATAGACCAGTGCTGACTTTCAGCATGGAAAATAGATGCCTTCAGCTTTGCAGTCGGTGCAGGAGCAGCAGCAGCAATGCTGCTTCTCTGAGCATTTCTGTGTTTACATTGCAATACAAATACCCTCTAAATAAAACAGATCCTTTTTCAACAGTCTGACTGCAGCTGTATGCAATAAAACCTTCCTGATGACAAAGGCCAAAGAAATTATATTAATGCCAAAGAAAAAAACTGTGTAAAACTCTTTTGTGAGGAAGTGAAGAAAGGGAAAACCAATCAGTGCATTTCATGTATGTAACTCTAAGGCCCAGGGGAGACTGGTTTAGTGACATAGCCTAAATAGAAAGTGGCAGCTCCATAAAGGTATTTAGGAACCTAATTCTTACCTAGGTACCTACCTGCTCTATAAATTGATGGAAATTTTAATCCTCCTGTGGCCTGCTTTTATGTGCCTCTTTGCTGATGGTGGCATTTGCAGAAAATAAGGGTTTTTTTCCCATTTACCTGAAGTTTTTAAAGAAATAATTAAACAAGACATGGATTCACTTAGCGTATTTTGAACACCAAGAATTAAAGAGGCCAGTGAGAATCCCATGATCACCAAAACCACCCAGGAGCTGCAATGGAAGAGGAAGATCCTGAAATAGCAGCACCTTTGATGGTCATGAGACACCACGGCAGGTGGATGGAGGAAAAAGCTGTATTTTGAGTTTCCCATCCCAGGCAGTCCGAGCAGCCTTCCCTCATGCTGTGGTGCTACTCCAGACAGGAATAGGGGCATGTAAAGACAGTTTGGGGTCTGTAATGAAAGATAGTGAGTACAAGCAGAGGAATCATATCTTTGCCTCCTGAGTAGATGTCTGTGGCATTTCTCTCTCCTGCAGTCACAGTGAGCTGCCAGAAGCACTGGCCTGGCCAGCCCCAAACTCTCAGCTGCAAAAGGACTGTTTTGTTTCATTAGCAACAGAAAATCTTAGAATAGCTCCATTTAGAAAGGGTCTCTGGAGCCATGTGGCTCCAACCCTCTCCCTCCCTTAGAGGCTGGTCCAGACTCTAAGTTAGATCCAAAGCACCGAGCTGCAGCACCTGCCTGGGGATGTGCAGGATGTAGCCACAGGGTCTCTGAAAGCTTCCAAGGCCATTTTGCTGGAAGCAGCTTCTGTTTTAAGAAAGGCACTACATTTTTGTTCTGCTAATGCAATCTTTTAGTTATCTGCTGTCAAATGTATAATAATTCTGGCTGTTTATATAGGTGCTTAAAACTAGCACATAAATTTCAATTAAACAGAAAAATGCAGAGGAGGGGGAGGCTGTGAGGTTACCAAGTTTATGGGAATGTATTAATCATTGACCTGGGCAGTATTTAATGCAGTTCTTTCTCATGTTCAGTCCACACACACTGACCAGTACACTCCTACCTAAATGTCTATTTCTGCTTACCCCAAAGTCACAGAGCAAACATAGTAAACTACTGTCCCTTCAGCTTTATTTGTAGGCAAAAAATACCCAGTATTGATGTGTCTTTCTGTATTTTTATTTGCTGTTTTACAACCTTATAAAAGTCTCTTTTTCTACCTAATACTGCTTTTTAAATGAGTTAATGCTAGAAGAAATCAGAATGCATTACCTATATCATCTTTATTGCCTCCTGGTGTTTTGGTATTCCTGGGATGATTTCACTTCCTAATGAACCTCCAAGCCTGAGACAGTTGAGCCATTTAAGAAATATATCTTGGTTTGGTCTCCTACCCCCTTGGCAGGCTGTAACTTGTGTTAGCACTGAAGCACAGCAACAATTTGGGAGGTTGCCATCAGCTGATTCTGCCCACAGTTTTGTTCCCTTATTTGTGTCCCTTCCTTCTTTCTCCTTGTCCTCAGAAAACACCAAATTTTATATGTATTTTGTCAAATCATTCTTTCAGGGTAATGCTAATAATGCACAGAGGAAAGGTTTGGCTTCCATGGACGCCACAGCTGCAGGACTGACTGACAGCTCCCATGCTTTCCCCCGAGCTGGCATCACCCCTGCATCACCAGAGCTCTCACACCAGAGCTCCACCCTACCCATGGAAACAGGGGCAGTGTCAGCTGCTTCCTGGAGCAGGTGAACTAATCAGGCCTTTTGACAGTGAAAATTTCGGGAGCAATTCATTAGCACAGTGAGCAACAGAGAATTTGTATTCATCAGGGTCACTGGCATCCTCACTGTCCTTTTTTCACTGTACCTTGGCAGAAATTCCAGGCTCAACAAGGCTGATGGTTAAATGTCCGCTGCCCAGATATTTTCTTTCACTGCATTGCAGAAGATTAAATTCATGCTGGTCCTGTTTTTTCCAGAAGTGAAAAATGTCATGAGAGTCATTCAACAGCTCCTTAAATTAACTTCCAAATGTCCTGTGCAATGAAGGCTCCTGGGCCTGTTGAGCAGAGTAGGGTGAGTGTGTCAGACCCTGCAGTCTCCAGTGTTTGGGTTGGTAGATGCAGACGCCTGTTGCTGAAATTTATTATTGAATTTTCCACTTAACACCAAGTTAAGAAGAAGATTTACACCAGGACTGTTTGCTCTCCCAAAACCCCCAGATTAGCCTGCTGCCACGAGCATGAGATGCAATAGGAGGATGTAAAACTGAGGAAGAATGACTCAAGCACAGAAAAGAGAAGCAGTCTGTCTGGTCTAATGTATTTCTAATTCTATTTTTTGTTCCTATTTGATTTGGTAAATCCCATAGAAAGTTAAGAATGAAAATAGATGATAGATAAATAGATAGATAGATAGATAGATAGATAGATAGACAGACAGAGCAAGCACATAAATAAACGAATCCCATCCTGTTTGGTTATTTTCTTCATAACAAAAAATCTGAAAAATTTTATTCTAAAGGCTGGTGTATCATGGTATTTCTGTTCTGCTCTCTCTGACTGTTGACAAAAGTAATCCTGCACGTTCTTGGTTGAGAAAGTAATATTCTTTGTCTTTCTAACAAAGGTGTTAGTCCTACAATGTTGGGTCAAAGGGTTGCACACCAACCTGTGAAGGGGAAAAAAAATCTCCCATAAAATTAATGTCTTTCGGAGTTACAATTATTTGCAATTATCTAATTCAGCCTAAAAGGCAAACATGATGTCACAGAGCCTTTGATACTATAAAAGGTTCTTTTTGTGAAAGGCCTTTGACCCCTTCTAATCCACACGCCAGGTATTGCTGATTTAATTGCCTGAAATGTAAATATAAATTGCTGAAGGTGTCTTTCTGCTAATTTTATTCATTGCAATTGTTTTTTAATACATGTTTCTGCACTCTGAAATGTTATTGTAGCATTCCCATATTATTTTAATGAACTCTTCATAGATACTTGTAGCTATACAGAAAAAGTAATAACTATTGTGAATTTGGTAACATTTGTTCAGAAACACACATGATGGAGGGAACAGTACTGACTTCTTCACGTGTTCTCTCTGTATAAATGCATGTGTGTTCTGCAGGAAAATGAATTATATCTTCCTGAATATGTCTCAGGAGTAAAATTTTTCACATTTAAAACATATGCAGGCTTCAAACTTCTAATCCCTGTTGAAAAAAATGAGGTAGTTTATGCTATTGCTACAATTTTTTCTCTTAGACCTTCTGTCCTTTCAGTCTTTTTAATTCTTTGGTATCTTATTTAGTTTGGAGCCAATAGCATCCCTGTATTGCCAGGCAAGTGTAGCTTAAAGTGAAATTGAAGCTGACTTTCTGTGACAAAAACTTAATATAAAACTGAGGTAGTGAAATAGCTAATTTAGGGCTACATGTGTAAAAATGCAAAAAGAGAAAGAGAATCTTGAAAAATAGTAAATGAAAGTTTCTCAAATTAGTTTTTTCCAAACAGTCCTGTGCAGTTTCCCCTGCAGCCTATGCACATATCTGCCCTCTGCTATAAAATGTGAGCTTTGCTGCTGGGAATATTTCCTCATCCACATCAGGATTTTTTGGTAACCCTGGTGAAATAAAACAAAGGGATACTTGCTACAGAAAGCTTTGATGCCTTTTAATTTTACATGGTATTTTAATGTTGCCAATTAATATACATTCTTCTCACGGGGGTCTAAAAATGAGCAGGAAGCAATAAGAATGATTTTACCACCCTAAAAAAACTGAGCACAGATTCACACTAAAATGACAATCTCAGTCTAAACAATGACAGACATTGTCTTGCAATAACATCTGAAAATGGAGAAGTCGCTGGCCTGAGGTGAATCTCAGGGCAGTGAAGACAACCAACTTTCAAAACACTATTAGCTAACATCAATAACTCTATCTTATTAAAATCTCCAATGATAGCACACATGAAATCACCTTTGTTAATGGAATACAAATACAATTGCTGAAATCAGGCTGGCTCTTGCTTCAGAAAACATCAAGTAGGGGGTTTGGAAGAGGGGGCACTCCAATATGAACACTGGTCAATGACACAAGTGTTAGAAAAGAAAGGAATAGAAAGAAGGAAAGAGACAGGGCGGGGGGAAGAAAGGAAAAAGAAAACTCCAATTAGAAGTATCCTGGGGTTATTAGAGATAACACTGCTCATATCCAATTAAGATGAAAACCATTTTACCAGTTTAATGTGCCACCTCTGGCAGTTTTGGTTTATTAGTTTTATCAGACTTCAGAACTGAAACTCACAGTGATATGTATGCTGTGTACTGGAGAGATAAATGTTAAGGCTTAGAGATTAATTAGTATAGAATAAGATGCTTGAAACGTCGTCTCTGAACCGTGGGCAAACTACACTTTCTTGGGGAAAAATACTCATTTTTGAGGCATTCCCTTTGCAGGGTTATTTGGATATTGCAGCAGGAAATTGCCTACCTGGAACAAAATGTGTTAACCTGCTTTGCTGCCCATACCTGCAGGTGGGTCAGGTACATTTGGCCTGGCACCAAACCACCCCTCCCTGCTGAGGAGAAGATGCTGATCTCAGGCCAAAAGCTGAGAGCTGGGTGCTTTGGAGAGCAGACAATCTTAGCCCTCTGATTCACCTGTTGAACTCAAGATCTTTTCAGTTTTACCAGTTATGTCTCATCTGGGGACTCCAGGGAATCAAGAAGGCAAAAAAAACCCCCACATAATTTATTTAATATCTGGTGTTTCATCAGCCAAAATTATGAGAGAATATTCATGTACAAGTTAGGAGGCAAAAGGCAACTCTTACACAATATGAACCTGGACCTAAGAATAGAGATTAGATGGATGAAAAAAACAGAATTTGATTATTGCGGAGGTGACAACTCATGATTGCTTTCATAGTGAATAATCACCAGAACAACTGTGAAATCACCAGAGTAACATCTGTGCTGTACAGGCCTCTAAAGAGTAAGAAGTTGGGGCAGCATATTTTACAAAGCAAATTCTTCCTCTAAGAGTACAAAACTCTCCTACAGCATTTCCACAATTTCCTCATCTGGGTGGATCAAAAGTAGGTTTTATTAATCCCACTTCCTAACCAGGATAAAATTAGCAATTTTGAATGAAATATGGAAATTTAGAACAAAAGTATTTCCTTTTTTATTTCTTAACTGAATTTTAAGCCAGAAAAAGCAGAAAATTGTTTGAGCTCTCATTAACTTAAAATATGAAACACAGCTCAGTTCTTAATTCTATTCAAAACAAATGTCCAAAAATATAATTACGTAAAAAGCGACTGAAGATGTTGAGAAGCAAGTGGTCTTTTCCAGTGTCTGTTTGCAGTCACTGTATCATGCCCTTGATTAATTTAGGTTGCAAATCTCAGTTTAAGAACAGAACAGTTGAGAGGAGTTGGTTGCAGTTCTCAGGAAATAACTGAGAAATTGATTTTATCTTCTTGATCAGGTGACTACTTTGAAAGTTTTAATTGGCTTGATTGAGGTGAGCTATAACAATTTATTGATCACAATCAATACATAAATAATCAGCCTAAGTCCAGGTTGCTAATATTATGGAAAATCCTGCTCCTAAATGTCAAGGAAGTCACATCATGGAGTTCACGCAAGCAGCATTTATGCACAAGCTGAACTACAAGAAACTTTACTAGGTTTCCAGCAGTGAAACCTTAAACTTGATTAGCAGAAACCACAAGCAGTGAGGTTTCTTTTAGAAGACTGCAGCTTAGGAAGTAAATACCTTTACACAGATATATATGCAAACATAGAGATATGGATTGTTGTTACATTGCTTTATCAAATCTTCTATTTCGTGTATTTATTCACACTCTAGTTCGGACATTTCAAAAGAATTTAAAAATCTACTACAGGACTAGAGACTGGGTAGAGAGAAGGTCTAATCCCAGTTGTACCACCAATTTTCTATATGAGCTGGAAAAATGGAATCCAGAACAATAAAACTCAGGTAACATACAGTCATACAATCTAATGGCAACTATTGCACAGTACTTTGAAAACATTTCCATTACGAGCATCGACACTATATATTTTATGAATTACTTATTATGTTCTGATGGTTGATGCTCTTATGTTTTCCACTTTTAGGTTACTACAAGTCCAAAGTTTGAGAAACTTTTCCATGAGTGCATTTTCTTTCCCTGTTAGGAAAAAAAATATATCAAAAGCTTATAATTTCATTGCATTGTTAATAACTTAAATGTGGCCTCTGATATCAAATTAACAGATAAAACTTCCATTCTAGGATGACTTTTATGCATTCTTAAAATATATAATGAATTGAACCCATCACATTTATTTTCACCATCTTTAGCATTTGTTGCACTGCAAAATAGGCTGCCCCTTCTTCAGAGCCACACCAAAAAAAAAAAAAGGACCCTGAAAAATATCCCTGCTTGTTTAGTCACTGCGATTAATCTAGCTGAAGGTACATGAACAAAAAGAGAAGGGTCTTGAAGTCAAAAGGCCCACAGAGTTGCTGGATCTCTGATTGACTTCAAGCAATGTATCCAATTAATGTCCCCCTTCTGCTAAAATCCCTACAATAGTTTGCCTATTTCTCAATCTATTTCTCTCTGAAAGAGTTTCATGTCCACCCACATATAAGGCCCATAATTTGTAGCTAAATGGCAGCTGCAGCTCAGTGCTGGAGGCCTTTCCTCAAATTGGTCTTTAATTGGTATAATCAGGAGCTTGAATTATTGGTTCAACCAAAGGAAAAGTATTCATTCGAACCAACAGGATCGCTCTCTCTTTTTCTTTTAAATTAGCAATAAATTAATGACTTTTCAAGATGTTAAAGAGAAACTAAAACCTATGCACAAAAGATGGGATTCATTAATAAAAGCCAGTCGGTTTCATTCTCATTAAGGAGAAGAGCATTTAGGCATCAACTTGAAGTCTTAAAAAAAAAATAGCTAGAGAGAAGGAGTACAGACTTGGGTGGGTACAATTGAAAATCAAGATAACTTGAACCGTGACCTGAAGAGATCATCAACCTAAGAGGACTTTGGGCTGGCTTCCTTTATCCCATACAGCCTCTTTTCTTTTGCAAATTCTGCTGAATTGTGACAGGTTTTTTTGTTTGGGTTTTTGGGGTTTTCTGGTTTGTTCTAAAATGTCAGGCGCCATCTTTTAATCCTTAAATGTAGCTTGATAAATTAATTCCAGAAACTGAAAGCAGTTGACGGGCAGGAATTGGATCAGCCATTCCTATTATCCTGAAATGGACTCTGCCTCAAAAGCAAGCTCCTGTAAGGGCTCAGGTTGTGTCCTTCCCGCTGTTTATTTAGTGCCTGGTTTTAACCAAAGAACTCATCTTGGTCAAAGCCTTTGGTCTTTAAAAATCTTTATAAATATTCAATGTGTCAAAATCATCTGCTTTGGTCACAAAGCCAGAGTATATAAGCTATAATCCCAGGACTTCTGAGAGCTTTTCCAATAACCATTACTTATTTGGGACAGTTAAAATTAGAAAAGGATGCTTATAAAAGGCAAAGTCCATCCCCTCCTCTAAAGATTTGTAAGAAAATCTTTAGATCTAGCAAGCAAATCACCACTCCTGGCCATTGATTTGGGTCAGGGTACTTCAAGTGATGGTAAGGAAACATTCCCTAATAAATGCAAATTTATGGCTGTGGACAGCAGAACATTGGCCTTGATCTCCTTTGTCAACACCTACCTATGCAGAGAGCTCAAAACTGAGTAAGTGGGGAAATAGCAGCATTTCCCTTCTTCCTGGGATCAGCAGGGAGGGAGCTGTGGCCTCTTTCTCTGGAAGGCTGGTAAGTAGGGATGAAATCCCTTTCAGACTCATTTTCCAAGCAAAATCATGAGTGTAGAAAACAGAAGAACTTTTTTTGACTGCACTGTAAGTAGGCAAGACTTTGCTATTACATGTCCAGAAAGCTTTGCAACATCTAAAGAGTTAACAGATATCTACAGCATTAATATATTCTACCTCTTCACACAGTACAGCTTCCCACACTTCCAGGTAGATTTGGATTGAGGGCACGGACTCAAGAAGAAATCCCCATAAAAAGTCCCACGGACTCAAATACACTTCCCCTTAAGTATCATCTCCTGCAAACTAGATAAGCATAAGGCCAACTCAGTTCCTTTCATGCAGAAGAGAGCTGCACTGTGCCCCAGTTTTGTGGAGAGATGGAAATCCCACAATCCTGGAATGGAAGGGACCTTCCAAAGTCATCCAGTCCAACCTCTCTGCAACGAACACAGACCTCAACCTAGAGGCAGGATTTGCTCTTCTCCTATCCAGATGTAATCTTACTCCTGCAAAGAGCTCTGTTACACTAAGGAGAAGCTGAGGCTTTGTGTCTGGAAGTTTTCAGCTGCTGCTGCTGCAGATGTCAGCAGTGACTTGGAGTTACCATCCGTTTGCTGATTATATGGGACAAAAGAAGCAAAATTACTATCTACAGCTGAGTCATGTGCTCTTTTAGCTTCCCCCTTTGGAAGAGCAATTTTTCAACCACTTCTTGCCAGGTCTCAATCAGAGCCCTTCTTAGCTGGAATTACAACAAATAGGAAAATAACGGTGCTTACAGCATTTAATTATCATGGCTGAAATATCATTGTTGTCTCTCTTGGCCCTGACGTGGGGCTAGAATTCCTTAAGGTGACATTTCCATTGCACAATGAAACATGTTTTACATGAGATTCCTTAAAACCCATCAATTATGCATGCTGCAAAAACTTGTTATTGTACTCCAAGGACATGATCCAAACACCAATTGTGGTTATTGGAGATCCACAGGACTTGGATCATATCCTAAATCAACTCTATGGCCAGCTATCAAAGTAATAGCTTTTTTCTTTTCATTTCTGACTAGGCTCTTTAAAGGTTGAATCTTTTTCCTTTACTGTGTTAAAAATACAGATAAAGTCTCTTACTTTATTAATTGTTTCCCTCTTTTTTTTTTCCTACTTGGGTAAATTAGCAAAATTTAATAATTTCTATAATATAGAGTGATTGACTACATGTGTGTGCACATGTGTAAGTCATCCCCAAATATATTTGTCAGGTCACAAAAAAACCCTGTGTTTTTACATTCCTCTTATCTTTTCATTAATTAAAAACAGGATACTCTGTATTAAAAAAAGTAAAAAACAGGATACTCTGTATTAAAAACAAGGTTTTAAGAATATTAGTCACATAAGTAGCATGAAGCATCTTGGTACTTGTGCTTTTTACCCTCATGTTTTATTAGAAGTCTGAATCCTGTCCAGAGTAAAGGGATGTTGTAGTGTCCTTTCCTTCAGTGAAGTTTGACCAACTTGCTTCACGTTTTCTCCACTCATATGTTACCACCAGGAAATTATTTACAAGCCTCTTATCGAAGTTCTTTTGACACCTAAGAGAGTTGTGAATTATGTTGACACAGCCCTTCCGCATTTACCACCTTGTCATAAAAGTTAAAAAGATTGGCACAAAAACACCCAATAAGGGAGAAGTTTAGTTAATGCAGTGGATTAGCCATTGCTTTTTTTTTTTCCTTTTCCTTCCCCTCCCTTTTAAAATTTGAATATTTAACACCAAGAGAGAAACCCGTCCTGTTTTTCAGCTGGAATAACAGCAGTTTCTGTTTCTAACCTGGGAAGAATGTGATGGGGATTGAAAAGCACCCCTGTCCTATTGTTAGACTCCCCCAGCACTGATCCTTGCTTTTAACATCATAATGAAGGATGCTCTTTAGTGGATTATCTTGAGAAGGGATTAACTCCTTCAAGACTTCTTAGGAGGCAAGGTGTTTTGAGCCCTAAATACACACCAATTGCCTGCTTAACTTTTCATCTTATTTTGAAAACTGCCCAGCTGGAATTCAAATTCTTTTCCATAGAGCTGAATTTTCTTAGTAGCAAAGTTTGAGTCAGGGGCAGCAGATGCTAAAAATAAATACTGTTCATTTAATCACGTGCAGCCAAATGTTTCAGCTACTCTGCCGAGACAGGCATGGCAGGGTAAGACTCAATCAAAACTTTTGCTGCAAATTCAGCAAAGCTTTAAATTCTGCCTCTGTCGCTCAGGCACATGAAATAAGCCTCCGTGGCCTCACCTCTCTTACAAGGCTTTTTTTTTAACACAGCATAATATAGTCAGATAGATAGATATAGTACAGCCCATGACACCCATATAGATTTCATCTGTAATTTGTATTAATATATTACTTTAATAAGGAATTATTAGAAGTGCAAATGGATGTGCCTTGTGATATTTATGCTGTGGTCAGACATCCCTGAATGCTCACAGGAATGTGCACACATAGAGATACATCCACACGTATGGGTACACACCCTGTGTGTCACTCACAGCCCTATTTATATATATGTATATTTGGGATTTGGCCACTCTGCCTTGGCTTTCAATATCATTACCAGCATTGTTTTATGACACATTTGCTGCAAAATACAAAATGCCTAGTAAAAAAAAAAAAAAAAAAAAAGCACCGGAAAAAGGACTAATTGCTCTATAATTTATAATCAAGTGGCTTCTTCAACCTATGCTTTTTTTATCTTAATAACCACTCATTTGTGTCTGCCTAATTTATTGGAAGTGAAATCTTGTATTTGTTCCCTCAGCCAACCTTGTCTTCATTATTAACCTGCTCCTTTGTTTCATATTCCTCTTGGCAAGGAAGAAGAGAGAGTAGCCCCAAATTTTTCTTTCTTTCTTTCTTGTTATATTTTACTTTACTAAAAACTTGTGTTCTACTCGGTTTGAAGAATTAAAAACCTTCATTTCATTGACAGGGATTTTTCCATTTCAGTAGGATTGGCTGAAGGGGTGGGGATTTGAAGAGCATTTTTCACAGAAAAGCAGAATAAACTTTTACTTTGGGGAAGTTTTTCCTCTTTTAAAGGAGGGAAGTTCTCAACTTGCCTGTTTTTCTCTCCTTGTTTTTTGTCCTTTCCTTCTGCACCTTCTGTAGCTACAACATAGATAATTTGCAGCTTCTTAAACAAGGATTTTTAACTGGATTACCCGGACTGGGACTTGAGAAAGAGTTTGCTAAAAGTGACCAAATAGATGATTCTAAGGGCAAGTGAATTTTCTCCAGTTTTAACAAATGGGGAAGACCCAGGTGCACTCTTATTGTGAGCTAAATGAAATACCCTCTTATTCATTTTTGTAATAATAACTGTATTCCACAGACTACGCTTTAATTGTAAATAATCCCCCACATTCTTTCAGTGTAAACTCTTTAAGGAGTCATGAATTTTATTTATACTCTCTCACTCTTTGAGAGTCTTTTGTTTATTTGCTGTTTAGTTCTTTGTGAAATAACACTCCCAGAAGAAAATCCCCCTCTCTGCTTAAGGAATTAGCCCAGAGACAAAAGCAGGGAATTCTTTAAGCCTTGTTTTGTGCTAAGAGAAATGTTTGACATTTCTGTGGAGAGGTGTTTAGTTTGGATTCATTAGGTCTTAGGGACTCTTTTCTCTTTTTTGGCCTTTCAGTTTCTGTCACTGTTTTTTTTCTGTGTTTGGTAGACTGAAGAGAATTTACCAATGTGTAATTAGGTTTCCTACATTTGAATAGCAAAATCCAGTTGTGTTTTAAATAGGCAAGCTAAGCATTCCCCTCAACCAGCAGGCCCAAACCTGAAACCTGCTTTGTGAGCGGACGAAAGGACGGCAGAAGGAAGAAAAAGGCTTCCCCAAGGTTACTTAATGCCTGAAACAAACACCAATAAGGCTCCACTGGTGCAATGCCATGGCTTGTAGCAAAGGGGGAAGCTGTGGTCTTGGAAAACACAGTTCCCTTAAAACTGGCCCTTACAATGGTAAAAACATGTGTGTCATATGTAACACGCTGCTGCTTCTTCCTCGGGTTTGTACAGCTGGGAATTTATCAGCACCAATTGATATTGTGAGATATTACTTTTAATGGAATATAACAGC
Organism: Anomalospiza imberbis; assembly: GCF_031753505.1. Lineage (NCBI taxonomy): Eukaryota > Metazoa > Chordata > Aves > Passeriformes > Viduidae > Anomalospiza > Anomalospiza imberbis. The sequence continues at coordinate 4,867,628 of NC_089693.1, read as the reverse complement.
CTCGTAAAAACCTTCCATCAAATTAGAATCATTAGCTCAGCGGAAAGTATTTAAGCATTTTATCAAAAACAACAAAATAGGTGATGCAAGGGCAAAAATATGAGGCAAATTAGCCTAAAGTTGCATAACACAAAGCTTTTATTTTGGTTATGAAACACAGGTAAGGCTGTTAGGAGGGAAATGGGACTGCGAATCTAAAACACAAAAGTAAAGCATGGGTTTGTAATAAGAGATTAAGAGGAAGCCAGCCACTGAAACAGCTGTTTTGACCATTTTGAACTGTTTATGTAGGTACTAGTGCTGGGCTGCTTTTCTTTTGAAAATGGCAGAAAGGAATGTGCTGGCAATTTCAAATTTTTTCTCCCCAGATTCTTATCAAAGTGGGAAAATCATCCAAACTGATCATTCCTTAAACAGTTTCCATTTTCAAGCAGTCAGCAAATTTCTAGTGAATAAGGAATTTTCTTTAAAAATAAAATCCCAGCAGAATACAATTTGAAACCTTGTTCTTAGCCAAAGCTGTGCTTGTAGGTAAAAACAGCCTGAAGTTTTCCATTGGGACTGTGCAACATAGTGGAAAATCAGAAGGTTAAAGACCAAGCAGAATACAAAAAAAAAACCCAGCCCTAGAGTACACACACACCATCCCTGGACATTAACATGGCAGTTTTACCAGATTTATCTTTGTACAAAAGCTTTACCTCATTTCTCAGTCTTCGTCTTTAAATGTAAAGGGCCTGCTAAAGGACATTTTTAATAATGAGTCCCCTACTTATTTAACCATTTCATTCAACATTGCCCAGATTTATTGACTGTCAGGGCTTTCTTCCTTTTCTGTTTTCTCTGGGATTTCCACTCTGGGTGAGGAATGTCACTGTTGAAAAACAATTTTATTTAGCTGTCTTTTTAAAGCTACAATAGTTATGAACTCCAGATCATTCTTTATTTACTAATTGACTGCTGCCAAATACACCCAATTCATCTGGTGGAAAGACTTTGTGCAAGAGCTGACAAATCTGGAATATTCTTCATTGGTAGATCTGGCAGTAGCCACCTGTTGCGATGCCAAACGTGCAGTGTGAAACATATCTGGATGTTGACAGACTTCAGCTTCATTGCAGAGCATCACCACTAGAACATAAAAGTTTGCTTTTCTGCCTTTCAAATATGCTGAACACCTGCTCCTCTCATTGTTTCCCTACTTACTATTGGTTTTTTATCTTTAATTCAAGTCGTTGTTGTGCTTTCTGGTGGATAGAAGAGCTCTCTGGAGTCTTTCCACCGACTTCAGTGATTTTGATGCTGCTCCCAGAGGTATAGGTTCATAGGCTTTTTTAAAAAGCTGGGTATTCTTTGCACAGCCCTCTGCCTGTATACACCAAAATGCCATTTCAGACACCACAGTTTCTCCCGTAACACAAGTAGGGCTGACCTAAAGCCCATGACTCCTCTTCTTGAGGAACAAAAGATGCTGAAGGAAGCTGTTTAAAAATATCAACCTGTTTCTGGGTTTCACCACAAATGTCTTCTTTTCCACTTAAAACTTTCAGTTGTGCAAAATGCGAGAGCCTAGGGTGTTTATTTAGGATTTTCAAACCTTTCACAGCTCCACAGCAGTTGGCAGTGGCAGCCTCAGCCAGTGCAAGTGTTGTGCTGTGGTGCCATGTGCAGGCACCACAAACCTGAGACCTTTTGAATGGTTGCATCAAATTTAATGCACATGCTCAGGTCTTCTGACAGCAAGTGAGGAGGAATCTACACACAAGTTCTTCTCAAGAGGTTACAGCTTCCAAAAAAAAGTAAGAGGATGATAAAAATGTATGAGGATGTGGAGTTCTTTTCCTATTTCCAGCAAGAAGATCTTAAAAGGGAGGCTCAGGAAGAGACATGACACAATCCCTGCTGTCATACCCAGAACTCCACAGAGAATTCAGAGGACTTATTACATATGTTCCTGATGAAAGAACTACTAGCATAGGGAAAAAAAAAAAAAAACAAATTTTTTTTTTCTTTCCTGTTCTAAGACAATTTGTTGCTGAAAATAATTTGGTCCTGAAATAGGTCAAGGGCAATTCAATCCCATCCAATGCATTCTTTCCACCTCTGTAGGCTGTGCTCTATCTTATATGATCCTACAAGACCCTCCACTTTGGCTTTGAGAAGAAGGAACAACAGAAAATTTAAGAATCTGGTGCTGATGATTTATGCAAATACGTACAATATCAGCTAAAGCTGTGTCCTTAGTTCCTTATTCTACTTTTAAAAGAAAATGTTTGATAACAGATGATATTAATTTCTTATATTGAAGGAGGCAGGGGTCTGCTTCAGAAGCTTCAATAAGTCGTAAATCAATTTTTCATTTCTTATTCTCAATTTTTTTTAAGAGAAGACTGTAATGATTACTATTAAGGTGGGGAAAAGTGAGATGTTACCTTTAAACATAAAAGAAATCATAATTCCTTTATTTTTCCTGTATTTCCTGTGTTCCAACATTTCCTGTAAGGCAGTATCCCATTCATGACTGTGCTCATAGTAGAACTTTTAGAAAAGGTGCATAAAATCCTGGATAATTATGGAGTGAATTTCCTCCTTAACTCTATTAGTCAGTAGTTGGCTTCTATCCTGAAGCATAATTGTTTATATCCCTAATGTATGGTTTCATCCTGTGTAATGTAGCCGCGGATGGTCTCATTATCCATATAAGTGTTTAATAAATCCCTTTAATCCCGCTAAACTCATGCCTCAAAGATACTGTATTTTGTGGCAGTGAGTTCCACATGTTAATTAACTACTATAAAAGACTGATCCTAAGTATAATTTTTGGATAATTTTTTTCTTAGAAGGTTCACATAAATTCACGTTGACACCAGTCTTTGCTGTTTCTTCTGTTCGGTAACGATACCCCAGTCCATCAATCAACCCGTAAAAAACTGGTGTTTTCCAAACAGTTAATTTTAATTGAGTATTTTAAAGTATTCACAGAAAATGGATGCCTTCTCTGTCTTCAGCAGAGATATCATCAGAGACCAGCTTTTTTCTTATCTGCTCCGTGCACTGAAACGGAAACACGACCTGCGAGCCCAGTTCAGGTGGGATGTGACTTCTCAGGCACTTGGCAGATGGTGCCCCAGGAGAGGAGACATCCTGCCTCTTTGAAGGGCTGCATCTCCCATTTCCTTGGCAAGTTTTGTTTCCAATTTGGGATACAACAGCCCAGCCCAGGAGACCATCCTGGACAGGCTGTTAACCAGTCTTCTGCCCTGCAAAGGACATCTCCTGCATGACCTCAAACCAGCACACCCTGTCCTGGCAAGGACCATTCACCTCCAAGTAGCAATATAATGTTCTCCATCCATCGCACCTCTGAAAGGAGATGACACATCCTAAAAATAAAACTATTTAAGGTCTATCAACATCATATACAATACATCAGACACCACTGGATAAATATTTAGGACAGGTTTTGGGAAGCGAAGGATTTCAGGGTGCTGAGCCCTCTGTCACTCTTTACCTCTCCTTTCCCTCTTTTCCCAAGTTACCATTTTCATTTCCAATCCAAGCCTTATCCTTCCCATGGAACTAAATTATTTGAAAGTCTAAAGATTTAAGGTAAGCTTTAAAAGGTGAAGGGTGTGATACCTAAAACACTCAGAGATACCAGAGAGAATATAGACCGATTTCTAAAAAAGGATTGCAGCCAGAAAAAAATGTTAAAATAGTTTGGATATTTGCACAAAGAAGTAAAAATTCATCAGAAGCTCCCCAAAACATAAAGATTGCTCCTTTATTGTTATTGAATGCAGCTTATTTATACCTTACATTGCAGCATGGGCCATAGCTTTTTTATGGGAAAGAATTAAATTTAATGTTATATTTTCTAACAATTTAAAATGCTGATCCTGCTTTTCTCCATATATCAGCTCTTATTATTCAATAAAATTTTGGGGTGCTGTCTCTTCTGAGGTGGACAACATTAAAAAAATCAAATATTTTATTTACAAGATGAACCAGAGAGGATCTCTGGGTACTGTTAACAAAACCTATCCCAATTTTCCATAATAAAAGTCAGATCTGAGGGGACTTTAAGTTTTCATTTGAGGATATTGTTTCCATTATCATTTGTTGGTTTTCTTTTGTTGCAAAATGGACTATTCTGTGAAGTTGGCTGTCACTTTTGAAATGGAAATCATGATGAATTATGGCCCATTTTCCTTACTATGCTTTATCAAGCTCATTAGAGATGATGCATGGTCTGAAGTTAACGAAACAAAAGACAAAAAGCAGCATAGGAAGCTTCTCTTTCTTACATATATTGCTTACATATGAAATTAAATGATCCTGTTGCACTTGTTGCTCTCAATGGCCACCTCTTATGGGCATATTGAACCCTCTCACTGTGGCTGCAGCTCTCCTACAATTAGAACACAAAAACACCCTGCTGCAAAATTTTAAGGGCATAAGTTATCCCGAAACTTCTGTTCTTCATTGTCACTACCTCATTCTAGATTCATTTTTACAAGGAATGCGTATGCCAAGAAGCTTTTCATATTTTTACAATGTTAAATGCAGAGAAATGTGAATTTGTTCTGGAAAATAACGTTTTGGAGAATGTATTTCCACTGAAATAACCATGTAACAAAAGACGTTTCCTAAATCTCATAGATGGTGATGTGTCTTATCCAACAAGCCAAGACTTTCATCCAAAGCTAAACAGCTGTGGTGTAGTTTTCAGGCACTTAATATTTGCATAAACACATTTTTTCCCTTGCAACTTGAATTAATCTTTATATCAATAACAGAGCAAACCTCCAAACAATTGTTTGAGGGGAAGAATTCAGTAAGTCTTTTCAATATTGGAAGGAATTCTGCTTATATATTCTAAAGGAAATCTCACTCCTGTAAAAGCTGGACACTATTTGAACTAGCTGGAAATGTTTGGTAGACATGCTGCCTTATATGGGCCCTGATTCAGAAAAGCACTTAAGCACACGCTTAACTGTTATCACGTGTTAAAGTGCTTTTCTGGATAGGGATCCATTCCTAAATCTTAGGCTACAAGGCTAATCCAGCACTTCTGAAGAGGCCAGTGAAATGATGCTCTTTGATTTCACTGGACCTTGTCTGACCACTCCACTCAATCAATAGCCTGGTGCTAAAATATGATACTGGAAAAATGGGGAGAAACATTAAATAGCAGTGTGGAAAGGCAAGGGTGCTGTCAAAAGAAGGATGGCTGTTACTGGCAATGTAACTTTTAATTTGAAAGGTAAAGGCCCTTTTATTATGTCTAAAGCACATTAATTGGTACAGTGCCCCATGACTATCTATTGTAATTGTCCACAGGCTGACAAACTGATATTTAATCCAGGAAAAACAGGCTTTAATTGCTAAAACATGCTGAAAATTGTAAAGCAAGAACATACATCTGGCAACGTGGAGGTGCTGGTGTTTAGCAAACCATCTTCCAGCTTGTTCCTAGAGTAAATGGGCTTGAGAAGACTCTGCTACCTGTGGCCTTTCCTTAAAGCTGCCAGAAGGAAGGAGCATGTTGCACTTTTCTACTAGTTTATGTTGTATCCACATTTTCCAAGCTCTGCTCCAAAATGAAGTGAGGTTATTATTCTGTGCAGTCACTGCCGTGGTTTTATTTGAATTTTACATTTGCCTTTGTAGGCCCCTGAAAACATCTTGAAGTTGATGAAAATGGGGGAAAGAACCTTGTTTGCATTGGACTTGTTAAATGTGAAAAACCAGTGTGGTCATCTTGATAGTTAAATAATGGGAGGAATTGAGTGAGGAGGAAGCCAAGAAAAATTTTTTTCTCTACTCCCACCTTGAATGCAGAATCACCACGAGCCTCCTTCAAATCCATTACGTTACCTTGGTTTTGTCTAGACTGTGGGGATAAAGCTTTGCAGTGCAGCCCACAGCCTGACAACACCCAGCCCTGCTTGCCAGCCCTCCCCACATGAGCACTCAGGGCTCCTTGCTAAGGAAACCGGGGTCCTCAGGGAGAAAGAGCCTGGCTTTTGCCCCAGCACAGATTTGGGATGTGGCCAGGGCATGCACCTGGAACCTGGACAGCGGGAAATATCTGCAAATCTCACAGTTCAGATACACCCCTAGCTCCTCGACCTGTGAAATGGGCACCTGGCCTTTCATCAGAGGTCAGGAGCTCTCATTACCTGTCAGAAGCATTGAGAGGTTTATTTAATTAATGTTTATAATGCTGATTCAAGATGCCAGATGCTCCAGTGCTGAACTCGCTCTGTGTAGCTACATCAATAGCTGAGGAGGAGGGAAGGCACTAAAGACATGCAAAGCATTCTTAGCTCCTTGCTGATGCAAATTGCTGCAGGTAATTAAGGAAAGCACTACAAAAGAAGGCAGTAGAAGTGAGAGCTTAAACATGAAGAAATAATGACTTTTTTAGAATTTAAGTGAAAAATTAATCAACTAATAAAAAGAACTTAACATGTTATAAGCTAACTCATTCTTTTGTAATTGAAACACGTGGGTTTACCTCTAAATTGCTATGAGAAATAACCAATAATATTTCAATGGCTTTATTTCTTTAGACCTGTCATGGTTTATAATCATCTTTGCATGTGTCTCTGAAGAGTGGAAGTTGCTAAATACAGATTTGGAGAATCAAGCTATCAAAGTGCCTCCTAACTCAGATTTTGTCAGAATCAGAAGCAGATTTTGTCTGGGCTGGGAGGCATCATCTGAAATGTTCAGAGCCAGAAACTCTGCCAGCATCAGGACTCAGCTTTTGCTATTGATTGCTGCACAGGATCCTACAGACACGTTTTGTAGACATAAAGGATCCCATGAGGACATATATCTATATTTATATATAGATATGTAATTAATGTCGGTAATAAAAAAATAAACAAGTTAGCATGGTGTCAGGTGAATGTCTTGCAGCACAATGGCCTTCAACTTCTCTCAGGATATTTTCAAGCCCTACTCAGCCTTCCCTTCATCACAATGTCAGGCCTTCTTCGCACAGACCAGTAAATCACCATTTTTCTCTGTAATTCTCCACTCAGGCATAGCCCTGTGCAGACTTGTGACATGTCCTAATTGTGCTGAGCGATATCACACCTTAATGACTGGCAATAACCTTTGTTTTATGTCCAGGTTGTTAATCCCTTTAGAAGGGCCATAGCAGCTGTCAGATGAGGTCAGGCATGAGTTCTCATTTTCCACTGCTGCGTTTTGAGCAATAGGTTTAAAACTCTTGAGCAATTCTCTTTTAGCAAACAGCAAAGTCCAGTTATTTCCCCACTATCACTCCATCACATACCTGTAGAGGTAAGTAAAGAAGGAGTGTGTTTTCAGACACTAATTTAGCACTTGTATAATTGTACAGGGATATGTACATTACAAATCTATATTACACACTATAGGAATAAAGCCAGAAGAGGCTTTAAGAAGTTGTTTGTCCTAAGCAGTGCTTTGAAGCAGAAGCAGATCTGAAACATCCCTTACAGAGTTTGTTCAAGTCATTCTTATAAACCTTTAATACCCAGGGAGGCTGTAGAAATTGCTAATGTGCTCCAGTGCCATCAGAAAGCTTTGGAACTGGAATCCTCCTCTTGCAAATTAAAGACATTCCTAATTTCTTTTCCAATTTTTAGTAGACATGAATAATTGATCCTCTTCCTCTTTATAACAACCGTTTAAATATTTGAAGTCTGTTATCATGTGCCTCCTCAGTCTTCTCTTTTCTAGACTAAACAAACCAAGTTCTTTCAACCTTTCCTCATAGGTCACTTTTTCTAAACCTCTCATCATTTTGGTTGCTGTCCTGCAGACTCTCTCAGATTTGTCTGTGCCTTGAAGTGAGGGTCTCTAATTCCAGACTCAAAATTGCAGCCAAAATCTCACCAGAGGCTCAGGAATATGTGCCACACTCCTATTTCATCCTGGGATGGAGTAGCATCCTACTACTGACTTACTACTGTGGTCCACCTCTAACCTTCCAATTCACTTCTGCAGAACACCAGTTGTATCTTTGAATTTCCCACTTTTTATTGCAGTACCTTCAAGATGTCCTTATTGAATTGCAGGTCACTTCTCAAATTTCACAGAATTATTCTAATCCTGCTCCAGAGGCACTCACACCCTGGCAGCTCAGTGCCACCTGCAAACATGACAAGGCCATGCTCTATTGCACAGTCCTACAGGCTGGTGAATATTGAAAAAAACAGGCTCAGGATAAAGTCTTGTAAGATCCCAGACCACCCAGTTTGAAAGCAAAGAATCAACACTTACTCCAAGGAAGGTTTTCCAGCTAGAAAGTGGTTACGTTTTCCAGCAATCAGAGCTGGGGCGGGGACAAAATATTCAGATACAGCAAAGAGTAAAAGATAAAACTTTGGAGCAAGGATGCTATAAGATCTTAAAAATAGTAAATTATCTTGCATCTAAATGACTATAATATGTCTTTCTTATTGTGTCTACTGCTGCGCAAGCAAAGCTTAATGTGATGCTTAGATTACTTTAATAGCTTTTGTTAATAAGGCAGTTTTCCCTGCATTTTTTATTTCATTTTAGAGTGAAAGCAGTCCAACCAGTGCAGAGGGGATAAAATCATCTCATGGTTATATCTCTTATGTCTTTTATGTAACTTAGATATCTCTTAAGTAGCAAATTGTGGAACATTTGTGCATGGAGCTGTAGATGGAACCTTAGAGAGTGAAGTGCTTTAGCCTGACCTGGCCTAAAGGAGGATGCTTCCCAAAAGGCAGGCTTCAGTTTAGCCTGGATTGCATGGCCTGTAGCAGGGACAGCTCATTCTATCCAGTGTTTTACAGCTCCTTTTCTCATTTTATGGGTTTTTGATGAATGTTTAATGTTCCAGACACTAGTTACTTAAGTCTGCAAGGGAAACAGTCTGCGGCTGCTGGTTTAGGTGTCAAGAGAGAAACCTATATGAAATGAGATGATGATGTAAGTGATGTAAACATCACTTAAAGATGCTTACAGACTCAGTCACATGGAAGGAAGATTATCTTCCCTCTTCTCCTTGAATATTCTATTCCCTTAGCCCTTTTTTTTTTCTTGTCAATACCAGGCTTAATAGAAGATCTGATTTTTCACCCGACCACAGGTCTGAGAAGTCAATTTGTTTCAGTAGTGAATTTCCTCCTGGAAATTCAAAGCATCCAGTGAGTTTCAGTAAAGCACACCTTGAACTGCATTTATAGCATGCCACAATCTGATTCTGGATTTAAAGCACCAGAAGCATTTTCAGACAGGCAAAAACAAAACAAGGGTTTGTTTGTCCGCTCCAAGTACCTGATTGAGGAAGGGGTCTAGTAAAAGTAACATCTACTGATGTTCTGCAAACATGGAGACTGGGAATTGCCTTAGGAGATAGAAGTTTAGGTGTCTATGTCTAGTCTGGAAGTCAATGGAAGTCCCTTTGCTAAGCTTCCAGTAGGATGTGTATTTCTCATATGTGGCTTCAGTTAACTTCTTGTCCTTGGTTTCCCTGTCTGCAAAGAGAGTCAGGAGGTGCTCACCCACTTGTCCTGCCTGCTTTTGGGGCTGGCTTAAATAAGTATAAAATACAAGTTAGGAATGCCACCACATAGTCATAGAAACCGAGGTGGAGTTTCACTTCTTCCATCACATGGTTGTACCAGGTCATCTGAACAGAAAAGTAGGCGATCAATCCAGCCACAGGTGTATCATTAATATCGAATTTATATTAAACTAGCTTTTGCTCAGAAAAATTAAGAAATTATAGATTTGTCTCAGAAGAGAGGATAACAGGAGATATTTTCAAGATAGGATGCCATTGTTTTAATGTCTCTTTAGGTAAGCAAAAGCATCTTTTCTTTATTTTCTTTCTATTTCAGAAATTAAAGTCAGGCTTTCTAAAGTAGTCTGGAATTTACAAATGAGGACTAATTTGTTAATATCCTGAAAATGTAAGCAACACTATAAAGAGTGATGGCAAGGAGCCTGAAAATGTTACCAAACAAACGTGTTATATCCAAGAAGAAAAAGTGTCTGAAACAGTGAACTTCCAGAGACATTTTCTGGGCTCCTTCTGCTTTGAGCAACATGAACACAATCTTCCTAATCCGCCGCTCCTGCTCTGACATTCCAGCCTCATGCATAGCCATTGGCAAACTTGGAACGTGCATCCAGTGCATTTTTTTGGTTGAAATGCTACATCTGGCTTAGCTGGCAAGTGTTACTATGCCTCTAGAAAGTAAGCCAAACTGAAAAAAAAAAAAAAAAAAAAAAAAAGGAAAAAGAAAAAAAAAACAGGAATCTTAACTACATGAAGGAAAATATTACTGAAATATACTGTCCTCTTCGTTTCCTGGAAAACTGAAACTCCATTTATGGCCTCTGACCTTTGGAAAGATGGCCCCAGAAGAAAACCAGCTACCTAAGAGTTAATGTATGCAGTGTACTGTAAGTATTTCATTAATTTGCTTATTAAAACATGAAAAGCTTTTGCCTCCTTGACACCCAAACAAAAGGCAAGCAATTGGGAGACTTTTGACCCGAGCTTATCAGATGACTGGTGTAATGCTGTCAAACCTTCCCCACTGCATGCAAGGAGGGTCACATTTTAGAGGTGTTTATGACATCCTAAGGTTCATAACGCCTATCTTTGTCAACACAAGAATGATGCAGGTCAACTGGACGGGTTAATGAGGCTGAGCACGTAAGGAAAAACATACAAGGGAGATGGATGTCTAAATTAAAAATCGCAATTTAAATAACCTGTAATGCAAACATGTTCTACCAAAGGATAGAAATATCACAATTTGCTTATACTTATCATAAACTTTGGTGCCCACTGGTATATTTAGACTTGGGAGTTGGTTATTTTCAGTTGTAAGGCACTACTAGACAGCTTTGAAAACCCAAGAACAAAAGTGTTGTGATAAATTTCTTATAGTCCTCACAATTTCCTTTCATCCTTTTTAGGAGCAGGAATGTATATCATCTTCTTAAATATCTCCATAAACAGCAATTTCAATGAAAATGAGGGAAAAAGATTGCTCAAATAGTTTCATAGTGCAGCATGATCTTTGGAGGAAAAAAAAAATAACTAGGTTGATCTTAAATTTTGCAACAAAAGAAATGGGCACAGGCTCAGATCATTTAAAATTCATTTAAGAATATTTGCACCAGATCCAAGGAAAAGAGAAGCGAAAAATAACTATCACAGAAAACATTTGTAAAATCTGGAGTACTTTCAAGATGTCATAGGCTACATCTACCTTCTCTAGGCAGCTGTGGCCACAGGAGCAGATCAATAGATTGGAGAAGTTGGAGCTGAGGGTTCTTTATCTGCACTGTGGAGGAGGTAGAGACAGGATTGCTTTAAACTTGATTTAGCCCAAATCCCCAAACTGAAATATCCCAGGGTGTGATTCCAAGCTTTCAGAAGGTCTAATCATTGGTTTGTCCTCTTATTCCTGCAATAGGAATTGGAGAACATTTGGTACATGCCTGGATCAAAGCCTCCAGTTCAGTTTTCTCCAAACAGAATCCAGATTACGGGCTGCAAAACCACTCCAGGCAGTGAACTACTGCACAGTAAATGGGACAGTCTGGGGGATGTGCTTCAAAACAGCATCACTGCTCTGAATCACAGCACTGATGTGGATGCAGTCATAAAAGCCTCCCAAAAGGCAATTTAAAAACAAGCATCCCAGAGGAGACATTACTGGCAATTCCTGATTCAGTGATAAGCCTCTTTTTCAGGATGGAGAATTTTTCTCTAATAGCTTGATCCTCTGAATGCACATATTCTAAAGCAGCGGACAATGTGTCGTTAGGATCTAGGCTAAGTGAAACATCTAAAGTCGTTTGACTTTTCATTCCAAATTTCAGTCCAGTGGTTGACTTTTTTTTTCCTCCCAGTAAGCATCAGCTGAAATGTACAGGGAATAACAATATTCTTTGTGCAAACATTTTAGGGATTTTCCATGTATTAAACACAGAAGTCTTCCATGTGATTATACAGCAGAATGACATCCCAACGTTTTCCCTGCTGGGAGAATGTAATGGAATAGGTGTACACAGGGAGTTTTCCTGTTCTTCTACATCAATGCTTCTGAACATTAATGAGAAGATGAAGAGACCCCTGATTTTAAACTCCTAACAACTCCAATATTTTGTTGAACCCAAATGTGTCTTCAACTCATTGTGTTGGAGGAGCAAGACTTTTCAGGGAGTTTAAGTAAAGGGTCTAAGATAGGAGAGATGTAACATGAAAAACAAGATGTTGTGATAATACCATAAAACTAAGAACATGTATTCTTGTTATATTTTTTTAACCTTAGAAAACACCAGTGCTTTAAGACAATTGAAAATTCACAGAGATTATTTTAGTCCTAGGTTCAATGGTGGTTGCTTAGTTGATGATTTTTTTTTCCTCAAGATAAAGCTATTATTATGATGGTATTATTATCATGATTGTCTTAAAAGCTTTCTTATTCCCACCTAGCACTTTCACAAATTTCTTCCTTCTCCCTCTCCCTCTCCCCAGCATTAGGGCTTCTTGGAATTTTTAGTATTATTTCAATTATTTGTAAGAAAAACACAATGTCATTATATTCAAGTTCTGCCTCACAGAGATTTTGGGGTACAATCAATGCTTAGCTGAAGAAATGCCAAAAATACAAAGAGTACATCTTAAAAAAAATAATGCTAACTTCTAGTTAGTCTGATCCTATATGTGGGAACAATTTTTCAACATCTTTCTGATGGTGTCTGTGTGATATCTTCTGAGATGACAATAGATCCAAAGAGTGGGAAATTCATCTTTACATTTAGGATTAGCACACACTCCTCTACCTAAATTTAGAAATTCTACAGATAGGTCTGCACAGGAGAGTGTAGAAAAGCCCCAGAAAAGGAGGAAGTCTCCCCACTGCTTCAGGTAATCCAGCAGTTCCCCAAAGCCATCTAAGGAGTGAAAAGATGGAAGCGTATCTTGTTGGACCCAAATCAAGAGTTGGATTTGATGATTCTTGAGGGCCCCTTTCAAGTCAGGATATTCTGTGTTACTCTGGGTTTAGAAGGACTAAAAGTAAGATTTAATTTTGTCATGCTTACCTGGCTGTATGATCCCCATCTTAATATTCATCATAAGCCTCTCTACATCTGTATTTTCTTAGCAATTAGCAGCATTCCAGTGATATCTTAGGATCACAACCAATGACTCAGATTGATCTTCACACACCAAACAAATTGGTACCAATATGCTACGCTATATTTCAAAGGCATGCTAACAATACTTTCTAGTCAGGAAACAGGGTCAAGTAGGTATCCATAAAGATAAAATTATGTATTCACGCCTATATATATTAATTTTTGTCTTGATTAACTGAATTTTTTTCTGTTTTACCCAATTTTTCTTTTTTTAATTTCTCTTTTGCAAAAAGCAAGCTCAAATAGGTGACTTTAGTTATGTACTTCCACAAATTTCACATGCGCAATTTTCAGAGCAGAACCTAAATTATATCAAACAAACCTGAGCATCACACAAAGTGAGGTTAATACGGACCAGTGGAAACTTATGGAAATTCACAGAGTTAATGCTGAAAGAGACCATATGTCCACTGACACCTTGACTTGATGGAATGCCTCTCCATAAATGCTTCCTTAATGCATCCCGTTGTGCCTAGGTGTGGGATGACGTATGGCCTGCCTCCGTCCTTTCATGAGCTTTCATCCCTTTCATTTACAAGCCGTGTGTTCTTATAATGAAGATTTTTCTGTTAACCAGAATATTAGAAAAGGGCAATTAGGGCTAATTGTTCAAAACCTTTGTTAGATGCATGTGCAAGCCTATGGGTAATATTTGGATATTGGCAGCTTTGGGAGTGGTTTTTTCAGGACTCTCTATAAATCAAAATATAACTTCTGTCCTTTCCCTTTTCTGAACACTAAGGTTCAAAGCATTTGCAAAGGTGATTACTACTCTACAACCATGTTTTAGCACCCTACTCTCTGATATGTTCTGATAACAAGAGTTGCACATTTCTTTATCAGGACAAAAGAACTCCTAGCAGAATTATTTTTATTGTTACAATCACTCCCAGACAGTTCCACATCCATAACAGTAGGGCCTAAATAGAGCAGCAATACACAGGAAGACATAGTCCCTGCCTCAAAATGTTTATGATCTAATTTAAGACAAGACACAACAAGTGAGTATAACAAATGTTCAACACAGGTTCCAAATGTAAACATACGGTAGATAGGAAAATGGCCATAAATTCCTCTATCAAAGATAACACCTCTCAAAGTCTCTCACACAGACTCTGTAACATGAAACATGTCAAGTGAAACAAGTAGGGAGGGGATTGCACATGTTGGTGCTGCTGCTGAAGATTCAAGTGAAAAGTAATGCAAACTTCAAACTTTTTTGTGTTATTTAAGAAATACATTCAGCCCTAGAAAAATAAAATATCCACATGGTTGTGATTCAAACAGTTGGGATTTTTCTAGTGTGCACACTCCTATAGAAACATTTTCTAGCTGATACTAAAACAATAAATAGAAAAATGTGTGTGTTTGAGGCTGTTCTCTGGTTTTATGTTATCTAACATAGCAATGACATCTGGAGTGTTGGGTTTATGGTTTGTTTATTGCTTTATTGTTTTGTTTAAAAAGGTAATCTTGTCTCCTTTGGATCTGGTAGTGACTATGAGCATAACAGGCTGTGATCCTGTGCGCAGAGCAGTGGAGCTGGATGTATGTGGCATCCAGAGAGGATCATCCCTGAACTTGCCTCTATTCAGAGGGCTCATGTTCCGAGTGAGAACCACAGACAATTCCAAGAGCAAGCAGCTAAGCTCTCTCCAGTCACCCTCATGCCAAGATTTAGCACCCAGCATATTGAGTCACTCCACAACCACGTCCCTCTTCCAGCCAGAACCTCTGAAAATGAACATGACACACCCTACAAACATTTCTAGCTATACCTTGAGTCATTTGCTCCACCAAAACTCAAAGGTTGCATCCTAAATCGGCCCCAGTAAACAAGAAAGTGCAGTATTTTGTTCCAGCAGATTATTTGGGCTGTGTGATTTTGTTCAAGTCACCTTCAAAGGTCTTGGACCAGCTGCTTGTTGTGTGGCCATCCTTCCCTCTCCCCCTTCCTCTTGTCCAGAGAGCAATCATAAGCCTCAGAATCAATAATTACAGAGTCAGCTTTGCCAACAGGTAATATGCAGAATCACAGGTTCAAAATGTAAACATAATATAGGAAGCAAAGCAGCTGTAAATTTATCTCCTGAAGATAATGCCTCTCAAAATCCTCTTTGCAGACTTCATGAAATAAAACAAACTGAGAACCAAAGGGACTTCATGGCAGTCTAAGGAGCAGGTTGGAAATGTCCAGGCTGCCTGGGTTTAGCTCTGCCAATCAGCAGGTTTTCCTTGGACCTTCCCACTCCCAAATTACTCTGCTGAGCCCCACATCATTTCCAGTGAGAGCTCACTGAGCTGAGCCCCAAGAGCCATGGTCTTTGTTGGGCTGGATATTGAGATTACAGATTCTGCAGCTTTTTTACTGCAGGGATTATTTCTGCTCTTGGCTAGGACTAAACTCCCCCTCTGTTTTCTCTGTTTCTCAGGCTCTCTGCTGTGAGGCAATTCTCTGCTCAGCTTCCTTCACCTGCCTCTAGCAGCCCCTGCCACTCCATATTTCATATATAGATATAAAACCCCACTGTGCAAAATGCTCTATTCACCCAGGCACTTGCATGCTATTTGTTATTGATAAATATCAATATTATCATCATTAACAGAGCAGAAAAATTACCATTATTATCTACTTAACTGGCTGCACATACAAAGGGATTTCGTTTGTTGATTTGGGTTTGTTCTGCTGTTGTTTTTTTCTTGTTTTAAACTCTATTGTGGAAAGATTGTGAAGGAAATAAGGGGGGGAAAGGAGCACTCTACCATATGAAAAACTAAATTCAGTATCTACAAACAGATTAAAATCACATATGGAAAAAGTATCTTCCACAAGAGAGAATTAATGAACAAGCACAGTGGCCCGAGTTGTGCCCTTAGGTGAAGTCAATGAGAAAAAGTAAGTGCATATTTTTGGCCCATTATGTCTTTTCTTACAATGTTTTCTTAATACAAATCCAAATCTAGGGACCTGATCAACTCCAAAGTTTCTCAAGTTTTCTCTTGAGCAATATGAAATCTTATGGAAAATGATTTCTAATATCACAGAAAACAGAACACGTTCAGTACAACTGGGAACACACTTATTTCACACAAATGAAAGAAATAATCCCGCTCATTCTAATTGGAGAATATTTTTCTGGGGCAGTGATTTTGTCAGCTGTAAAAATGATTAATGCTGCAATTCAGCAGGATACTTAAGCACATGTTCAGTCAATTCCTATTCAGCAAAGCATTTAAGTACTTAACTTTACGCACATGCTCAGGAATTTCAGCATGTGCTCATGGGCATGTGGAGCATCAAAAGACACAGTGGCATTGAGGAGGTTTCCAGCCATTGCCCTGCAGATGTGGGGTACAACACATTGACCTTCCTCTTGCCATGGGCTGCTCTCAATGCTCTGTTAAATAAGTTTTGACTAGGAAGTGGAGCCTAAGGCAATATTTTTGTTATAAACCTAATACGTGGCATTTCCGACGCCAGTGGCCACAGACACAGCCCAGTGCCTTGGCTCAGGGAATGTTTTCACACTGAGCCGTGCTCTGCTCCAAAGCAGCTTCAACCACACTGCACCTCTTGAACTCCCCCAGGACAGCTCAGCTCCCCACTTGCACAATCCCATCTCCTCTCCACACCAGCTGCTGAGGTGGGAACAGCTCTGGTTGGATCCCAGCAGGCAGGAAGGACTGTGCTGGGAGAGGCTGGGGGAGCAGAGCTGGTCACACGCGCTGCAAGCACAGGCACGAGGAAACATGCTTCCCTCTCTGGCTCGGGGACAAGTGCAGACACATGCCTGCGGCTGCAATGACAATATGATGTAAAACAACAGGGTTTGTGCATGCCCTGTGGGAAAACACTATTTGGGGAGAGCACAGGGAGCAGGGAGAGGAGTAGAGAGGTTTCTGTTGCTGGAGGAGAGGAATATCCCCACTGGTAGTGAAGAAGAGTGGGGGCAGAAAGAAGAGAAGTATGGCAAAGCACATCATTAGGCAAAAAAACCCTCTGAACCATCCATAGAAGGCTTGAGCGGGGACAAATCTACTATTTGCCAAACTGGTGGCAGTTACCATGTTATCCAGATGTTCAGATGATCACAACATTCCCACATCTAACCAGATGGATCCAAATGTTTCACTGTATTTTTTTCCCCAGTTCCCTTAAACATGGGGGTTCAAAAACAGGTGTCCCCAGTGTGAAAAAGTCTTCAAGCTTCAAATGAAAATCAGCCAATACACAGAGGGCATCTCTGCATTAGGGAAAAAGAAGCATTTTTTAAAAAGATAAGTAGTTTTTATAAAAGCATGAGAGAAAAGTACATGTGTGTTACCATTGACCGCCATAAAAACTTTAGCATGGGAAATCTGGAAGCAGATGATGTTTTGTTACAGGGTGGGGGTTATTTTTCCCCTGTTGTTCAGACATCTGTTGAAATCAGAGCTGGATAAATACTTTCAATTAAAGTTATAGAGTCTAAGCATTTCATGACATCTTTACAGATTTTTAAGGAACAATAATTCCAAACAGTACCCAGTTTTTTCTTAAACTGTGCATATCCACATGTATAGAATTGGAAGCCATCTAATACCTTTTAACATGTATGAAAACAGGTCTTTGGTGGTGTCCCTAAACATATATCAGAGCAGAATTTATAGAAATCGGTAAATATACAAATATATGTCAAGTTAGCAATCAATAAGCAGATAGAAGCTCTGGAGGCACATTTCTTACTATTGAAACCACAATCATTTAGTGAAGATTCTCCCACATGATTAACTTAGAGTAGCCTACAGATTCTCAAAAAAAATCTTTTTATTTAGAATAAAATTCATTTTGAGCTTTTTAATAAAAACAAGAAAAATAACACCTTTAAGTAACGCACAGAAAATGCAGCATGAAATTTAGTGCAGAGGACTTTTGGCATGAAAAGCTGAGCTACATATTCAGGATGGGTGGCCCGAATACAGATGCACATAGAAATATTTGTCTTTGACATGCCTGATGGAACACCAGGAATGAACAATTTCCCAGTACCTGAGGAAAAAGAAAAGATATGCAAAGGGCCTGGTTTTAAGGGAGCAGCTACAGATTAATAAAGATAAATGTGTCATTATGATGGAAACTTCATGAAGTACCAAAAGTCTACCCTATAGATGGTGTCTCATCTAAACCATGTAGCAGCTCAGTTTTCTTTTCCTTCTCCCAACACTGAAAATAAAAATACTATTTCACAGAGGACAAAAGGGGCATAACAATGTTTTTAGTTCTGGTCAAACTTTGCAAATAACTTCAGGAAATATTTATTTCACTTGCAAAAAAAAAATCTTTCAATAACTTATTTAGAAATCCTGTATCATTAAGAAATACATCTAAAAATCTATCATTATGATAATCATACAAATCAGAAAACATTTTAAATGTTCAGAATCAGTCTCTCTGGGGCAATTTTTCATCCTTCCCCCAAGGAACAAAAATGTAATTTGGCACCAAAAAAAATTCCTAAATATTTGTTAAAGTCAATCTTTAAGCAGGGGAAAAAATTACAGTTTTATTAAACAGAGTAAGAATAAATAAAGCAGGAAAAATAGACAGCCTGAGGTATTTCAGATGGGATGAGATGGTCAGGGAAGCAACAAAGTACAAGGTCTAGGATATGAGAAAGCAGTAAATGAGAGAGATGGGAAGAAGTTGTGTGGGACAAGAGTGGAGGGGATGGAGTATGATTTCCTGCAGGGGATGTGGAGAAAGCACAACAGAACTTCTTTGTTTCAATTTTATTTTAAAACCACCATCCTGTCTGGGTCACAAGTTAGCACACCCTTAAACTCAAACTGGCTCTACAAGTTTTTCACTCCTTTAGACTGTGTTACTGTGTTGTACTTTAAAACCTGTTTTTCCTGTGGTCAACAAAAAGTCAATGAAAAAGAACAATACAGCTGCAAGTGCATTTTTGGCCCACATTTGATAACATTGCTTGAATATATTTGCACAAAATTATTTCTGGTGTAGTTCTATGGCCATACTCAGGTACAAGTTAGTGGTGGGAAACTGCATCATTAAGAGGCCTACAAGCAATAGTCCAGTCATAGTGTTGTTGTTGTTGTTGTTGTTGTTGTCGTTGTTGTTATTATTATTATTATTCCTAATTTAAATTTATATTAATTTGGTTCCTTTTAGAAATCAAGCCAGGTCAATTTCAAGTGTATCCAAAATCTATTTTACCTGCAGATACTTGTCTGAAGTCACATAGGCAGGAGGATTGTTAAAAACAGATTTCAGCAGGAGACCAATTCCCTTCAGAGATTCAGGCTGAATTAATTTTAATTTTCATGATGTTGATTGTACTTATGGTTAACTAATTTCCTAGGAAGACCAGTAAGTCTTCTTGCCCCGTCCCATCCTGCAGGTTGACCCAGGTGAACCAGCTCCAGGAGTTTGCACAGACTGTTTGCAGAAGTGTTTGTTTAATAGACTGATTAATATAGACAGCAACTTTCCAGAGCCACAAAAACACATAAGCCTATAGTAAATTCCATTAAAACTTGAGAAACTTTTCTCCTCCCCTTATCCTGGCTATCCCTGTGTGCCCACCATACATTTCTTTCTTGCCCAGTGTTGGCAGTGCTATCCACACCCTCTCTCACTCTGCACTTTGTGACTCTGTGCCAGAGTCACAGGGCCTCATACAACACTTCTATTTTTAGCACTTAGCTGCTCGTTCTCATCGCATTTTCTGAGCAAGATAACATATTTTTCTGGAATTTTCACTTTTGTTATTATTTCCAAACTGATGAGCCTGGCTGGGATTGGTGGAATCACCTGTGGATAGCATGGACTGTAATTTTTTGGCATTTACTGTAACTGAGCAGTTATTTGCAGATATTTTTTCCATTATGAGCTAGCTGAGAGTACACCTGCAGCATTAGCAGATATATGGTTTACTTGCTGTGCCAGTTACAGGAGGTAGCAGTTAAACAGTGAAACACAACAGGTTCAGCTCCTCTGTACTTATTTCCCCACTTACTTTCCACCAGTCCCAACTGGTGCAGTGCCCCTCTCACATTTAATATTCCTAAAATTAATTTTGTTCCATTAAGTTATCCTTAAAAAGCCACTGTCAAGGATCATTATCCCACCTCTTAATATATATATACAGATGGAGAACCAAAGAGAAAATTTAGGTTCTTTGTGTGAACTCCCAGCATATAATGCCTGTTTGAAATACACTAAGGAGACCTCAAGGAGCTTCCCAAGGAGTTCCATGGGACTCCCACCATGGCAGAGTGCCTCCAGCATGAGCAGGTCCTGCAGCTCAGTGGTGGGGGCAGAGAGGAGGCTCTTTCTTTTCTATTCATCTTTTTTATGGATTTGTAGGACTGTTCACATCCACCCCAATGTACAAACAAAGCTGACTGATCCATGAACCCACTTCCATTCCCTAAGTTAGGATCAGGTCACAGAGCCCTGTAGGATTCTGCCCTTTTTAGAGAATTGGTTTGCTCAATAATATTTGAATTTCTCCCTTCCCACTCCAAAGTCTGAAGAGCCCTATAGCTCTCCTGAATGTTATTCCTCCTTCCTACACATTAAAACTCAGGAACCACCTCTCCTCCCTGCCCCCTTAGCTGCCACTGTCCAAAACAATCTCCTGGAGGATAAATTCTTCAGCCATAGTAGACTTTCAAAAGGCCATGAAGATAAAACTTTGTAAAGAAGGAAGGAAAACCAACAATGGGGCACTGCCCTATCTAGGTTAAATACATATTTTGGTATATATACTATTTACGCAATCGAGCCTAATGGCTTCTTCAAAAGCCATTAAGGTGTATTAAGTAAATACATAATTTGGTACAGGAGCTAATTTTGAAAGCACATTATTCTGTTTACAATACATTCTTTCAGGTCTGAAATCTACTCTTCTGAAGTGCCTGAAGAGTGACTCACAAATGGATCCTTAATCCAAAGCGAGGAAATCACCTCCTAAAACCAGGCCGGCTGTCTTAAAGTTTACATAGATGATTGGAAAGAAAAGAGAAAAGAATCCATATGAAATATTAACCAGCTGAGTGCTCTTCAGTGGGCTGAGTCCATGGGATAAAACACCACCAGGGATACTCTATCCACCTAATTCACAACATGCCATCTGAAATACCACGGCATGTGAGATCCACATGTGAGGGCATGCACTCAACTACGGCAGGAGAAGGGTTAGAGGAGCTCTGCCTCTCTCTGCTGTGAAGTGAAATAAATGAAATGAAAAATGATGTTTCAGGAAAGATCTATTTTGTGTAGCACAGTATGTGAATTGATGTAATAAATGGCAACAGTAATTCCTTTTTTAGAGATTCATCCAAGCTAAGACTGCAGATTCAAATGCTTTCAAAAAGTTTGGTTCTAGGTTAGAATTTTTTGGGGTTTTTTGGTCACCTGTAGTAGTAGCAAACATGATGTTTGTCTCTTATATGAAGACTGTGTGCCAATGTTGAGACCTTCATGAACCTCCTAAGAATTTTTGAAATCCTTTCTTTTTACAGTGTGCACTTTTCAGCAGGAATTCTCATTTTATGATTACAAATGCACAACTTGGCCCAATCCCCAGCTGTGCCTAATGATTTAAATGTCAAATCAAAATAAGGATAATCCATAGGCATTCCTGGGGAAGGCTGTGGACTTCCACTGCTGGCAGCACACATGGCAGTAGAATGTAGACTGAAGAATGACTAATTAATTTTTCTATGTATTTTATGACTGAGGGGAGCAGTATTTGGTTTTGAAATTCATGATGTGGGCTAAGAGATATAAAACTTTAATCTGATCTGTCTGAGCACAGGTTTGGAACGCAGGAAGTTCTTTGCTCCAAAGCCAATTATCCACAAATATTGACCTGTTCTCTTATAAAGAGGACCCTGGCTATTTATCCAGAAACCACGTCACATAGGAAGTTGTACTAGAGGGTCTGGGGACCAAATTATCTCAATTTTGCCTCAATACCTTGTTACAGGGCATTTATCAGAAAGGCCTTGCAGGTAACAAAACAGTGTATTAAACCAGATGTGATTAAACTCTATATAAATGATGCATACTAATAAAACAGATTTCTTTGTCTGAAAAACAGGAGAAATTTAAGACAGGGAATGGGATGGGAGGACTAGACTGAAGGAATAATATTCAATGTTAAGAAAATGAAGTCATAAAATCTTTGTCAAGCATTGCTCAACTCTTCAAACCATATGGAGCATGACTGCTGGGCTTCATATAATGCCCCAAATGTTTTTCATTTTCTATTCCACCGTTCACAGCAAAGGCACAGTGCTGTAATCCCGTCCTTCCGTTAACTACCAATTGTTTCTTTTGCCAACCTTTTTGCTTTAAAATATCATTTTTTATGAAGGATAATGTTATATAGTGGAAAACTGTAAAAATTTTATGGATAGCCTTGGTGCTGAGAAAATGCATTCTTTCAACAGTTTTATTATATATATATTTTTTTGACCATTACACATTTACAGGGTTTTCTCCACTGTATATATGTGTGTTTTATAGTTCATTCTAGACAAAAGGCATTATGTTAACAGTCCTATCATTTAGAACTTTAATTCACTATTATGTTTTTGCCTTTTTGTGGAAAGAATATTATTTTTTTCCTTCTCCTTGGTAGTGCTCGCTGTTGTTAATAAGAGTAATGGGTAATCCTAAAACAGGTTAGGTGTGGAAAACCACTGTATGGTTCTGTGAGCCACCAGAACGAGTGTGTAGATCCGGCTCCCAGCACATCAGAGGGGATGATTTAGTCCCTATATAAGGCAGGTTTACAGGTTATGTGCCCTCAGTCAAATGTTAACCAGTTCCCCAGTCTCTCTGCTTCCCCTACGTCCTTCCAAGCATCTGTTAACCAGCTCTAGCTCTTGTGACATCCATTTGCAGGTAAATCAAGAAGAAACGTGCTCATATCAAAGGAACGAAATACATTTGCTTCAACTTTAAGAGATTCCTATAAACTCTCTTTTGACATTCCCTCCTACTAACCAGCCCGGTCTGCTCTTTTAAAGAGTGACATTTCTTTGCTCTACAGCAGGCCTCAAGCCTTTAAATGTCAGCCTGCACTCCAAAGGTGTAGTTATAATCTCTGCTGGTTCACAGCCACCCCACTGCAGCCCTACCTCTCTTTGAAGCGGGACTCTGAGGAAGGGCTGAGCCACTGGTGCCATTTCCCTCCCTTCTGTGCTCTCCTGAGCAGCCCAGTCCCCCGGAACAAGAGCCCAGGGAAGAATTGACACTGGTAACCACAGCATAGCCAGGTTACCACAGCCGGAGAGAAGATCAGAAACTGAGACAGGAGAGGGTCAAGGATGCCAATCAGAGAGCATGACCTCCTGAAAACCTCCTGTTATCCCAGTTCTTCAGCCAAGTGGTTTTGAAACTTTTACAGTGATTAATGGGATCCAATTTGAGAAGAAATTTAAGAGCAAGGCTTTTTTTAGGCTATGGATTTTGATAGGATATGGTCTTTACACTTTCAAGCAGCTAATCACATTCACAAGTAATTAAATACTGCAACTTGTCTTCCTTCTTCCCACCATAAATTGATATTTACAGCAACCCAGAACAACTGCTATAATTGTAAGGTTAGAAGATATTTTTAGCTCCATTGTTCATTGTCTTTCATGAATAACATTTTATGGGCAGACCATGAGCACCTTCTTTCCCCCTCTAGCAGAAAGAAGTTTCAGAAAGTTTCTACCACAACTAGAATAAGTTGATCATACAATACTCAGACTCAGAGATGGGAGACATGAATCAGATTTCCTTGCTAGGTGTGGCTAGATCATCAAGAAAAAAAAAAAAATAAAGTAAAGCAGCAGTACTTTTGGAAAGATAAAACCCTATGTTTCCAATTGCACAAAAATGACTTGCACTACTCAAGTCAGACTCTAGTTCTGTGTTTACATCAGTGAAATAGCAAGAGTCATAAATAGTGAATACTCGAAGCAAAGTGTTCTCAAATAACCTTCAAGCAAGATCAGAAATTATTTAACTAATAATCTGAAATTATAAACAGAACCAAAAAAGAAAAAAAGAAAAAGCAGCAGATTATTTGCAGATCATTCATAAACAGGAGAAAGAGATTAAATATCAGATAAACGATTCATTATGGATTTTTCATTCAGTCTATGTGTGAACATGTGACCAGAGAAAACCAGTTATATCCATTCCCTGGATTTTTGCTTTAAATGAGCATGCTCAGTATAGACTATTGTTTAGTCAGATTACAGAAGCATTTTATAAGAAGGGCTTCCCCATTTATCACTCAAAAAAAAAAATTGAAATAAAAAAAAAAATGAAAAAAGTGAGGACAACGACCCTTCTGGAGTCTGAGTATACATATGTTCAAAGTAACTCTGCTGCATAAGCCAACAGAAAATTGGCCCCCAAAATGACTTATAAAGGGATTTTGTAAGACATGAACAGAACAGCATGGGCTCTGGCTAGGCAAAGTATTCAGAGTTGTAATAGAAAACATTTATTTGGCTACAGCTAAACATCCCAACACATGTTAGCATTTGCTGCCAATATGCTTCCTAATTAAGAACAACATAAAATCATAGGAAATCCTGTATCCCTGTCTTCATGCACTTTCCTTGTATCTTCGGTGTCCTGGCTCTGTTTCTCAAGTAGAGCCTGCACAAGAGAAAGGTTAATTCAAAAGTAATGTTTTGCCAGCCATTAACTGTGTTGTCATTAACAAGATTAATGTACATTCCACTATGCATCACCAAGTGCATTCCCCCTCCCGCCCCCACCCACCCCTTAAACAACTGCTCCTATTAAAACCTAATGAGCAAAGCACAATTTAAAGAATAGCACCATTTCTGTTGGGCAAAGTGTCGTCTGTAAACCATATAAAGCTGCAGGATTATTACAGATCTAATTGAAGGGCAGCTGAAAAAAAAATCTGTTCTCTCTTGCATTATGAAGTCCTGGCCATGTTTATATATTTTATCACAATGAACAGATTTCAAGACGAAGGACAGACTAGTATCTGCTTTTCTTCCTATCCTCCTTTTCCTTCAATCTCTACTCTTTCTTCATCTGAAACCATTCCGAGACTCCTGCTGTGCACAGTCCCACACCCAGGTTACCTCCAACTCATCATCCAGTGATTACTGCACAGATAAACAGTTGACTGGATCCTTCTAAACAATCATGAGATACATTTTTTTATAAGCTGCTCTTAGAGGGCCCTAATTCATCAGCATGGATGGAGTCTGGATTCTGTTGCCTGGCCAAACTCGCTGTTTTTCCCAGCGGAAGCAGCAAACAAATTGCTGGGCAATTATACACAGTGCTCCTCCTTCATTTTCATATTGAAAGGGCCACCAGTTTGGAGATCGAAAGATCAGCCATGAGATGCTTCCAGTTTTTCATCAGATCCTTGAGAGATCTCAGAATTATTTATTTTATTTCCAGAAAATCCATACTCTCCGCCTTGCTCTTTTCTTGCTTGGTTGCTTTACATTTCTGTTCCCTCTACAGCTTCTTTTTTTTTTTTAATCTATTTATTGCATGTTTTTCTTGGCTCATTCTCACTTTCCATTTTTCATTATTAGTTCTTTATGATCTTCTGTTTCCTTTTTTTTTTTTTTTTCTCTGTCATGGCTGCTCTCCCAGTTGTTCTCCTCTGGGGCCCTGAGTTTCCCTTAGCTAATGAAACTAGAGCTGCCTACCTCCCTTGCTTTTGCAATCCAGCTGTTTCCTTTTTAAAATATAAACTCATCTTTATTCAGTGAAGTTCCTGTGCAGGGTCTGATCCTTTAAGAGGAGATTGCATTTTGTGACAGCAAGTGGGAGGGAAAAAATAAACTTTGCTGGAGGAAAAGCCCTTTGGGTAGAAATCCATCCAGCTTGCTCTTGGAAGGCAGAACCTTCTCCAGTAAAACTGGGTCATTATTTTACTTTGGCACCTTGACATTGCAAAAGTCTCCTTGTCAGTCTCCCCTCCCTTTTCCTCCTAAAACCTCCCACCTTGAAAGCTTAACGTTTCCTGGCCTCTGTGAGAGTGTAGTCCAACTAACACCACAAACCTGGATTTTATATGATTAGGCAGTGAAAACTTGCCAACTTTAGGTGCTGCCTGCCAAGTCAAGTCAATTTACTGTGATGCTTTGACTGTGCAAGTAGGCCTTAATCCCCCTTTAATCTCCAGTGTACCCTTGACATCATGGAAATTACTTACAAAGCTAATGTCATCAGATGATCCATGTTAGCTATTTCAGTGAATGTTCTTCTGCACAATAGAGCAAGTTTACCTTGCAAGACACAGGCCCCAAAATATTTTCATTTAATGAGCCCAGCAGATATCGTCTTACAAATGGGGAATGAAAACTCCTTCTTCTGCACTGTAACTCCCCAAGCCTCATGTGACTTGGAATTTACATGCTAGCCAAGCATCAGGTTGGTGTATTTTATTTCATGTCTGATTGATTGGATAAAGAGATTTGCATAGTAGCCACAACAGCCATGAGTTATTAGGAAAGCAACTTTCCCTTTTCAACTCTGCAAGGCCCCTCTTGTGCTGAAAAGATTTGTCCAACATAAAAATTTCTAAAGTAATAATTTTTGAAAGTGTGTTCAGCTATCAAGAAGATAATGGAAATGGAAAAATCAGGCCATGTTGTGCATGTGGCAACCAAGGTGAAAATCAGCATGTCTGACAGCAAGGAGCCAACTCTGGTATTATTTATTGACTTAATAACAAGTAATTCCATTTATATTGTCACCTCTATCTCAAAATGACCTATGGTTCTCCATGTAACCAAAGAAATTATGTGTAACCAATGTAAAAGTAACCTTTCAGCCATGACAGGAGCAGTGGCAGTGCTGGGAGAGGAACGGGACACACAGCCATCTCCCGGACAGCCTGGGCTAAGGCTGAGGCCAGGGTTTAAGACAGGAAGTGGAAGGAATGCTATATACCCTCACATCCATAGGATGAGCTCATGATTTAGAGAGGAGCAAGGTCACAGGGGTCAGCTATCTCCTGTAAAAGAAGGAAAGCCTAGAGGGCTCATTTTAAAGGTCTGCAGAGGTGAAGCTTGTCCTTATGTCAGGAGGGCAGTGCTCTGCACAGGCAGTTTGTGATTAAGGACTGGCTCATTAGTGTCTTAGAGGGAAGAGGAGCACTTACAAATGCTCCTTCCTGGGTCACTCAAGAGGCTTTTAGGAGTGCCTCATCCTAGCACCATCCTACCTCTCCCTCATTTAGGTTTGACATTGCCCTTTGAAAGCCAAGGAGATGTCTAACATTCATTTGCTTGGGAACAGGCCCAGATACTTCACTTGTGATACAAGATGAGAAAATAACACACAGCAGAACCTCTGTGACCAGACAGACCCTGAGAAAAAAAAAAAAAAAAAACAAAAAAAAAAAAAAACCCAAAAACCAAAACTTAAAAAAAAGACCACAAGAAAAAAAAAAAACAAAACAAAACAAAAAAGAGGCCAAAAGGCATCTATCAAAATGAAACTGCAAAAGATTGCATGTGCTCCGTATCTGCGTACAAAACTCCTTCTGCAAAATTGGATGCACAGGACCAGTATTTGACGTAGGCTCTTGGAGCATTTGAGAATAAAAACCAACTTTCCTTCAACATATGTCTCCAGTCAACTAAAACTTTGCTCACTGTGAGAGGGGATCTCTTTTCTACCCCAGACATGTGACCCCTGGGACAACAAACGGTGGCTCCATGTCAAAGGACATTACAACAGTTGAGGGAGAGACTATGATACAAATCCAGATTCAGACTTTACATGGGGAATAGATGGTGCTAATCCGTGTCAGTGAGAGAAAGGGAAAAAAATAAAAATTAACCTGGGCAAGAAAAGCTAAGAGCATGTTTAATTAGGAAGGTAAAGTACAGCCACCCTGTTTGAGATTTCACTAATACACTGAGCTCTCAGCCTCCCAAGCTCTCACAGCAATTTTTAACTAACAGATGCAGTCAAGCTTTCCGTTTTATATTGCCCTCATAACTCATGATACACAATCTTGGGCTGTTTCAGAAGGTCCAGCTTGCGATTTCATTCCGGAGCTGTGGCGCTGCTCCGCTGCCAGCACCTGTGCCCGACATCTGATCTTAGGGCTGGAGCACATCCTCTCCCCCCTCTTCCCTCTGCGACACTGGCTATGCCAAGCCAGCTAAGAAGCATTCCAGCAGATTATGAAGTACAACTATCTTGGCCCTTGCTGCTCAGAAGAAACTGGACCTAGCAGGAATTTCGCACGCCATTCTCATGGATCTAAAGCAGGCTGTACGGGCAGGCCTGCGCGGCGGTTTGTGTCCATGTGCTCATCCGTGACCACGGGACACGCGGATCCCCAAATGCTATCATTAGGTCAAGGATAATGGCAGGGACAACTGCTGCGCTGAAACATGGGATCAATGAAATGAACACATTCTCAGAAAAGGTGGCAAAGACGTAAATGGGAGCCACTGATGCTTCCAGAGAATGGCTTGGATTACTGAATCCATACGAGGACGGGTGTAGGGAGAGAGGAAATGGGGAAACGCATCATGTTGAGCGCTGCCTCAGGAATATTAAGGCCTCCTAAACAAAGGCCATTATCTCTGAGCCAGGCATTTGGATAGAGGGAAGTATGAGCCTAACTCTAAGCTTCCACAACTCTAATCCTCCTGGGACAGTGACAGGAATGAAACAGAAATCCCCCAACACTGTCACTCTTTTTATAGATCCCAAAGCAATGTAACGAAGAATGGAAAAGCACTTTGGTGTCACAAAGTGCACAGGAGGGGTCAGGACAGATCAAATGATTGAAAAGGAAAATATGACATTCACCTTCTCCTGAACTGTGAAAAACAGGGGAAAAAAGAAAGTTCACCATTCTCTCTCTCAACTGAAGGATCCAAAAGGGCTTCCTTTTAGTAAGGATTTTTTTCCAGAATATTAGAATCTCCACAAAAAATCCTGCAGGTGTTTTTACAGGAATCAGTGGTCGTTTCCCATCAGTTTTGAAGGTCAGAGCTCTGACTCCAGGCTGTCAGGCAGGTGAGCTAAATGGGGCTAAGGCCAGTCCCACAAGAGGTATTGAGGCACCTCACTCCTACTGAAGTGCCTAAATATCTTTGTGGATATGGCCTTTAATCTTTGCATGAGCTGTGATCCCAGCAGAGAAATCTGAGTCCTCTAGATGAAATCTTCACTTCTGCCTGATCCAGGGTAATTCCAAGGATTACTACTCAGAATACTGGGAGAATCGACTGTCATGCTGTTTCCAGGCAGACAGCACTTTAAAATACCCAGCTAACACAAGATGCACACCAAGCTCCTGTGTCAAGCTAAAGGGTAGGAATTGCAGTGAAATCCTATTAACCAAGGGCATTACAGTCATTAAGTGAAGCACTGAGTGCAATTTTGTGTTGAGGAACAAGAGGAAGGAGATAAAAAAGGAAACTACTTCTCATGGGCGAAGGGAATTCCCTGTCCTCTCAGAGGTAAGCTTTGGACTTTGGAGACATCTAGAAGCTTCAGAAACAAGACATACAACAACTGACACTTCCTATTTTTTTTAAATTTCTTTAGTGCAAGACTCTATGCTTGGTCTTGTTGGCAACTCTGATACTTTATGTTACCTTGTGCCTTTTAATGCCAAGAGAACTGAAAGGCTTTATAGTCCTGCAAACAGACAACATTCCACCTGCATCCGCCACAGCATTTATAGATTTTATTAATCTGATATTTTAATTGTTTTTGAGATTAGGAAACAGCAGGGCCTTTGTTCTGACAATGTCAGTGCTCTCCTGGAGCAGTGGCAGAGGTTGTTTGATTTTTGTATATTGAGGTTGTTGATAGGACAGGGAAAGGAACATGATTCACTGCAGGTGATTCATAAGGATCACAGACTAGAAGCCAGCTTCTTTGGAAGCTCATGACATTTCACAGATCAGGAATAAAAATGTTCTACTGGGTTGTCCCTGCACAGCAGCTCTGTGGCCACAGAGCACCTCTTCTACCCATCTATCTGCTGTTGTCTGCCAAAAGTACAAATCATGTTTGCTCACATTTCAGGGCTGTTAAATTAGGAGCAAAGGACTTTTCCTCCTGGATTTTATGCCAAGTGAAGTAGGACATTTAGACTGATTATAGCTCTTTCTAAATGTCAAGGCAGGGTCAGAGTGGGATAAAAATGAGATTACCAGAGGGGACAAGAACAGAGAGGGATCAAAAGGAGAAAAAGATGTAGTGTTGGGAGGAAAATGGAAAGTGGAAAAATCAGACTACCAAGTCTCTACCAAGAATCTCCAGTGGGCCGTTGAGGCAAGAAGACCAGACATTACTGTACAAGACAGTCCATAGCTGTTGGGTAAGTGGTGTCCCTGCCAGTCACCATAAATGTCCTAATGCAAACAATAAAAAGAAAAGGGCATGGTAAAAATGTTGCACAACTTGGGCAATACCCTGCTCAAATCAGAGGAGAACAGGGTGGAGATAAGGAACTCCAAAGGGAAGCAGCAATAAGATCTGAGCATCTGTATAGCATTTCATGGGGAGGCACCTACCAGCAAAGCTTGGATGAACCAGCAATGATTTAGCCTTAGGTCTGAGGGGATAGAGGTGGGTCACAGTGAAGAAACAGACTTTCCAAAGAGTACAAGATCAGATCTGGCTGTTCTACAGACTCCTAGTTATGCTGTATGGACTCTACCTGTATGTTATTTCCAGGAATGGTCCCTGTTTTTTCCATGCAGGATAGCCCAAGCTAACAACATTTGGGGTGTCCCTTCCATGTATGCATGAGTTTTGTTGGTAGAAACGCCCCTCAGCCATTACCCAGCCCCATGAGTTTTACAGCAGAGCAGGCACTTTATGGAGTGGCATAGCCAGCACACCCTGTTGACTTTCTAGTAGCAATAGATTTTTTTTCCTTCGCTTGAGACGCCTATGATCTTATTTACAGAGTCAATTAACAAAAGATAACCTCCCATTGTGCAATCATCAATAAATCAATTGTGTTAATACTATCTTGGAATGTCCTCCACTATTTACTTTAATATTGTTGACTGTCGGCACTTAAGAAAGGCAGCACCTTCAAGTTTCACTTGATTACGGGCAAATGGATTTTGTAGTAGCCATTAATAAATATAAATTGTTTTGGAAAATATTTAAGTTTGTCTAATTTAACCCCTTCCTGAGCAGTAAAAACTACCCCTTATTGAACAAGTTTGGCAACGACTTCAAGAGAGTCAGTCCCACACTCTAAAACCATTCTCCTGCCCCTGTGTATTTTGGTGGTTTACCATTCTTACAGCTCCTTCCAGCTGTGAAGTGTAATTATTGATATAAACATATAAAAGACAATTAAACCATCCAGCTCAGTAATGTGCTTTTCTGTCATTTGGCAGATTCCCACTCTAGGTAGTTTACTTATCCGTAGCTGATGTGCTGCTGCATTTACTCGCACTTTACTCCATGAGCAGTGCCACTGCTTCATCTCCACGAGGATGGACGATGCCACATCCATTAATGTTCATCAGCACAGAAGGGTCTGTTAGTCACACTGAATTGTGCCTGCTTCCACAGCAGGATGATTTATATCTACGGGGCTGCTCAGCATGAGCAAGGACAGTGGAATGTTTCCCTAAATAGACAATATATAGGCATGGGAATGGGGCAGGGTCGTGTTAAGGAAATCCGATGCCCTCTGCTCATTCTGCAAGGACCTCTACCCAAAGCTGCAACAAAAACATTTCTTTTGGGGCAGAATACAAAGAGTGGCAAAGGGGTAGTTTAGGTTTTGTTGCAGGCTGTTTGCAATCTCAGGCAGACAAAAAGCCTGGTTTTTGGTAGACACATATTTCAGGGTTTTTTTGCACCCCTAACATACTAAGAAAATGGGTGTTTTTATGGTATGGCTCCAAAACAGCCTTAAAGAACTTCTGCATTTACAGAGGACTAGTATAGAATCCAGAAAGTTGCTTTTAAAGAGACAATTAACATGGCTAGTGTAACTCTTATGCCATATTACCTTCGAGGTAAGAAATCAATTATTTCACTTATTCTCCTATTGCTCCACAAGTCAGTAGCCTTGGCAGTAAATTGAATATTATGCTGCCACAGACAGCATCTTCCTTGTCAAGCATGTATCTTCATTCTTCTCTTGATGATGACTGGTGACTTTAAAACTCACATGACTTATAGATAATAAATGAAAACTGTCATTGTTCTGAAGCTGTTGGGAATCTTTTTTTTTTTTTCCCTTTCCTCCGCTTTGACCTCATTGTGATGTATTGTCTACTTTAGGGTGTTTGGAAAAGTAAGGGAAATACTAGGCAAGGACTTTTAAAGAAAAAACAGACCTCTAATTAGATCCCTCCAAGAGACCCTGCAATGACCCTGTTTAGACAGACATTAATGGATGGGCCTAACATCCATGTCTGAAGTGCTGTCCTGGTCAAAGCAGACCCGACAGAGGCTTTTTGCTGTTGCCCAAGCTGCTGCCAACCTCATCTTCATCTTCACCGTGGGCTGCACGTCCCTGACGTGCCCATTGCATGGCAGTTGTGTGAGTGCACACCCAGCCACGTCAGGGCATGGAACAGTCTGAAAACCAACCTTACTGAGGGCTCAAAGAGCCAGAAGCTCTCAGTCAGGCTAACCTGGCCAGATATTGGGTGTAGATGTGAATCAAATTGCAAGAGTGGGTAGCTAAGGCCAGAGCTGCCTTCTTTCAGCAACCTGTGGCTAAATTGACCATGTAACCCTCCTGTAACTATCTGCACACCTCTGCAGCTTAAACACTTGATACTCATCCATTCCTTTTGTCAATCAGGAAGAAAACTTCTCTAAGTAGTTTTGTTCAGAGAATATCTTTGGCCGAAGCCCCACACTAGACAGTTCCAGAACTGCCGGAGATTTCAGTTCTTGTAACCCAGTATAACTCCAAAACTCAAACTACATTTCACTGCTCAAATGCTTTTTGAATTGCTCATCTGGGATATAAATCAGAATTAGGTTTCTGGAAGAAAGAAAATATTTTGTGTTTTCAGAGGCCTGTAGTGGAGCTGGAACTGAACCAGCTGACTATGGGGAGGCATGAGCAGAACGTGACAGAGGACTGAGAACTTGCTGACAGGGCAGTTTCTTTGAAGAAAGGGGCTGTGAGAGAAAGGAGTCACAGAGCCGGATGAAATGCACAATATGGAAGAAAGAAATTCAGCAGTTTAGTCATCATGCAGTTCAGCCATCATCACGTGTAGGTGAAAAATACAGCATCTTTGGTTAACCTCTTAAATGAAGAAAATCACATACACCAAATGTGGTGCCTACCTCTGCTTCTGTGGCTGCATATTGGCATACTGGCTAAGGGAGACACAAAGTCTGGAAAAATAAGTTAGAGAAGGGTGTTCCCTGATGGATCATATCTTTCAGCACAAGAGAAAGTGGTTTGGACATGTTTTGCACTTAGTTCTGTAGTGACTACATTTGACTCTCTGTATTAATTGATTATAAAACCAAATTATTAAAAAAAATTAAAGGAAGAATAAGGCCTGATTAAAAATAAGGGAATATGATGTAGATAAGACATTTCTTTTAAATATGGGAATTAAGAATAGGAATTAAGAGATATAAAATGTGTGTCTATGCCATCATTTATCATCACAGAGTCCCAAGTCCATGCCCACTGATCACTCTGGTCGTTTAAGTTGTTCATTTTCCTTGCTGGGTGAATCAAGCCCAAGGTTTTTGAAACTCTGAGACAGCAATGCCCAGACATGAGGAAACCACTGCAGGAGAAACATCTCCTTTATATCACTAGGAAGAACTTTGAATTATACCATTGGTAAGTGCTTCTGAACATGTATCTGCTCTGCTGCAGTCCTTATGGTATCAAGTACTCTGCTGGCTCTCCAAAAATAAATAACAAACCAGTGCTTATCCCTTCAGTATGGATTTATGCTCCTGCCTTCTGAGGCCACACAAAAATAAAGCAGGAAAGTAATAATCACATGGAAATTATTCTTGTGCTTTCTTATATACACACACATCTACACATGTATATAACAAAATCATGCCCTAACCACTCACCTTGTCAGCATATAGGCATTTAAAATATCTCCCACCTGCTCTGCACAGAACACATGGCTGAATAACCTGCTCTCACATTGAACTGGAGGGAGAAATGAGCGATACATTATAAATAAAAATAGTCATGGAAGCAGTCGGTTCTTAATCTCTCCCTATTATCTCTAGATCTGCAACCAGACTTTCAGAAGATGATGGGCTGTATGAGACAACCCTTGCCCCTTTTACTCACTCACCCAGGTGATCCCTATCCACTTGGGTACAAAATAAGTAATGCAAGCAGAATCTGTATTTAAATAATTGTGGCATAATAGAGGGAGTAAAGGCTAAGAAGGAGTTGTTCTGGTCCATTGGGTAAATATTATGATCTTTACAGTGGAAAATAAATGCCCAGCTATCTTTGAAGCCAATAGAGCTGTTCCCGTCTATCAAATTATACCTTGTATTTTTAAAAAACAATTTTAAATGGATTTGCTCTGATCTATAGAGCACATTATATGGTTTGGAAAGACTCTGAATACATATTTATCAGAAAACTTAAACAGCTCTCTATAAATAATAAGCATTGAAGGGGGGGAAGGTGGAAACCCTGATTAAATATGTCATTGCTTTGCACATAAAAGCAGATGAACAGAGAACACCCTTTCCCATAGGAATATTATATTTGATCCTTGTGCCTTGTCTTACAAGCTGAGATGTGTCGAGTTAGGTCAGTCTTAGATTAAACATCTCCAAGGAAGCCCTGGCTACTGCAGAGGATGGTGCTGACAATTCCAGTCCATGCACTGTCCTCTGAGCCAGCACTGGATTCCTCTTCTGGCCTGACAATGCTGAGGTGTGCTGAGCTGCTGTCTTTCAATGATGTCTAAAAGAAAAGCCTCCCCTGCACAACCGCAGCTCATTAGAGTTTCCACGGCGCGCTTTGCGAGGCCGGGGTGCCGAAGCCAATGTTCTGAAGAAGTTCCAGCAGAAATAATTAAATTCCCACCCAGGTCTCCCTGTGGTTCCAATCGGATGTGGAATGCTTCCTCACATTCTCCCCTGGTGTGCAGTGTCACTGTACACCATTAGACAGCTGTTGTGCTTGAACCTGGGGATAACTCCCTACCAGCCGTGGCTGACGCTAATTCCGTGTAACACTCATCCAACTCACAAGGCTTTTGGTGACTTAATTAAGGTGCTGGTTAAAAACAATCTCAAGAAAGTATAGTATATTTTTTTTTCCCTTTTGGTCATATATTTACACATTTAACAAATAAACCATGTGGTTATCACAACAAAAGCAGGAACACAGCGTGGATTAATGGCTGCAGCACCACTTGTCCCTATCTCCGGGCTAAGATGGATTTGACCAAGTCCTGCCCCACAGTCCTTCATGCTAATAATGCACATTTTAAAAATATTTTTCTTTGTTTCCAAAGAGCTGTAACTCCAGGTCAAAATGTCAGAACAACTTGATATGCTTGCCTTTTTCCAGGTTTTGTCATACTGTTATTTAAACATAGGGTTTGGATTTAATTTGACAATCTTTATGTAGTTGCTGGCATGGTAATTGAGTCTACTTGTCTTTTTCAGGACACCAGAAGATCTAACTAAGTCAGAATGTCTCAGTTACAGTCCAGATTTCTATTTATTACCTACCTCACCGAGAAAGACAAGGTGAGTTATCATTCAGTACAGAAAACCTGAAAGGCATTTATATGCTTGAAGTACTGTATAACCACCCTGTACTGAAGCACAGGGCTTAAGTAAATGTGTTACAGCCCAGACAAACCCCTTTGAAACAATACTATTGAGCCCAAATTGTCTCTTTAACCGAGGGTACAAATCTAGAAAGCTTACCTCCCAGCCAGGACCAAAACAAACCCTTTAGATTATTGATACAATGGCTTATGACAGATTGCTCCTCAGCCTTACAACTCACATGCTGTATGATAAATTCAACATAAAGTGACAGTCACAGCAAGTGTTCAAGGCTGTAACTAAAAAAAAAAAAAAAAAAGAAACCTAATTTTTACTGGAGTTAGAACTCCAATGAACGAGAAAATGTGAACATATACATATGTATATACCAAAGCTGCAATCTCTGTAAATGCCATCACCATTACTTATGGCTGGGATGATGCTAATATTTGAAAATATTTCAATAGGAGGCCAATTTCCAACCTGCAAATTGTAATCACAAAGACAATATTTCAAGGCTTTTCTTAGGAAAGGGTGTTAGTGGACCAAGGAAAAAGAACCCTGCCTGTTCCACTTATCTCCGTAGCAGATTGGATGAGGCCATCCTACACCTACATCAATTTGGGTGGGAAGTGCCCTTGTATTGCTTTTCATCCGGGGATGCTGCTTGTCTTTTTAAATTAGGCACATTTAGTGAGAAAAAATATACATAAAGTTTGCTATCATGGGTAAAACTTAGTGTCACCACTTCCAGGTTTAATCCAATTGTATCCCTTGTGTAGCCTTTAGCTAATAGTAGAACACGTGGAAGAGACATCTTGCTTGTGTTCAGATTAATACTGAAGTTATGATGGAAAAAACACAAAGATTTACCTGCAATAATTCTTTTAGTGAAGCATTTTATTATGCTTGCATGCCAGACCTATACTTCTACCTGTTGCAATGCATTTTAAAACAAAACCATAAGTAAGGAATTTAAGTAAAGATTTTGTTTTCCTTTACTTTCACTGTGCCATTTGACTGCAAAACCCTTACAGAGATGTATGTGAATTATAAGTAGTATTTAAATTTTGTTTTTCACATCAGAAAAACTTTAGGTAGGTAAGTTATGAAGAGTACTTTTTAGGTTATTAAAAAATGTTGACATTTACTGGCCATGTGCCTGGCATGTAGTTGCAAAGGTCATCAATGAGTAAACAGACATTAATGGTTAGCTGGATAACTGGTACATAAACAGGTCGTATTAATAATTAACAGAGAAGAAAACTGGCAGTTTATAGCAAGCTTAGGAAAATAGCTAATAGAAATAACTTCAGAAAAGGCAAGGACCAATATTTTAAAAGCATCAGAAAATCAAACCTAGAGGAGCCTGAGTTTTAAGACATTAATTTCTCATTTTTTCTAATCTCTCTCATCTCATGAACAAATTATTTTTTAATTCATGGAGAGCAAATTTATTTGAATCACTGAAAAAAGTACTGCACAGCTGTTCGTTCTGCAATTGATTCTCAGACTGATGCTGTCCTGTTGACAGCCCTGCAGCATATAAAATATTTAAAGAATTGGTTTCATCCCCAAACATTTTGCTAGTCCCTTTGTTCATTACAAGAAAGATATTAAAATATATGAATATTTGGATTTAATATTCCATCATCAATTACTAGAGCTGCTTATTAATTCTAAATATATTTTAACTATAATTTAAATTGCCAATGGTAAAAGTTTTACCAACACTTTTTTTTTTCCTGAAATATAAATTCTCAGCATGTCTCCCCCACTTCCTAAAAACTGAGATTTTTTTTCTCCATTCCTTTTGGCTTATCAGCTCAGCAGCAGTTTTCCTGTGCAGTCCTATCTGTTTTTTCCAGTTGAATATCAAACTCACCATGAAGCCAGGCCTCATTCTTAGGCCCACAATTAGTCCTAGTTGACTTGGCTCTAAATAGGTCCCTGGTTGTTCAGGTTGGGAAATAAAGGCAGCCGGATCTGAGACTAATTACATCTCTTCGGCCATGTTTTCATCATGCAAATTTCAGTGCACACAAATCATTTGGGTTTTACCTTTAATTATTATTTTATCTAAAAATTATACAAAACATATAGAACTTTATGTTAGAAGGGAGTGGATTTTCCAGTTTTTCAACAGTAATCATCATGGTTCTCACACTATGGGAAAATGTAGGAAAATATTCCTGTTGATAAATATTACACTTTTCTAGTGTTTAAAAAAATGCTGGGTTTGAATACTAAGCAAACTAGTGCTATATGAACGCTGAGTAAAATTGGAGAAGCATCTAAGATCATCTAAAACACATAGTCAAAAAGCAGAGGGCATTTTAGGTACACCAAAAGAAAATTGATGGAATATTTTGTGCTGCAGCTGGAAGGGTTTCTGGTTGTGGACTTGGAAAGTCAAGAGTCTGCTGTGGGCCTGTGGATGTAACACACAATTCATGCTGTGTTGGCAGGAGAAGAGCCCTTCTCCCTGACTTCTACCAAAATGCAATTGATTAAAGTTTCCTTAATGATATACAGAAGTCACCCTCTCTGTGTGCCAGCATGTGCAGAAGTATTTATGTTTTATATAGTTTATAGGCAGTCTCAGGCTAAAAATGCAACTCAGACTAATAGCTTGGCTGAAGAACTGAGAATTAATATTTCTATCTTCTCATGAACACGTGATCATTTTATTTTGTGACTCCTGTTCCCTGTTTGTCAAATGAAATCTAACTCATTATTCTGAAAATTAGCTAATGATAGAGAGCTATTTATTAACACCTGCTTTTCCCACCAAATAAAATAAAATATTGAAAATATTTTTTTAAGTATTTCTTGTTACAGCAGATTAAGAGGAGGGCAGCTGTAGATGCTTTTAGCTTTGATGTTTTTAACATGCCTCACCTTTTGGCATCCTGTTTGGTATCAGAGAAACATAGACTGGTTTGGTTTGGAAGGGACCACAGACATCATCTTGTTCCAGCCCTCTGCCATGGGCAGGGACACCTTCCACTAGAGAAGGTTATTCAGAGCCCCATCCAGGCTGGCCAGGAACATTTCCAGGGATGGGGCATTCACAGTTCCTCTGGGCAGCCTGTGCCAGTGCCTCACTACTCTCCTAGTGAAGAATTTTTTTTCCTAATATCTAATCTAAGACAGCCCTCTTTGAGTTTAAAGCCATTCCCCTCTGTCCTATCACTGCCCTTGTATGACCTGAGGTTCAATCCCACCTGAAATGCTTCACTCCCTCCCTCCCCTCATCCCATGAACTCTAGCTCTGTCCAAAGACCAGTACAGGCCTAGTGTTACTAAAGACCTCTAGACTTAATCTAGTTTGGAAAATACAGCTTCACACAGTAGAAATCTCTGTGAAGGATGAAGATCTGTCCATTTGGTGTGGGTGTCTGATTTGTTAACTGCTTGTTTCAGTGGCTCAAGAGACTCATGATAGCAAAAGGTCAATAGTTATTGATGCTCATTGCAACAAAATTCTGTTCAATGTTTTTAGAAATAGACCATCTTCTATTTGTTCAGATTCTTTATTCAATACAGCTAAGGTTCTTGAAGACTTTTAATGGCTACACTTTAATATACAACCTACACTTTTCCTTGGACAGCCATATTTCTCCACCTTCTTCTTCCTTTACATGTATCTTTTTCTTATAAATTTACCTTTTAAAAATGTATCTATAATTAACTATGCCAATTTTTAATCCTTTTCCTGCCACTAAAATGCATACTGAAGAACTTTACAGTCTGAGTCCAAAGGGCATTTTGGCAAAAGAATATTGCAGCTGCGTTGCCTGCCACATCTTAGAAGATAGTGTCCACAGGGAGCCGGGGAGCTCAGTAAAATACTGACAGATGTAAATAACAGTGTCACATTTTGGGATGAAAACCAGTTCATGGCTGTGCTCATTAAGAGCAATTTCTGTGTCTCTGCAAGGCTCCACGGAAATGGGGAGGTCTGCACCCCAGGCAGCAGATACTGCAGCGGCAGAGAGAGGAGACTCGCTCTGCACCGCTAATCCAGTTAATCCTGGTGATTTCAGGGTTCCCTCTGCAGCAATGCAGGGAGAGATGTGCCTGGGAGGAAGGGATGAGCTTGAAAGAGATAGTGGGCAAGGGCAAAGCAGCAGATTCCCCCTGGTGCTCCCGTTGTTCCGGGGTCTCTCCAGCTATCAGACCACAATGGCTAACATGAAGCGACACTTTCGTCCCCTGAAAATTTTGCTGCTCAGCGGAAACAACGAAGCTGTGCATGGTGGACAAAATTTTCCCCAAGGCCCTAATTTTGCAGTCCTTCCTGTGCCAAACCCACTGGGTAGGCTGTCTGGAGGATGAGAGGAAGGAGCATATGCACAGGTTCTGCTCCACCATCCAAGCTCCAGCCTGCGGTGCCCATCAGTAGGGCAGGAAAAAACACCGTGAGCTGGAAATGGCTGTAGAAAAATGTGTTTGGGATCTCAAGGGAAAAAAAATAAAAATAAAACGCACCAATAAAATAAACTGAGAAATAAAAATGTGAAAGCCATTAAAAAAAGTAGTTTAAACTTAAGAATAAATGCAATGGCATAGTCACATTCTTTAAAAGCTTTGCTCTGCTCAGAATGGCTTTGTTATTAGTGATTCTTAATGCATGAGATAGTGGTTTGGAATAAATCTTTAAGTAATTCAAAACAAGGACTCTTCAGTAAATAGTTGAAATTAAAGGGGGAGTTAGAGTCATCTGGTTTCCATTAGGATGATAAAATAGTTCACTTGAAACCTTTTACAAGATGCTTTGTTACTGGGAGGTGTCTGTGCATCTCACTCCATCACTAGCCATTTGACACAACATAAAAGGCTTCAAAAGCCATGCTAGGCTTCTTAATCAAAAACTAATTGTAATAGATATTGGGGAGTGTTAACACTGTGACCGCTAGGTTGTATCTTCAGTATATAAGCAGGAGTGAACATTAAACACAACCCTGAGTTGATAGGGCTTATCAGAATTTCAGAGTTAAGTGCTAAGTACTGCAGCCCGGTATCTGCGCGCCGTTGCTTTGTACCACTTTTGGAGTTAATTGCGCTGTAGGACTTCATCTTCCCAACAAAATTTATAGCATTGGCAGAGAAATTGGAAGCCTGCTGAAGAAACTGCTGCAGTTTACAGGAGTTGTGTGAAATCACGGGGGAAAATATTGTGGTTTCTACTTCAGCATCTAAGGAGGGTTCCCTCTGCAGCCCCTCCCCAGCTCACCCCATAATAAAAATGAATTGTTTCTCCCTCTTGAAGCTTTGCTTGCTGCTAGTGCTGTAGCAGAGGAATTATAGCACCAGCTCCCCAAAACAATGCCTGCCCTAAAATTATCACTACATTGTCATACGTGCCTGCTTTATTTTCCCATATGTCTTATGATTGTTGACATGAATATTCACAGTGCTCATGGAAGCAGCTTTATTGATTTTACTGATACAGTGGGCTCACAGTTACCAATTTTAACTTAATTCATGCATTTTTCCAGATAACAGATGACCTTAATATTTACACACAATTGCACCATAATAAACCCAGGCCAAATCCTCTCCTGTTATGAACTGTTGAAAATGAGAGTTGTGTTTTTTTAAAGCAAGGGGCTCAGAACCAGGCTGTTGTACAGTGAGGAAATCAGAGACATGGCAATTTACCCCAGCTGAGAATGTGGCCCACAGTGTAAAATTCCTTGTTCAGTGCAGTAAAGTGCATTAAGGAGACTGCTATGATATTTCTCATGAGTTCATTATAACCTGTATGCTACCAAAATCTCTAGACAGCTGTGTTCCTTTTTACTCCAATTTCAAACAATATAATTAAAAAAGCATTTGATGAAATGTAGACACTTTTACCATTTACACTGGAATGCTGGCACCATCCAAAATCAGCCAGTCTGTAAATACCAGATTAGGATCTGTGTAGTCAAGGTTTTTACTCTAGGAAAGCATACTCAAAAGAAAGTCTCAACCTTTCTTGGTGAAGAATAAGCTTTATTTGTAAAACCCATAATTATCTCAAATGTTCTGAGAAGCTGAGAGAGCTGCAAATGATAGAGCAAAACATAAGGAAACAGTTTTGGGCATTTAAGTGAAGGCAAATAAGGATGATGTACTTTTTCCCTATTAGTTTACTATATAAATGAGAAGACATTACAGAGTGAAATTTAATTAAAGTAATTGACCAAATTGCATTTTGTAGTAGTTATTGTCGTTAGCAGCCCTGACTCCTCTGTCAAAAGGATTTGTTGAAGATTATTTCTAAGGGGTATTTATTATGAATATTAATCTCTCCAGTAAGTACCATCAACATATTAAAATTCACTTGAAGCACTTTATGGAAGACTGCAAACAGAAATAACTGGTGAAAAACAAGGTGTCTAATCATGTTAGCTTGGTTCACACTTGGTTAAACCACAAGTAGAACAGGGAAAGGAGATATAATAAAATGTATATTG
The DNA here is from genome assembly GCF_031753505.1 of Anomalospiza imberbis. Classification (NCBI taxonomy): domain Eukaryota; kingdom Metazoa; phylum Chordata; class Aves; order Passeriformes; family Viduidae; genus Anomalospiza; species Anomalospiza imberbis. The sequence continues at coordinate 4,825,184 of NC_089693.1, read as the reverse complement.
CTTATATTATGATGAAAATATGTTTAAAGGGTGCCTTATTTTCAAAGATACACAGCTGCACTACCAGGAACATTGATGACTCTGCTGTTTAGGGCAGGTTTTTAAATAGTCTTACACTGTCTCACTGGGAAAGTCGCATTCTCAGCCTGTGTGTTAATTTCTGTTTGATCTTTGCAGTGCTTCTTTGCAGGAAATTTATATTTAAAGAAGGCTATACCTCCTATGGTTATAGAGAACTTGGCTCACAGGTGCCACCCACACTACTGATACTAACAGTCAGCTTGGGTTTGGTATTCCATACCCCAAATTGTTTTGGTCAAGCCCCTCTCTTCAGTAGGGGGAAAGACACAACTTTTAATTACACTGTTCGTATGAAGTGCTTCACAGAGTTTCATCACTGTCTCTTCCAGCAGTTGGATGATGCAGTTTCTTCTCTTCGATTCTGCTCGGTCTTCTTGATGAGAAAAAAAGAAAAGTGGAGGGGAGATGAGAAAGTAGGGATTGGCACTGAAAAAAAAGCACAAAAGGAGAAAAACTAGGAAATCTTGACCTGCTCTTTTTAATTTTCCATGGTCTGGAGAAAGGGTTTGAGGACTGATGGCTGTATGCTGGAGGAACAAAAGGTGTTTTTGAGTTTGACAGGGTTGCAAGTTGCAGGTTGGGTCAGTCTCCGTCTTACTCAGACTCACTTTATCCTTCCTCTCCTTCACCCCTTTGCTTTCAACATTTTTTTCTTCCCTTTCAACGAGGTCACCTGAAACTTTCACGCCACCTGTGTTTAAAATAAACACGTGGCATCAAATATGCCCTAAGTATGCACAAGTTGGGCATCCCAAGTTGTGTTGCAGCTCCAGACGTCAGATGCACATGTCCTTTTAATAAAGGCTCAGATCCACATTGTCCTAGTGCTCTGCCTCTGTTCTGCCAGGAGGCATTCCTTTCCCTTCCTTACAAAACAGGCTGAACATTTTCCCCATGTAAACATTGTTCCACATCTGTTCATGCTGAAGAACATCAGAGCACCACTTCCCAGAAACCATTCTGGCAATGTGTGACCAAATATACCACAGAGGAACCAGCACGAGGTCAGGAATTTCCTCAAAGCTGAGGCTGGGAAGAGTCACTTCACCACAATGCCACAGTTACGAGGATAACTTTTTTGTCGGTTTTATTCACCTATGAACACCAGTCAGTGTGGCTGTGGCAGCACAATCCCTTTGCACAGATCAGGGTTCTGGGGGCCACTGAAGTACCGACCTGAAAGCAAAAATCCCAAACTAACTCTGATCCAGAATAGATAGAAAAAGAGAAACCATTTCAATTGCTGAATATGACAAAAATCCTTAAGGGAGTCCACTGATTACACTACTGAGATTTGTATGAACTAACTAGGGTAAATAATTAGTCTATATTTTAATTAATATATCAGTGCCTGCTAGCACAATATAGTTAAATTTGTGCCACTATTAGAGCTGAATGAAAGAAAATTGTCCTATTTGTGATGAAATTATAATCATAATCTTTCCAAGAAAAAGAGAAAGCAAGAAAAATCCTGCAACTCTTTTTGTGCTGAAAGAAGTCAAAAGGTGCCTTTAGCTCACCAAGTGCCCATGTGCCTCTTCTCTAGGTAGCAAACCTGAATATGGCAAAAGTGTCTCTGGTGAACAGGGAAATGAGCCACACACACATATATATATGTGACACAGATCACAAAATGAGGGCTAAAAATACAGCTCAATTATTCAAAGTATATAATTTTTTTTTCAAGATTGACCTTGTTATTAGATTGAAGCACCTGTGTCACTTGAAAGGCGCCCTTCTTGCACAAACAAGAAAAAATATCTACACATTGCAATGCACACTTTTCCCAAAACCTTGCAGGTTTTCCCCAAAATTTTGCTCCATGGATAATGTTGCAGTTTTGGGTAACAGAAAACTCCTTCCCCATGGAGTGTTAGCAGTGCTTTTACACAACCAAATATGATCAAGACACAGAGTGGGTCTCTTTTTCTGCCTCCACAAATCAGACTTTCTTCCTTATTGCCAGAGGAGGCAGCTCTTTACCATCTTACCATCAGGAGCAAGGATGGAGGGATAATAATTTGATAGAACAAGGGGTAAAGGTTATAAGCTGAAAAAGGGAAAACTTAGATTAGATATATAGGAAGAAATTCCTTTCTGTGAGGGTGTTGATGCCCTGGCACAGGTTGCCCAGAGAAGCTGTGGATGCCCCATCCCTGGAAGTGTTCAAGGACAGGCTGGATATGGCTTGGAGCAACCTAGGATAGTGGGTGGCATCTCTGCCCAGGGCAGGGGGTGGAACAAGATGATCTTTAAGGTCCCTTCCAACCCAAACCATTCTTTGACTCTATGATTTTATGATTATTAATCCTTTGGGCTTCTCTGTATAAGAGGTGGTCTTTGCAACAGCAAAGCAGGGCCGTATGTCCAGGGCAAGACTGGCACCCAGAGCTCTTATTTGACATTCCATTGGAGCTTCTTTATCTTGAGGATCAGCAGGAGCCCAGGGATGTGAAGGGAGAGCTCACCATCAGAACATTGTGATGGTGGCTAATTTCTGACCACTGCTCTGATGGCACCTAAAGACCATTCTGGCCCACCCCTGGCCTCCAAAGATGTCAGGGAGGTGCATTGATGGGAAAACCTGAGCAGCAAAGAGTCCAGTTCTGCAAAGGAATCCTCCCTGTGGTGGCTCTGCAGGAGGAGAGGCTTTGCTTCCCAAGGTGGCAGCTGATCTCCGCTTAGTGGCAGCCAGCGCCAAACACGAGGGCTTGATTTTCAGAAGGTGGGAGGCTTAACACTCGCTGAAAATAAGACCCATGTAAATTGTCAAGACAGCAGTCACCTTGAAAGATTCAGGCCACACTGTCTGGTTAGTTTGTTGTTCCCCTCACTCTGCCACATTTACCACCCCCCCGAACAATTCCTTCCCGTTCAAAAAGACATTTGTTTTTGATCTCCTCATGAAAGTTATCACATTGGTTAATATTATTGTTCCTCCAAATTTTCCCACTTTTGGCCCACACAAGGCTGAGGATAACCCGTTCCCTACTGCCCCAGCACCACTTATCAAAAACACAGAGTGAAGGAGGCACCACACAATTCAGTTTTAACATTAATCTTCCCACTGGCTTCTCATTACTTTGCCAATAAGATGATCTCCCTCACACCACATTTCGATATATTTGACATCTGTCATAAAACTCAGGTCACACATATCTGTCTTCTGGTAAAATGAGTCATCCTACAGAGACCCATACTATACTGTTCAGGCCTCACCAGAAATAATTATTGATATATTGTCAACACATCCAGCCTACAGTAATAACAGGAGTCATAAATTACCAGCCTTTTTTCTACCCACTACCTAGCAGGGAAACGAGGGAACACCAGGAAAACAGGTACATGGAAGCTGGGCAATGGATCCAGGCATGGGCTTTCACTGTTTCCTAGAAGATTTGCAAAATATAAATCTATTTAAGCAAGTAAATAGTTTCAGAAATCATTCAAAACTAGTAATAACTTTCCCTTTGTTTTAGTGCTTTTAGGTATTGTACAAGTCCTGATCTCTCATCAAACCAACCAGCCACAAACTCCCTAAAACTTGTAGCTGATAAACAGTAGTTATTTAGGGAAGAATGGTTACAGACAGATAAAAGCTGAACTATTCTCAGTACAATGTCATTGACTGCATTGAGAAGAAAAATTTAACATGTTCTTGTCACCTTCTGTGCAAGACAAAGGCAGCTTTTCTGTTCCATCACATATATGAGGTGATCCCCAGCTGATTTTATTAACAACTTAGGTATTGGGTTGTTATTATTCTGATCTTTTTCTTTTAAACTGCAAGCTCCCACAGCTAAAGGTGAAGAGATGGAAGCCAGAGATGGAAGAGAGGAAAAGTCTTTCCCACAAACAGTATCTGCTGCAGAACAGTCACTGGGTTCAAACACTGTTGTATTTCCTTTTGGGGTTGCTTCAGTGGGTTCCCACCTCCACACAATTTAGGGGCTCCCCTTGCTCCATGTTTTCGTGTTGGAGGCACAAGGCCAAGGTGGCTACAACATCTTCCTGCGGGCCCAGAGAGCAGAGCACAGGCTTTGCTTTGAGGGCAGGAGCGAGCTGTGGGTGGAACCGGGACGTGGGTGATAGACATCACATGATGTTCTGCTCCACCGGCTGCAGAGCAAGGCCATTAGGCTGCTGTGATTGAGGTGTGCTGGGCTGCAGCCAGGCAGGCTCTGACCTTGACCTTTAGCAGGTGAATGCCATGGCTTGCAGCACTCCTCCTGTGCTCTCTGGAGTAGGGACTGTGATTGCCTTGCTAGAGACCAGAGAGAACCAGGACCACCTTGGGGAGGTCCTCCCTGGGAAGGAAATTCATTTTGTACCACTAAACCTCTGCAGGCTGCTGTGTTAGAGACAGGCTGCTGTTGCTGAGGACAGGGGAGTGCAAACCCACCAAATATCACACACACACAATGTTGTGGAGTTGTGAGAGAATATTCCTTCTTGTATAAATCTAGCACAAATCCCAATCCCCAGCTTCAGTGTCAAAATCTCAAACCTTTTTGTGCAATTTTCATTTGTTTTTGTAAGATTCCAGCTGGGATGACACTGAGAGTGAGTTACCCAAGTAAGGGTGCTCTGCACATCACAGTCACACTCCACAGGCCCAGCAGCTGCTAAAATGTCACCTCGGTATTTTACATTTTTAGCCCTTCCATATATACAGGAGCACTGAGAGCACCTCACACTAATTAATAAGCTGCTCTGTATCTTTGTGCATTACCTTTCTTTTCCCCCTTTGATTCGCATACAAATTATTTTTAGAAAAGGGAAAAAGGTTTTGGGGAGGGAGGTTTAGGAAAAAGCAATGAAGTGAGGTCTGCCTCAGCAGAGTATTAGGTTTGTGGGAATGTGGAGGAGGGGAAAAATGTGAAGAGTCCCTTCACTCCTGTCACCTCCTTCACCCCGAAACCTCCCAACTTCTCAACAAGCACTAACTCCCTTCCTTCCTCCCCCTCAAAAAGTCCTGTGGTTTTACTCACAAAATCCTGGTATGAATCTTTGAACTGTGGTCTGCCAACTTTCCATCATTTTTGTAAGGGAAAGCTGCTGTTCCAAGGCAGTTTGTTTTTTCTGGAGTACCTGTGGGTGGCACATGCCCAGGTTAACTGCCTTGGTGGCACCTCCAGCCTTACACTGTAGGCACCATGTGATGGCACAGGCACCTCAGATGTTAGGTTCAGGTGTTGAGTTCTTGGGCAATTCTGGGCCATGAAAAGTGACCTGCAGAGATCATTTTAAATCCTGCTAATTACAGTATCCCTGAATTTGCTCTAGTTTTTTTCCAGGTTGAATTTAGCAGATAGGAGTGCAGAAAGGCACTCTTGCTTTTCTTCTTGGGCACTGAGTTCTGACACACCAGAGGATGTCGTCTTTCATTATTAACTTTGGCAGCATTTAAATTAAGTAATATCTTGACAGGGGAAAGGAAGGGAATGAAAGGCCCTGGGAATATTTTTTTTTCTCCTGTTTAATTGTACTGCATTTAATGTGTTCTAAAAAACACTAGAAAAGCTGCTCTTCGAAGACCAGGAAAAAAAGTTTATAAACCCCCACCAGTTGAGGTAGTTTGGCAGCACATAGAAGGATGGAGAATTATCATCTGTCCAGAGAAATCCACCCCCCTCTCCTCCCAACCCTCTTTCAGCTGGTGCACGCAAGATGTTCCTGCTCACTTCATCTTCAAACATTTAAACACTTTGAGGACCACACACCTACAGTGTGCTATTTGCAGGGCTTTCCGAGCCGAAATCCAGCGTGTGTGTGTGCATCTGTGGGTGGGAATGGCTGGATAATGTTACCCTGATAGTTGATGATAATATTTCTACCAATTGTTAAGCTTCCTAAGTCTCCACTTTGCAAATGCTTCAGAGGATCGGTTTCTGAAAAACCCAGCTCTCCTTGCCTAGGGAAAGGGACGAGTCAATAACGTGTTTGTGCAGATTATCTTGGAGGCTCTGATTTACTCCAGGGGGAAAAAAGTCTCCCTTACACAAATGCACCTTTCTAAACACTTCAGGGGTCGTATGGTTCACTGCAGGATTGTGTCAGTGCAGCCATAAAATAAGGCGTCCGTTCAAGCTGTCTTGGGCTGGCAGCGTAGCAGGTCCTGCAGAAACACAGATGTGCTGGGGCTCAGCTCATCAAAAGTGGCTTCCTGCTTGTGAGCTCTCTGCTTTGGGTCCAAATAGACATTAGGAAAATGTGTAAGGAACAAGAGAGTGTGTTCCTTCAGTGTTTCAGGGGGAAAAAAAGCATGGGATGAGGGATAATTTTGTTGAGTCAAATCCCTAATTCCCTTCAGACCTGTAAAGTCAGTGGGAGTTGCTTCACTTTCATCTTAACATGTGACGAGGGGTGAAGCTAGAACAAAGGAAGGTGGAAAAAATAAATAAGCTGTTTTTTATAAAGTGAGTTTAAGGAAAACCAAAAGAACCAGCAATGTTCTTGGTGTAAGGACAAAGACAAAAGCAAACTACATTCTTCATAACACACTTTTATCTCATAATACTTTTTCAGATTCTGGCTTCTGAGAAGTCCTATGCTCATCTTTGTTCCATTTCCTCTGCTGTGGTGACCCTTCTGGGCTGTGCATGCCTCACACAAAGCATAACATCTTCTGGGACTTGGTTAAAACACTATTCAAGACCAACTTCAAGCCCAGTTCTGACTTTGTCATGCCTTTGCTTCCTATTTTCCATCACTGCCTCCTCTTCATCCACTGAATTGAGGCACAAGATTCTTCTTTTATTCAAAGATATTTACAAGTTAAATCCTCTCTAACATTCTTCTCAACTGTTTTTGTCCCAAAAAGAATCAAAACTGTACACTTCTCCCTCAAGTATTTGTAGTTTCAACATTATTCAAACTCCACAAATTACTAATTCTATTTGGGGTGGAGAGTCACATTCTATCATTCCAAATTTACCTTAGACTGAGAAGTTTTGCACCTCAAGTTCTGCACAAATTTTTTGTTTAGTCTTGAGGCAAAGACTATAGAGATCCATGGGAGGCAATTTATATATGTAAACCTGATTGCTAGAGTGTTTAAATCTGCCATAGAAGACAAAAATACTGTGGATTCACAATTCAAAATGAGTTTAAAAATCACAGTTTAGATATTTGTAGATTTCCTGGTACTAAAAAGTTCTGACTTTAATAAAACCATGAGTTCTACTGTAAAATATAAAGTAAAAGCTGTGTTGTTCCCATCACAATGTTAGGCTCCCATACTCTTACCCTGAGAGCTCCCAGGCTCTCTCTTTCTTCTTTCTTCTGGAGGGCACTGAAGAAATAGATTATACAAGAAGTCTGTTTGTGCACAAGGGGGAAAAAAACCCAGCACCAAGGCTAAGCTAAGCCATAGCAATGAATCACTCGTTTCATTGGGAAAGCAGAGAGCTCCAGTTTTGTTTATCTTTTGTGTGGACAAGTTCCCTGGTCTGGGTCCCTGTCTTTTTTTGAAAGCCCCATCCCCCAGCAGGCCCCAGCTGACAGCCTCATTGTCCCCATGGCTGTCGTGGGAAGTCATGATAGATGGTTGCACCCCGACCCTTTTAGGAGGTGCGTGTTCATGTTATGCTCAGAGACCTTTTTTTGATCAATAGTCATTTTGAACCTTTCCACTCGTGGAGACACACAGATACATTTATGTTTATGGTATATGTATACATAAATAAGGGGCTGGAGAATTGTTACGATGAGCAAAAACTACTTCAAGAGGTTTCAGCATTCTGGAAGCCAAAGCAGCGATATCTCATGGGTAAATGTGGTCATTTGCAGTTTCTGCTGTATTTTTTTCAGTATTTTAGTCAAAGGAAGAGCAGCCAGAATACTTTCATTGTGGAGAGCACAGAGACTTGAAATAACTAGGGTTTGATACTAGCCATATTGCACTTCACTTTTCCTCAGCACAGAATGCCAGCTTGTTTCTTCAAATTAAGACAATATGCTTATAGTGATGAACCTTATTGGCCATCTATCTTCCTTTTGTAATCTGGCTCTCATCAAGCTGAAATGAAGCCATTTCTTCTGACTGTGGCTGATTAAACACAGAGTAAACCTAGATCTCTGAGGAGGCTCTAATGATTCTCCACAGGCCTAGTGTCAGCCCAGCACCTGCAGCATTCAGCTTCCCCATTTCCATCATAAAATGAAGCATCTGTTACAGAGAAGTGTTATCTTTTTATCATCGATGGTATCTTTCTGTTTGAATTCACCTACCCCATTTGGTATAAATTACAGCCATTTCATATGTAATGAATGGTCACACAGGATGCACTCTGGTTATTGGGGGTTAAAAGGGCACAAAATCCTTTTACTAAACCTTTATTTAACTTGGTGAAAGTTAAGACTACATGGCTTGTGTAAAACCTTCTTTCTTACAACAAACAGGAGGAAATACTTACCACAGCTTAATGCTGAAGCATTTTGATATTGCTTATCTAAATTCTGGCCTTTGAGTTTTTTGGAAGCGATTCCTGAAGAAACATTATTAGTTGCAGGGAAGAGAAACAGAGAAACATGTTCATGCCAAAGACATTTCTGTCTCAGTAACTTGATTAACTCTAAGCCTGAGATGTAAAAGTAGACAAGATTTGTTTGCTAGAAAGGGCAGTTGCCAGCTTAGAACCTGCTGCAAATCCCACAGAAGTCAATTGGCATATTTTCAATTATTTCAACAGCATTTGTTTGGATCAGGCCAAAGATCAGGTGGCTGTTTACTTTTTGTGTGGTCCACATGCTCCTCTATGTTTTACCTTCCACAGTTTTCCATCTGAGCTGAAAAAGCTTCATCTTAGAAACAATTTCTTTTTCTCTAAGGGGGATTTGGGACACAACTTTGCCAAGCATTTTGCTGTTTCCAGCCTACAGCATGGATAGTCTGGAAAACTTCACATCTCAGAAAAGGAAAGAAAAACTTCCTAAGACTCTAACTCGGAAGTGAAACTTTGCTCACTGAAGTAGCAATATAATTGATGGCAAAAGCAGTTGTAAAACTGCTGAATAATTCCACTTACTAACATGTAGCTACAGGATATAGAGGTGGGGACAACAACTGCACAATGGCCTTCCTGGTCACATGGACCTGAAAGACGTTATAACACAGCAACCACTTTGATAACATCTGAAGATTGCAAATAAGAGATGGCTTGCTGTGTTTGATGTAAGTAGACATAAAGACTTCAGTGAGCCAAAGAGCAGCACAGAGAGACTCCAAAGCAGCTTGCTCAGGTATTGCTATGTGACTATTTGAAATATCAGCACCAGCTATTTCTTGGCAAATTCTCGGGGTGTTGAACCATTCAGGTGTTACATAAATCTGGGACAGGAGAGGCAGTTACAGTCCGAAAATTTCCTTCCACTCATTGTTCTATGCCACAGTGTGAACAGTGATCTACAGCCCAGCATAGCCCAGCAGTCACACAAAGCAGCACTGTCAATGTTCTATTGAATTACAGATGTCAAACAATCAAAAAAGGAAATTGTAATCACCAAAAAATAACAGCCACAGCCTCTCTGGTGGATCATTTGCCTAGGTGTTTTTCATACTTCTCTACAGGTGAAATAATTTCACAACACAAAATTAACTTTAAATAATGTACTTTATTATCATGTTTAAACTTTCAACTACCTGTTATCTCCAAAGCCAGGAATTGCTTAATGGACTCATTAGTGGGGGGAAGGGGGTAAATCATCCTTGTGAAAATAATAAAGAATGAACAATTTTGTACCAACATGCATTTTCATGATAGCTTTGCTAACCTGAATTATGTGGTGACTTTCTGATGTTCCATTTTGTACCAAGCAAAATCATATTGTCCTACCACAAGAGCACACTTGTTATTCAAAATAATTAAGATGTGAGTCATCTTAGTATCAAAGTTGGCATTAGTGATATATGGGGCTGATGACTGATGAGTCCAATGAATGTTTGACTCATGTAGACTTAAAATATGCAGCTGAAAAGCTCAGTTAATTCAAAAGAGACATGGCATAGCTGTGATAGCATCTTGTAAAAGCAAGATCCAAGACAAGTAGAGATGCAGTAACACTAGTGATGAAAACAACTGAGGTCTTTGGATTTCTCAGGACAGCTGAAAAATGGAAGAACTTTTTCATTAAAAATTTCAAAATTCCATTGTTTTCCCCTTGACAAGGTACAAAACGAAATAATTTTTTTCTACTGTTTACATGGTATTTTTTTAAGTTCTGGAATTATTTTTGTTGCCTGTCCATTTCCTTTCATTTTTCCTTTTTGTTGCTTTAGTTGAATAAGTGAATTATATCCAAAATTTCAGTTTGGTTTGGAAAATATATAACAGCAGAAAGAAAAATGAAACTACTTTAACCACTTTAGAGAGTTTCAGTTTTCCTTTGTTTTCCTTTGTAAGTTCTCCAGAATTAAGTTTGTAAGAATTAGTCTAAAAAGAGGAAAAATAAGGAGAATAAGGATGAGGAGTGCAAAAGGAGGGGAAAAGAAAAATAAGGGAAAAAATCCATACTGCTAATTATTCTCTTACAGGGAGAAAAAAAAAAAAAAAGAAAAATTTGGAAATAGGTGTTTAATATTTATTTCAAACAAAAGAAATGGGAAAATATGAAAAGAAGCTTTTGTTTTAGTCTTTTCTTGTGGATGCCAACTATTTCCCTGTCAGCAAGTGTGTAATTGACTTATACAGTGAACATGTGGCAACTATTTTCAGCTGTATTTAGCCAAGTCTGCTGCCTTGTTTCAGACATAATGAAAGCTTCCAATGCCCAATAGTTGCTTTTCCAGCTTTACTATGGGATCTAACAAAAGCCATTGCACCTAACAGCCTTTGACTTAGTTTTAAAAGTAGCAATGTTTGCATCTAAATATGATTTAGGACAGTATCAAGGGATAAATCTGTGTCTGATACAAACAATTTTGAAGGCCAGCTCTGGTAAGGACTTCCACTTGGTAGCCCAGTCAAGGTGGCCCAAAATCAACTACCTTCAAAGCTGCTTCATGGAGCTGTAAAACAAATAAAAACTCGTACTTCAGCAGCTGGACGCCCTGAGGCAAACAGAAAGCAATCAGAGCCAGAAACTCCACTTAGTGTTTTCTCCCTCCATGGGACAGTTCTGGGTGACACGAGGGTGTTCCCCACCTCTGTGTTAGATCCAAATGTCACTGGAGTTAACAGGCTGTAAAGCAGTGGAGACCACGGCATTTAACTGCGGACTGTAAAACAGGGGATCTTGCTTCTACCAGACACCTCACAGGGAAATCTGGTTTGTAATGAGTCAAAAATAAACATTTGAAAACTGAGAGAAGAATACATGAGTGCCTCCCTGACAGTGGCAAATATCGGGCATCTAATCACAAGCTTAATGTCAAAGGATTTAAATGTCTGGAACTAGTCTTAAGTTTGTGCTCCCCTAGAAAAAAAAATTGACTGCTTCACTCCTCTTATTCTTTTTTAAAGCGATGGTCTTTTACATTTAAAACGTTCAAGTGACACAACTATATTTGTGATCAAGTGTCTTCTTGCTGTAAGTTTTTTTTCTTCTCTGATTCAAATGCTGCAATATATATAGCTCACATCTAATGGTGTCTGTAGAGGCTCCATTAATGGGCTGAGGCTATTCAATGCTTTATTCCAAGCCATCAAATCTTTCTGTAGTTATTCAGCGGGGAAAAAAATTAAATGAGCTAGAATGAAATACCAGAGGTGGACAGCAACTTAGGTGATTGTGAAGAATATGTGAAAAATGTTGTGATCACGGCAGATGAAGAAACTTTGAGATTAAATTGGTCCTTCACAGAAATATCAGTTCTCTTCATCAACAACAATGTATCTGGACAATGCGCCAGTGTCATTGACTTTCACCATTTTAAAGGCTTTTAATACTGATTACTGCCCAGCAAAAAAATCTTTTCTTGTGAGGAGTCTGAAAAAGTTGATTATATGTACATTACAGCTGAAAATGGATCAGACGAGTAGTAAGTTGTGAAAGTATGAACACAAGAGAATAAAACCATTCACTGGGCTTGAATTACTTTAGTTTATCTTCTTAGGCTGAATTGTGGCTGTGGTCTTTTGCAACCCAAATAAAAAGGATAGATCAAGATGAGATAAAGATAAAGGAATATTGCCAGCATTAGGCAATAAGATCAGTAGCTGGAATGGTAGAAAACTTTGATAACCACAGCAAAAAAAATTTTAAAGTTATAGTTAAAAAGGCAAAAGTCCTCTGTAGCTACTGCAGTTGAGTGAATTAGGCACTGAGACAATGAAAAGATACAAACATCTGTTCTTGCAATTCTTCATGAAGATATTTGGAACTGAAATTATTCTGACCAACTGAAGGGACTGTCTCTGATGTTCCAGTCAGACATGGTTTGAAAGAAGCTAAAAGTTGAGAGTGGCAACAACTTTCTTGTAAGGGCCCACACAGGATGGTAATTGAGATTCAAAATTCATTCAAAGTTCCATTTTACACAGGGGAAAAAGAAACAATTCTTTTCAAAAAAGCAGTTTAGTTCTCGAACAGATTGTCCAAGGTCTTTAAAATCATGTTTCTTTCCGTATCCTGCAAAGAAAATTAAGTTTTAATTACTTTATGTTTCTTTTAGCATGAAGGAGGCAACACAGCCATCACTGGAAGAATTTGTGTTGGTAACAAGAGCTCATACCTCAGGAGGAACACAGCCTGGCCTCCAAGGCTGAGCAGAGTTTGCAGATTGAGCAGTCAGGGGAAAAAAAAATGTCATAAATATCTTTCAAAAATGCATTTTTTGCTCTAGCAGTCACAATGAAGACTGTGGAAGCCCCATTGTTATTCCTGTGCAACAAAGCACACACTTTTTAAAACAAGAGATCCTAAATTAAATTTTAGCCACTGCATTAAAGGGTCATTTCCAAAAGATGAAAGTACACTCTGTGGCAGTGTGAAAGGATAAGAGAGGGCAAAAAAAGAATTACAACACACTCGTATTGTGGAAAAAAGAGCATGAGTTTTGATATCCATGAAATGTTAGATTTTCCGCTATTCACAAGGCTCTGCATTCTTAATATCTGTAAAGAATGGTCATCTCACTTGCTAAAATATAACCCAAATGCTCAAGCCACTCGGCTAAAATACTCCAAAGTAGCCTCTCCATCCAGCTGATTCTGCCATTTAGCACTTCTCCTGTAACATCAGCAGTGTAACTTTAGTCCCCAAAAATTGGAGGGCGAGTTATGCCATTGACCTCAGTCTGATCTGGCTCTAGGACAAGCAGCTGTGCAGTCCCTTGAGGCTAGGAGCCATGGGGAAACTCCAGGGCTCTGGAAGAGGAAAACAGCCCCAGATGCTTCAGCTGAAGGGGAAAGTCAGAGCTATAACCTCTCCCCGCAGCTGCCAGGAGCCTGAAGTAGTGGGGCCAGGTTTTGAGAGAATCACAGAATAGTTTGGGTTGGAAGGGCCCTTAAAGATCATCTTGTTCCACCCTCTGCCATGGGCAGGGACACCTTCCATGAGACCAGGTTGCTCAAAGCCCTGTCCAATGTGGCCTTGGACACTTTGAGGGACCTGTTCCACCCTCACAGTAAAGAATTTCTTCCATGTATCTAATCTAACCCTGCCCTTTTTCAGTCTGAAGCCATTACCCTTCATCCTGTCACTCCATGCTCTTGTCAAAAGTCCTTTTCAGCTCTCTTGAAGCCCCTCTAGGCACTGAAAGGTGCTGTGAGATCTTCCCAGAGCCTTCTCTTGTCCAAGCTGAACAATCCCATCTCCCTCAGCCTGTCTCCATAGCAGAGGTGTTCCAGCTCTTGGTTCATCTTCATGGCCTCCTCTGGACTCACTCCAACATCCTTCTTATCCTGGGGGTCTCAGAGCTGGATGCAGAGCTCCGGGTGGAGTCTCACAAGAGTTCACCCTTGCACAGAAAAATGCAGAAATCCCAAATCAGTGCCCACCTGATGACACACTGGAAGGTGCTGGTGCAGCCTCGTGCACGAACAGCCAGTGTTGGCCCCTGGGGTCTGGTGTTGATGTGTGTTCATTATAGTGAGAAATCCATGTGTCCATGTCTTTGGACACATTGCTCAGACACCAAACCCATGTGTTAAATACTGGGAGACATGCAAGACCCCTCGTGCTGTCTCACCACGTGTCACATGCTCCAAAGTGCACGTCCACACACACCCCTGTAGGGATACTTGCATGCAACCACTGTCTTCTCAGTCACAGAGCAAAACTTGCAAATTAATGTTTGTTAAAATTAATATTTTTGCCAGTCAGAATTAGTCACACTTGAAGCATCCTGAGCTTCCAGTAGGCTGTCTTAATTAAAGTTTTATCTCCCACTTAATGGAAGAATTATTACCTATTTTGATCACTCTTTTTTTCTTGCAAATAACAGCAGTGCTGTATCAGACTTTGCGTCCCTGTATACAAAGCAAAATTTCTTTCAGATTTCAAAGGCAGGCTGATTTATTTTGCAATATTCTACGGCATCCTGGGTTGTCTTGGATCCAGTGCTCTCACCCCACAGTGCAGAAACCAGGCAAACAGGTGTTCCCACAAAAGGAAAGGACACTCCCCATGACAGATATTTTTATGGAAAGCAATACCATTTGCACAGCTTTGTTTTCAACTGCTTCAGACATTTTCAACTGCAGAAAGTGATCCAAGTACTGCTTCTAGTGACAACTGAAGGTTCTTGCTTTTTTTAATCAAATAATAATTCAGCAACACTGATTTCCCTAATGTACGGTCTATTACCCTCATGCAAGTCTGGAATAATACCACCATCATGAATGCAATTCAATCTGGAGTCATTCAGGAGCAGCTGAGATCCAAATTCCCCAATCATTTTGTTCCAGATTGCAAAACTTCTTGTTAGAACACAAACACTCTCTTTACGAGAAGAGTTTAAATGAGTTGCTAGTGACGTCTTCACAGAGAGAGTTGGAGAATCTATTTGTACTTCACAAAGTACCTCTTCCTGTCTTTAAAAGCACCAGTTGTTTTAATTTTAACTGTTATTAAAGGTTTCTTGCCCTGAGTGTGGTGTTGGATGGACAACTGTACAGCATCTCTCTATCAGTGTAGGAATTTAAATGGCATAAAGACCAGGCACTGGAGTGAGACAGATCCTTGTATTGCTTCCCTCAGCTTGCCAGAATTAATCCAGATTTACACGCCACTCATCCGTAGGGGATGGTTAGTGCCTAATTCTTGCCTCATAACCATGGAGCAGCAGGGAAGACAAGACACTCTATGTATTTTAATTTTAAAAAATGGATTGGTAAACCAAAATATCCCTTTTTCAGTCACAGACTCAGACCTGGATCAAGTGACAATATGTCCTAGAAACTGCAGCATCACCAACACAGTGACCTAAGTCAGGAATGCTTTGGTGGCATTTCTAAGCATTTCTTCTTCTCTTAAAAAAAAATAGCAGCCAATCTTCCTCTTGTGCCACGTTGACGTCAGGAAACATAGAAATCTACAGAATTCTCTTTAAAGTATTTTGGCCGCATGCAGCGGAGCTTAAATAGGATCAGCTCTTTCCTGACAGGTCACAGTATGCTGACTAAGTTTAGTTACACTTTATGATTTCAAAGGCTTCTCCCCACAAGATACTCCCCTCTCTCCTCTGTTGTTTTTTTTAACAGCACAATGATCAAAGCGCTTTTCAAAATGCTATTCATGACTACTTTGAGCTAAAAAATGAAACCTAAAGTGATTCCAAGCAGCATTTCATTTTAATTTAGGTGATGCATAAATTTTGCACGACTGCTCAGCTTCCTCCATTCAACCACTACGGATAATAAAGAGTTATTTAAAATATGTAGGATTTGTGAATAGTTCTATTAGTGTGAAATGATGCCATGCACATGCCAAAAGCTGAAGAGATGCCCAAGAACTTTAAAATGCCCAAGAACTTTAAACCAGCACAAGAGTTCTGGGTACCATGAAGAATTAAGGCAGAAGATACAAGTGAAACAGAGTCATCACCTTTGATTTAATTGCTATCATTTTATTCAAGCTTTGAGTTATTTAGAGCAAAGTTTTAAAAACTGGAGAGCTTTATTATTGCAACTGAAAGGGAGAAAGAGGAATATTTCTGCCACTTGCACAGAGTATCTCAAGCACATAACATGAAATGCAGCCTTGTGCAGAGCTTCAGCAGAGATGAAAAGCACTTTAATCTCCAGAGCAAGTTTATATTTTTGTGGCGTTATCTGAAATAGCCACTCAATGCAAACTCCATACTTACCTTGGGAGGAAAAGCCAAGCTCTTTCTGCCAGGATTTAAACACCCTGTTCCTGGGAAGTGTATGTTTTCCATGCTCAGACTGCCAAACGTCCTGCACCAGCACTCATTACATGGTCCAGTGAGAGTTAAGGGCAATCTACTTCCCCAAAAAACAGACCTTTTGCTCATTTCAACATTTTTTTCTGAAATATAGGGCTTCTCCAGGGGACCAACTTCAGCTTCTAAGTAGGTAGCATATAATGACATAATATTCTAGGCACAGTGTCTGCAAAGGTACACCCATCCCATGTGAAAGGCTGTTACTAAAAAACATTGCCACCCCTTTGGTATCCTTGGGAAAAAATGAAGGGGAAAACCAGATTAAGTGTTAGAGCAGAGAAGGGGGAGCCACTGGCATTTGAGCTGTTGATTGTCCCCAGTTTGGGGGCTGAGAAGTTAATGCATTCAGCTCATCTTGAACACCAGCCTTCCCTCACGTTATTCATACAACTTAACTCCAGCTGCCTCCTCCTCATCCCTCCTGCTTCGCCTTGTGCTTCTCAAAAGGCATTTCTCTGCACGGCACATCAGAAACTAAAAATCTAAGTTGCTATCTTACTTCCAAACCAAGCTGTTGTCAGCATTAAACCTACACAATGCATTACAATATAATCCATTTACAGGGTGTCTTATCATGCAAATAACTCAAGGTGCCTCACAATAAAATAAAAAGGACGAGAGGAATAAACCTCAGCCATTGGAACACAGAAAAAGGAAACCTTGAAATTTACTTTTAAACACACTAATGGCTCTTTTCTCCCAGAAAGGCATGAAGAGGGACAGGGCAGAGGATTTGACCAAGGAATTCCTATTAGCATTTGATGTGACTTAAATGTGTAAATCCACCCCAAGGTTACTGGGAGACTAGACTCCTTAAAAGGAGAAACTTCCTTCATACCTTGAAGAGAGAAGATTCATAAAGGCACAAATGTTAGAGGAAACCTTGTTCACCAAAAGATCATCTCGTTGGCCTAGCTCTAAAGAGGAGTAAGGCCTGAATTATCTGATTCCGGGTACAAACCATGAAAGTTCCCCATAACACAGAAGCAGAAATAGTGTTTAAAAGTAAGAACAGCTTTGACCAAGGCTTACCTCTGACTCATTTCCAAAAAGGAGCCTTAAAATTAATGTTCCATTATCAGTGTAGAAATAGCAAATAAAAGGTGCTTTTTTTTTCCTTCCTACTTAATTTGTTTTCATTTTCCATAGTTTTCCCTTAGATTAATAAAATGCTCTTTGGAAGAGACAGATTGGCAGTTTCTCCCTCTCCTTTGCCCCCCTGGGTTGAAGCATGAAGCAGTCAGAGGCATGAAGGAGATTGACTGTCCCAGGAACAGAGCAGAGGAGGAGCAGGCACCAAATTGCACTTTGGATGATTGTTCTTCCTCTCTCCCAGCTCATGTCATGGCCCACATTATTCCCCTGGTGAAGCCAAATGAACTTTACCAAAATGACAACCAGAGGATGGGAGAAAGCAAATCATGGAATGGTTTGGGTAGGAAGGGGCCTTAAAGCCCAGCTCTTTCCAACCCCTGCCATGGGCAGGGACAAATTCCATCAGACCAGGTTACTTAGAGCCCTGTCCAACATGGTCTTGGACCCTTCCAGGGATGGGGACTCCACAACCTCTCTGGGCAACCTGTGCCAGTGCCTCACCCCCCTCATGGGGAAGAATTTCTTCCTAATATCTGATCTAAACCTTCCCTCCTTCCTAGACACCACAGAATAAAAGTATGGCACCCAGAAATAAAACCATCCTAGGAGAGTCACAGTTTGAGTCACTGTTCCTGCTCCTTAGAGCCCAAAGTTTAATACTGCAAAAATGCCAAATACTGGAGATAAAAGGCAGCACCAGGAACAAAGGTGAAGGTGCCAGCTCTTGTAGCACAATCAAGGTATTTCCTTTATTTTCTCTTCCCTGTTTTTCAGGTGTAGCTGCAGGTTCAAATTAAAAATATTTGGTGAGCATTCAGCTTTGGGGCATTCAGCAGGGGAATAAGGAGGACTGGAGCACCTCAACCATCAAGAGACAATGGAAAGTATAGGATTCAGCATAGAATATCAGCATATCTTGGCAGAGTTGAACAATTCTTCCTGCTTCCAAAAAAGAAAAAACCTTCACAATCCAAATATATCCAGCATCCAAAATTTACTATACTTTTTTAATTGGTGGGCATTAGCACAGCATCCAAACCATAGTTCAGCTAGCATCCATCTATCCCATTCTAATTTTACTAAGGAATGTATAACCTACTTCCAAATCTATACTAGCAGCCATTATAGAAAATTATTATTATGCACCAAGATTTGCTCTACTTCTGGAGCTTGTTGCAGCCAGCCTTGCCTACAAGCTGGGTTAAGTCTACAGACAAATTAGCAGCAACTTAGATTGCCATTTTACATTTTAAACACCACTCCCTTTCTTTCAAGGTCGCAGTAGCCATGGTTTCTGTGTTGCTGAACACTGGCTCTACTTAGATTTGAGTGATCTTTTTCTTCAGGATTTCCATTTCCACATTCATTCCCACAGATTTAAATCCAGAGTAATACTTAAACAGTGAATGATTTTCCACATTTCTGAATGCTATCAGATATTTTCCAATGGCCCGGGCTAAGCAGTAATGAACTCCTAAAGTTACTTTAAGAAATAAAAGGCTAAAGTAAAAATGCAATTTAAATTGGAAAGCACTGTGTTGTTTGACTTCTCTTGCTTCAAAGTAAAAAGGCCAATTTATTTGCCATTTGAAGAGGATGAAAGCCTTTCTAAGACACTATTCCTCCTTCATCTATCACATATTGCTGGACATGTATTGCACCCATGGTTTGTGAGAGCCCTTCCTGGGGGATCATAGCTAATTTCAGAAGAGACAGAGGGATATGTATCATCTGCCTTGCCAAGATCAGAATCAGGTCTGCCTTGGTAAGCTAAGCTTTAGCTTGGAGAGAGTTTTTATGGCTGAGTTATAAAAGCCCTGGAAACAGGGGAGTTTATGACAGAACCACTGACAGACCCTTAACTATGGCAGTATTCATGGTTACCACTACAAGACAGGCATTATGTTGGAGGGCAGTAAAGTTAAACCTGCCCATAGGGCATTCCCAAATGTTAACTGCTGGTGCATACAGTAAAATTTTTAGCACAGGTGCACTCTCCAAATAAACTTGACTTCCAGAAACCCCCTTTAAAAAAATTAGAAAAAAAAAAAAAAAAAGTGTCTTTCATCTGTGCCACTGGAAACATTTCTATAGTTGTGAACAACTACATTTGATTAAAAACTGTCAGGTTTATCTTCTTAGCAGGAGGGAAGAAATATGTGTTTTCCTCCAAAAGGAAATCAATGTGTCTTTATGACAGATACAGAGTGAAAACAGGGATGGTGTCACTTTAAAAGGGGAGGGAGGAAGGACGGGTGGCCCACTGGATGTGACCATTAGCTGCTGGCATAATCATTGTGAGGAAATGCCCTGTTCAGGTCTTATATTCTGCATTTATAGGACTGGTTTATAGCCACTGACCCAACAGTTACCACTCACACTCTCAAGGCGCAGCATCTTCAGTGCAGAGGCACTGAGATTCTTTGTCATCTTCCCATTTCTTAATTATCACACCTTAATGAAATCTCATTTAAAAGGCCCTTGGCTTTTTCTTTACTGATATTATCACTGCTAGAGTCCAACCAGTTTCTTTAAAACAGCAGAACAAAAGCAAATTCATTTTACTTGAAATAACAGAATTTTTTATTTTGGCATACTGGTTGATTTAGTGGCGAAAACAAATATTCTTGCTAAGACAATGTATCACTGAAATTTAAAAAAAAATATATATATTAACTGAAAGAGTGAAATGGAGCTTGATTAAAAACAGTGACTTAATGCCCTTATCAGGCTATTTGACCTTAACAATTGCATTATCTGCTTGGATTATGACATCATCCAGAGTTACCATACAAAATGATTTAAAGAAAAATCTAGATGTAAAGATGCTGCCCCTGTCCTGGAAAGCTTAGAATCTGAAGAGAGGTGATGGAAGAAATAAGTAATGATTGCACCTCTGAGCAACTGCACTGCAGGAAGATGAAAAAACTTGTTCAGTGTGACAGATTTTTGGCAGAAAAGGAATACAACCTGTATATCCCAAATGACAGATCACAGCCTTAAGCAGGAAAATGCATTCTCCTTTTGAAATTATTTTAAATTTAACCAGGCACAACCACCAACTTTGGCTTTTAATGCCAAAGGAATCAGTAACTTCACGTGCATCTCCAGCAAGGGCACACAGACTTTTAGAAAGGATTCTAGATGGTTTCATTGCTTTAAACTGAGCTGTCCTAAAATGTGATGGTTACAAGAATAAATACCCAGTTTTCAGAGTGGGGGCAGTTACTGAGCAGGGGCCCCCAGGAGTCTGTCACCAACTATGCTGATCATATATGGATAAATGATAGAGAATTATCCAACACTCCCCAAGCTGAAATATCTCACTGTACTAAGTGCCAGAGTATTAGAAAAACAGGAGAAATTCAGTGTCACTGGGTGGAGAGTAATAAAAGTGCAATGCAGGCACACAGAGAGGCTGTAGATGCATCTGTGCCAGAAAGATCTCAGTGACTGTGAGTAATTCACTGTAAAGCATCAATTCAGTGCCCCACAAAAGGGAAAACAAGATACAAGATTATGAATGGAAAATGAAAATGCAGAAAATATCCTCATGTCATATATAAATCCACTGTAGTTTTGGTCACTCTGACTCAAAATAGATGAAGAAAATTACAACACCTTCTTGCTTTTTTAAGTAAAGAATATCTGAAAAAGAAAAAGAGAACACAATATCTGGCCTATAAAATCTGGAATAGAGAAGGTAAGTAGTGAATGATTATTCACTCTTTTTCATAATACAATATAGGGCACCTGCTACAAGGAAGTATTTTTCTCCTCAGCATGAATTAAATGATGGAACTCATTTTCAAAGATGTTGGAGAGAACAAAAGTATATATGGATTTTAAAAACCATGAAACCACACTGAGTAATATTAACCATCAGCTTTGGATGTCTTTTAACTGCAGATTTTGAAATCAAAAAGGTACCGGGTTCTCCTTCCAATAATCTTTCCCTAATCTGTCACAGACTATGGCTGGGCTGGGTTTTACTTTGGTTTGACACAACTTGAAGTTTATAGTATCATGAACTTTATTATGAAATTTTCACATAGCACATAAAATTGTGCTAATAAAATCTGTAGATGACAGGAAGAATTATTATTTTAGCAAGTGATAGAGGATGAGGTTGTGATTCAGGGCAGTCTGTTATGCTGTATTTGCTGCAATGTAGCTAAACAATGCAAAAATCATGGAATAAGGCTACTTTTATAGAATGGGAAACTGTCTCAAAACATTTGAACCTGAAGCATTTTATCTCCACTTCTACTCAGCATAACAAGGCCAAAACTCTCGGAGTCCAGAGCCAGAATAAAAAAAAAAAAAAAAAAAAAGAGAGAGAAGAGAGAAACAGATTCAAGTAGAAACAAGGAAATTATCTGCTCTGACAAAAACTGGTAATTCAAATCATTACACAGCTGGGTCTGACTTTACTTTCAAAAGGGAGACCTACCAAAGACCATAAGAGAATAAAATAATCTAGATGTTAGAAACAAGCACTGCTGTGCAATTTATAAACTCAAATTCCTCAGCTGAACAAGAAAGGAGGAAGAGGCCTTGATTTCTAAGCAGTGGGACCTGTGCACAGGGAGAATATTGGATAACATGGGGCATTTGACCTTGCTGCCAACAACATGACAAGATGCAAAAATGGAAACAGGAGTTACAGAAACTCAGCTTTGAAGTAAGATGCAGTTTCCCAGTGCTGCAAACTACTAAACTTTGAGATCATTGGGCTTGGACAACATAGAATTTATCTTCTTCTTCATCTGACTTGGAACACCCAGCAGTTTATACATCCTTCTGTTTGAGAGGATATGGGGAAAGGAGAAAGATTCTTATGTAAGTGAGAGAAATGCAGATGCTCAACATCCATAAAGCAGTCTTTCTCTTAACCAGTCTGTGAATCTGGGGCTTTGCCCTGTCCCCTTTTATTATCCTTGTGGTCCCACATTAGGAAAATATTTATGCTTCAGAGTCCCAAGCATTAGACAGGTACTTGGAATGTCAAGAATAATTCTCACACCTTGGTGTATAACTCAGCTTCTGGTCTTGCTTTATGCCAGTATTTTTTCCCTCAGCTGCATTCAAGATTTTGCAATGCTAGACAAGAAATGCTGAAGAGGTTATCAGAGTCTGGAGACGCAATGAAGAGGTCTCACAAGTGGTAGCTGGTACCTGTTCTTGTCATGTTCAGGATTGCACTGATCACCAGTTTCAGATCTGAGTGAAATTAGCCCAGATCAGATTATCAGGGACAGTGAGGGAATTCTTACTGGGCAGGAACACCCACATATATTTCAGCTAGTTTCTCTGGACTTTTTAGTATTGCCTTGCTATGACCCATTCTCTGCCTACACTTAATATTTCAGGAACAAGAAAGGGCAGAGCAGAGGGGGAAAAAAATGTACAGAGTTTTAAATAGGTTGCAATCTTTGCTCTTATCATAGGTAATTTGTAGTATTTAATAGCCCTGATATACAGGAGGTCACATGAAATCATTTAGAAGTCCTGTCTGGATTCAATTTCTAAGAATGTATTAATCTCTGCCTGGCACAGGAAAGATAATGGCATTTCCTTCAGTAGAGCCTTGGTGTGTGCCAAGAGCAGGAGCCCGACTGTCATCAGATCAGCCAGTGAAAACAAGAGGGGTGTATGGTTGTTTATTTATTGAGTCATTCCAGCTTGATTTCGGCTTTGTGCCAATGCATATAAGTCCAGAGATAAAGAGTTATTCCTGACGATAGCAGGACAATCCCTTTCTCGCCATCGCAGCACAGAAATCCAGTGCTAAATTAAATCCAACCCCAGATATGCAGGTAACCTGAATCTCGACTTTCACAAGGGAGAAAAGGTTCAGGAGACAAGTTGGGACAAATCCAGAGAAGGGTCATAAAGGCACAACGAGCCAGATCCCTGCACAAACCTTTTGCTGTCTTTCAACAGCCCAGTGCAGATCTGAACTTGGAAAGGTCCAAAGGAAACTATTTAAACCCAGGCCCCAGAATGCAAAGTGAGCTGGTGGGATTGCTCAGGAGCCTGAAGTGGCATTTTTTTATAGAGCAAACAATATAAAGTAAATAAAGGGGAATGGCAACCCTCTAAAAGAAGACTAAAAGTCACACTGGTGTGTGCTGCTTGTCAGAGAATACAGGAGCAAAATGCAAGTGTGGTAAAAGGTTCTAGCCTGGAAAAACCTTTTTTTTTCCCCTTCTTTAAAGTAATGAAATGGTTCAACAACCTTCTGAGAAGGTGAAAAATCTTGCCTGTTTACATTTGTAAGAGAAGCCTGAATTACCTGCCTTTCCCTTTAAGCATTTTCAGATACAAATCAAACACAGATGGCCCATTATGTTTATGACCTCACTGTCAATTGCTCTAGATAGTGCATGCATTAATTATTGAAATATTTTCATAGTATACAACTTTTTAGTGTTCACATTGTCACAGATAATTTCAACTTTCTGATTAGGAGATATAAACAGTGTTATTTACGAGAATTAATCTCTCGAATGCCATAAAAGTCACAAATATACTGGGGGGAAGGGAGGTTTTCCATATATATGTGTATATATATACACAATGAATCCAGCCCAAAAAAATAAAAATAAAAAAAATTGGCCTCAGTCCTGAAAGTCAACATTATGTTAACATTCCCTGTGATACATAAACGATGCCAAAACCTATTACAATTGCAGTAAATTTTGATTACCAGAGTTGTTTGTTATTTATGTCTAGAAGATAAAGATAATATTGGGAATAGCCCTCTTCTTTTCTGCTTATAAATTACATCCATAAAATACTGTGTTCTTCAAAGAGTAAAAAAACTTGATTGAGGTTTTTTAAATTGTGTCTATTCTGCTTCAAGAAAACCAGCTTTGGAGAGTAAGCAGGTAGTAGGATTTTTTTCAATTCTCATTTGCTTTCATTAGTAAAAATTGAGCAGCTCTAGACTAAGTCCAGAGAATTCTACAGAGTAACAAACGTCTCCTAGGGGTGCCAAAGTGTTCATTTTGCAGTGAGGTCATTAAAAACACCAGTTTCACCAGAAACAGCCCATTGCAACATGCTTGTTAATCACCGTATCTCTTTAAAAAACAAAAATAAAAAATTAACCTTGACTTACAGTATTATTTTTCCCCACCCAAAAATCTGCATTCATATTGAGATAAACTTTTCTAGGTAGCATCTGGCTTCCTCTAGTAGAAAAGCATGGATTTTTTTATCCTAGGTATTGTTTAAAGGGAAAGAAGAAAAGGAGATCACCTGCTCATTAAGGTTGCACAATATATCTACGTAAGAAAATCTTTTCGGTTTCTTTTACTGATACTTCTCTTGCCTTTGTATTTCTGCAGGGGGGAAAAACTAGAGTGGAAACCCCAAATTTATGGGGTAAAGAATTCAAAGAGTTAATCCTCCCCAGAATGTTCCAAATGAGCCAACAGAAAACATGCCTTTTTAATATTTTTATTTTCAGCAAACCCCTCCAATCCGCTGATGGCATCCAAAAGAGCAAAGGTAGAATGAGGAGGGGGGAAGGAAGAGAAAGAAACATCTCATGGAGTAGCCCAAGGGAGAAATAAGTTCATGACTAGCACATTTACACCTTTCTTGATTTATTTAAGGTACAAGAATAGTGTAATATGACCTGTTTGCTTCCCTAACAAGCATTTCTATTTGCACCAGATCAAGTCCAGACCCACTTCTTGTGGCACAGGCACCTCAGAGCCCTTCAGGAGAGTGTGAGCACAGACCTGAGCCCTCTGCAGCATCCCACAAGCACAGGGGGGAAGAGCAGCTGAAGTAGAAGGAAAAACCCCACACCACTCCTTTTAACCAAATTTTGTGGTGAAGCAGCTTTCTCTCTTTTAACCACAGCCCCCACCTTCACACAGACTCCATCCCTGTTCCAGCCAAGTGGTTTTTGGGTTCTCATGGACCCCAGGTTTGTTTCCCCACCCCATGGAAGAACTACACCTGACAGCAGAGTGATTTCTTACTACTCCCTTGAAACCCTCCCAAACAATTATTTCCCCTCTCCTCACTTCACTCTCCTCAAAGATGTCTGTCCAAGATTTTCTGATAGTCAAAATAACGGAAAAAGAGAAACAGTTGGCAAATAAAAGCCTACATTTCCCAAGACACCCCTTGTCTTGTGATGGAGATTTTTTAAGTCCTGCAAGGACCCAGAGTTCCTTTAGTCCAATTTACATCCAGGCCCCAACTCTCTATAAATTTCCTTAATGCAACTTCTTCCCCTGTGGAGTCCTGTGCATTGTTAGAAGGAAATTGGGAAGGAAAGAAGAGGTTTGCTTCTAGGTAGTTTTTCTGGCCTTGAAGGAAGGAAAGATGTAGGTTTTCCATGCCCCTGTTTCTATGCAAAACTTCTCTTAATCCATCCTGCTGATTTTATTGATTCTGAAATTGCTAGCACTGGGTTTTGCTAGAGCTGAGAAACAGGAGAAGAATAAGGTTTCTTGATTTGTTGTGGGTCTTTCTTTATTCTGTAGGGGATTACTATGGTTTTCTATGGCTTGAGGAGCTAAACCTCACACCTGTGATCATTTCAGATGGATTGTCCCTATCGGCTCTTCCAGGACTAGTGCTTGTGAGAGACAGTAAATATTAACCTTTTCTTCCTTCCTTTTTTGCTTCCAAACAGAAAGCAGAGGCCAGGTGAAGCTTCTGTCCAGGTAGATAACTAGGAAGTTTATTGTTTAGCTATCATCTAACAGCAAAACTTTCCTGCTTTTTTTTTTCCCTATAAACTATGAGGAAAAAGTGGATGTTCAGGAAAGGACAGACCCTACTGAAACATGTTTGGGGCTGATGAAGGCAGGCTGGCTGTGCAAACAGATCTTTAGGGATTTATGCTGATCAGTTTTTCAAGCATTAGGAAAGCCTGAGAGCACATTATTTTTAAATGAGTTATATATTTAGCACTATGCCCACCATTCTTTCAGTTCTAATTTTAGAGGGCAGGGGACAACTCTGGCACTATTGTAGCCTTGTCTAAATTTAATACAGTTGAGCAGCTGATGATTATCAGAGAGATTGGCTTTTTGCTCCTTCAGGAATTTTTCACTCAGGAAAAAAAAAATCACAGTGTGGTACTCTGCTCAGGGTATTGTACAAGCTGTTGTAGTGCTTGAGAAGGAAGTGTGCTCTGAAATAGTCTTTTAAGCCTTATCTCTTGCTCCAGGTAGGGATTTTAGATACAGGAGAGGGGGATAAGGTTGGTTTGGTCAAGGTTTTCCTTTCCCTTCTGTAGGAAGAGCAGTACCTCATGCTGTCATGTACCAGCAGATCAGGCCTTTTCCAACTCCTTATGAGTACAGACACAAGTGGAGACAGAACAGAGTTCAGGAACTTCCAAGTCACCACTTGTCCTGTGGGAGAGGTGAGGAGAGGTGTTCCCAGCTTCTTGCCCACTGCCAAAAGTCAGGTGGCCCATCCAGAGCCATGGGTTGAAGACTAGAAGAGGAACTTTTGTAATCCCTCAGCTCAGTCTCCCATAAATCCCCCAGTCCCAGTCACATGTGACTTTTCACTCTTCCATGCACTGCAAGCCAGCCCAGACTTCGTGCTGTCTTTCTTGCTGTGGCCTTAGTGATCACGGTCATCTCAAGCACTGTCTCTGAATTTGACAAACGATCTGCCAGTCATAGTTTATGGAAACAGGGGCACGATGCAGGGAGGGTGTTTAAGTGTTTGTAGGTGATTAAAGGCAACATTCAGAAACACTTCATTATTAGAGGCAAGCTCAATCTGCATAATTCTACACAGTGTCAAAGACTCATTCAAGACAAAGGATGTTTAAGGAAAATCTCTGTAAAAAGAGGCCTTGCAACTTCCTCTAAATATTAGGCTTTCTGCCTTCCGTCTGAAATATATTAAGAGCCTCAAGAGGGATTATTGATGCTGGCAAGTTTAAACAGCCCTCAGAAGTCCCTGACACTGTGTACAGCATTAGAATTTTGCATATGGTTCCCCCTCATGCACTGAAGTGTTTTGAGGTTGGGGTGACTGCCGGTCTCTGAGAAAGCAAGATTGATAAAGCAAAGCAATCGGAGTTATTTCCTATGCATGAAATTGATTAAATGCTTCACTAAATGGCTTATAAATTTGGCTCTCATATTTCTGTCACCCACTGCAAAGATTACAGAAATTCCGTCTATAACCATGTTGTATACAATACCAAATTACAAAAGGTTGTAAAAACTAATGTTTTGTTTAAAGTTTTGAGCAGGACCATATGCCTTTGGTGACCTTGAGTAAGCTATTTTAATTCAAAACATTTTAAAGAGTAGAGGAGAAGGAAAAAAATCCATCTGCATAACAAAACAGAACAGAATTTAGTACTTAGGATGCTGCGCATCATTTTTCACTTCTTGCCAAAATAAATTGTTGAATCCCCTTCTACCAGAGTATTCTAATTTTATAGCTACTAAATGTACATGACACGAAACCTAGAAGCTCAGGTTTCCCCAGATTGTGTTTGCTTTACTTATTTTATGAATTCTGTTATCAAATCTACCTGGGAACTTGCATGGTCCCCTCTACCCTTGAACCCATGTGCATCAGGCACTGGTGTTTTCTTGACCTCATCAGCCCTTTAAAGTGAAGCTTTATTGATTTTTGCTTTAGCATAGAGTTTCATTACCTCCCAAAATAGGGTGAAAAACTGAGCCACAGGGACCCTGAAGATCTTTAGATGCCAAAAACAGGTGTGAGTGTAGTTTGCACCGAGATCTGCTTGTTTTCCTTTCACGTGAGACAGCCATAGGACTTCCTAGAGTTTGTGCAATGCTCTGTGAGCATTGTCAGCTGCTGAGATCCACTGGTACAACATTAATTTCCTGACTGTGCTCAGCCATGTGCAGTGCTCTGCACACATTTGACAACAGCTGCTGCTCACACCCAGTTGTGCTCTTCGTCCACAGCAGAACAAACTTTGGGGCATCTGAGTCTTCTGTTATTTTAAAATCTTGTGTTGGATTATGCTTTGGCTGCCCTTGTGTAAGCACCTGACCTGGAAACCTAAGCCCTCCCAAAGTGTCTAATTGTGGATGTCCCATCCCTGGCAGTGCCCAGTGTCAGGTTAGAAAAAGCTTGGAGCAACCTGGTATAGTAGAAAGTTCCCTGCCCACAAAAGGGGAGTTGGAACAGGATGATCCTGAAGGTTTCAACCCAAATCATTCAGTGATCCTATGACTGTAGGAAAGGACATTACTTAGAAAGTTACAGATATATAGTTAGCCACACTGAAATATGCAGATTGCTTTATAGATCAAATAAACACTAAACTTCTGACAATCATAAATAAAGTTTTACAGGACCCTTTCTACATGGAGCTCCATTGTACAGATGAGAAAAGTAAAGTTCAGTGGGCATGTTGCTTTTGCCCAGTTTCACAGTGCAAGTCCATTGGCAAAACTTGAGGCTGAGCTCTGGCTCTTTTACTCCCTAGTGCTTCAAGAACTCAACCATTCTCTCCTCAACTATACAAATAAAGATCTTAAGTGATTAAATGTAAGTACTGAAGCGAAGCTCATAGCAAGCAAGAGTGAATTGGCATGAAATGCAAACACAAGCATGAGAAAACAATCCATGTTTTAACCATAAATGCCTGTTTTCTACAGGAAAAGCTGTGTTCTCCCATAACATTTACAAGCCATCTTGTCCCCAGCAAGGATTAACATTTGGCATCGAAGTACTGATCTGGCAAAGGGCTGCCAGTAACGTAATCTTTTTTACAACCAACAACATGCTTAAAGTCTTGACAGACTTGACCTCTGCCCATTGCTAATCCCTAACTTTCTTGCCCACTCAGATATACATCTTTAAAGAGATGGCACCGAGTGTACAGCAAACAGCTAAACTTTAACTGATGGTGAAACAAGAGCTGCCCGGGGAAAATCATTGGATGGAGAGCTTACCCAGCTTGGCTGGGATTTTGGCTCCATGGTGGGGAGAGGTGCCTGCTCAGTTAGACATTTGTGGAGACTTTGTTGCTACCCAGATGGGAGAACACACCTTTTGGCAAGAGAGGATGCAATGTGTTTGCTTGGATTACTGGAGAGCCCAAACTGCAATCAGACTCTTTGTGCTCAGACAGCCCGAACAGTCCTTGATCCCAAAGGATAAAGCTGAACAAAGTAGATGAAGCTCACACATGGAAAAATGAGATATAAAGAGACCTTATATTTTACTGAATCAGTTTCAAAACTCCCAGTTCAGGCGTCTGGTTGAAAAACCAGAGTGGTAGATTTACATTATATTCACAGAAAATAACAGTCAATCCAAAAAGATTCCAGCTGTCTTTTCTTTCATTTGTATGACAACCAGTCCTGGGACACATGCCAGCTCCTCAGATATTGCTGCTCCACAGTCTAGTTATTTTAACTTCTGGCAACTGGTTATTTGACCTCTTGGTGGCTTGTCATTTTAGTATCACTTTCTCTATGTGGATAATCTAGTGGGAATCCTTCTTTTATAAGGCAACATGGTAATTGGCCAGAACACTTAAGCATTGTGCTGTTAAGTCCAGTCTTGAGCTACAGCTGAAGAGCTGTGGCTGGGAAGCACAAAACATACATTTCAGTGTCTTGTTCATGAATTGGTGGTCATCAGACACTGGGAGAAAACAATTTTTTTCTAAGCCATGTGTTATATATCAGCTTTGGATCAGTCCATAAAGCCATGTGATAGCAACCTCCTTCTCCTGGATGAGCACAGCTCGGGCTCCAAAGGACACACAAGGAGGAGATTTGAACAAGATCACCCTCAGCTTTCACTAGCTTGAGAATGCTGAGTTAGATCACTCTGGTCAGAGAAACCAGCCAGGTGTAAGAACTGATCTGTCCTTCTCTATCCAGTGATTCCAAAGTGGCACAAAACCAGTGGAATTCTTCGTTTCGCGCGGACATCCTCCAGGGACTGGCCAGTACTGCTGGATGAGGGTTGCTTTTCAGCAGTTTCCAAAGCAGCCTGAAAGCTCTTCAGGAGAGCCTTGTGTCTGTAAACAGTGTCATCTGATGAGAAAAAGCAGTGAGAAATATAAACAAAAGAGGCAGCCATATATCTTTAATTTAAGGCAATATTCCTTTGTCCACCTTGAGCAGTCAAAGCACAGCCATAGATTTTTCCAGTAGTCTGGGAATGGGATCTTAGAAAATGGTGTACTCAGTCTGACATGGACTTAAATAGGTTTCAGAATAATCCATTATGCATCAAGTGTTTAATTGACATAATTAATATTTTTAAGGGGAGCCATTTACATTGTAAGTTCTATACACATTATTTACAATTTCAACAGTAACAGTTAATGCTCTGTGACAAACTATATTGTTTCCAGCTTGTTATCCATTCATAACAAGGTCAATCTATTACCATTATTTTTGTGAATGTAGCTGTTACCTTGAGGCAAAAAGTTAATTGTAAATTACAGAGGAGGGATTATTGAGTTGGATTTTTTAACTGTATTCACTGCAATGTATAGTAATGCTGCTATTTTATGAAACATTTACATTTAAAAGCATTTTGTGATTCATATCACACATGCTGGACAAATTCACTTTTAAACTTTTCAAGAACTTACTCCATGGGAAGGGAAGAGCCATTTGGAAGGATCCAGCTCAACACTTCATAACCACTGCAGTTAAAACCAGATGGAGCCTCATCTATTTTTCCCCCTTTGTCTGAGGCTGGTCCCTCTGCCATCACCATCCAACACAACTCTGAGAAGTGCTTAGTGCTCTGAGGTGCAGGAGCAGATTTGATTATAATTTAGAGTAACATCACAAAAGTCATCCGTAAGAGATGAATCTTCAGATTTTATTCAGCCCCTGACATACAGCAGTGCACAGGACCACTCTGATGGCTGAACTCTCCTCCCTTCTTCTGCACAATTTCTACTTCATTGGTTGATGCCCTGGCAGGCAGAGCTAAATTTTATATTTACACCCTGACTTGTTTGCTCCCACCTGAGCAAAAGTCAAAGGGTCCATGGCGTTGCTGCTTCCCAGATGGCAGTAAAATTGTCATTCAGAGACTACACAGAAAAGGATGGAGAACCATCATAAAACCTGTCTTTCCCACATCATTTTAACAATGCATCTCAGGGCAAAACCCATGAGCTTTCCATTAGATCATGGACTTGTCCATCTTAATGGAGAGCTGACACCAGTTAACTCCAATCTAGATCTGTCTGCAACATTGATCTCCACTTTAGTTTTCTTCTATATTGTACTTGGAATTAGGTGATTTATATAATCCCATTCTATTCTGGCTTCAATTAAAATACTGTCATTTTATCTTCACAATCACTTCCAGAATAAGAGAAGACAAACTCATAAACACTGAATATTTTGAGCACACTAAAGAATGTAAGAGACTGATCAGATGCAGAAATGCATTTGCAGTCACACAGAAATAAAAAACCATGTTAGAGTTTTATCTTCCTTTCGCTACATAAGAGAGGTAAGAGTTGTTGGGATATTTCCTTAACCAGCCTATAAGAGATAAGTTCTGACTTCTCAGTGATGAAATTTGTGTAGTATGCTGAAGGTGTTCAGGTGAAATTTTATAGAGAACAATTTAAGTCTGTTAGAATCTCAGTTGCTCACTTGAAAAAATTTATTCCTTTCTTCCTCGAGTCCTGATGAAAAATAAATTTGTCAGGCTTGTGTCTTATATTTCAAATGTTTAATGTGCTATACCAGATGAAGATTTTTTCCTACCCCATGCTCTCAGAAACTTCAAGGCATCATCAGGTATTAGCATATCAATCTTGGAATGGGTTAATTAACATCATTTCTGTGGTCTCCTTTGCTGGTAGCATGTTCAAAGTGCACAAAGCTCAGGACATGTGCATTCTTCATCCAATAACTTGTCCAGTAATTGGTATATTGATTGCTAATGTCATCATGTTTTAGTATATATAAACCCTCTCACTCTATCACACAGCCGCCAACAATCCAAGAAGTCATTGTTTATTCATTGTAACTCCCAAACTGGCCGTGTCAGATTCTGCTTCAGGCCTTGCTGATAAAAATCAGCAGATGATTGGGCACACACATTCTTGACATGGCTGACCCATGACATCTTAGGGCCAGCAGGGAGCCTGTCATTATGTGTACAATACTCTTCTTTCTTCCCCCTTATCTATTCCCAGATGACTTTGAGATTTTTATTAACTCATTAATGACTGAAGATGTCATTAAAGAAAGTGGGGAGGAAGGGGGAAGAAGGACATTGTGTTTGTTTGTTTAAAAGTGGGGAGCAGCGAGCCATTGGCTTCACTCGGAGAAAGGTGAGGAGCCTTAAAGACAAAGCTGAAGTATAGCCAGAGGAGAAGATCATTAATTCATTAGCCAAGCCAAGCTTTGAACAGAGAAAAAAATATATTAGGTCACATATGAAACAGAACTAAAAAGGAAGGGATGAATTTCTCTACAAAAATAGCAAAAAAAAAAGGTGGTCAGGTTTATTTAGCACAATCAGGAGGCCTTACAAGCATATAAAGATATGTCCCTGCCACTGCCTGGATGTTCAAACACTTCCGTATTCAGTCAGAAGGAGTTTTGTGTTCGGGCTTAGAATTTTATCATGTCTTTAAAATAGCATCACTATACACAGAGAAATAGTGCCTGGGTTTATGGGGTTTTTTTTAATTTTCTTGTATACATGTCAGTTGAAAGGACATTGAAAAGCATTAAATAGTAATCACACCTGAAGTTTTTCTCAGGGATATTTTTTTATCCTAAGTTTATTAATTTTATCTGTAAATGTAGAAAACAACTGTATATATAATTTTGCAGATTTTTACTATATGGACAGACTTTTATTACATTCAAATATATGTGTTTAAGCAGAATTTTCATGTGAGTCTGTTGATAGCCTATTTCTGATCCTACAGCACTCAGTCACAAAAATTACCATAAATTCAGGATAAACAGTTAGTCCTACCTTATAGATTTTTCTTCCACCTCAAAATATTGCTTATATTTCTTAATTTCTCTCTGAAACAATCACAAATCTGATACCTTATTGGAAGCTGGATTCATATGACAATGAAAGTAACCTTTTTCTCCTGAAATTTGTGTGTTTCCTATAATTAGAGTCCTGTCAGTTTAGAACCAAGGACTTAATATTTTAAAGACTGCAATTATTTTATTTTAATGATTGCCATTTGTGGGTTGACTGAGGAATAGTGACTGTTTTCCATTCCTGGGCAGCTGCCCTCCATATGGTTGTTGATCTCAACCTAGAAAACTCTGATGTGATTCTGTGATTCCTGGGTGCTAAAGTGACACAGAGCTGGGTGTCATCTGCATTGGCTGTCCCTTAATATTCCTTGTTTCCATGCCTTTCTGCTCCATGAGGTCAGTGGAAGAAGGATGAGCTTATTTCTCAAAGGGAGCTGCTGGTATTGGTATAAAATAATGGAATAACCTCCGCAGATTGGACCTGTGAGTGCCTGCAACCAACTCAAACAGGAATCTGCTTATTCCATCACATAAACTGCAGATAATGGATCAGATGATCTTATAGACTGAGTACAGTCAGTTTTAGTACTCCTAATAGGAGTTAAATTAAAATAATTGAATTAAACCACATTTTTTGTGGCAACTCTCCATTCTCTCCACTCAATAGGTGATCAGATCACCTGGGTCATAGGGCAAATATTTATTCTTGGGAATAATGGTAATATTTGCTGTGTCCCGAGTCCTTGTGAAGACAGTGGATATTTTCTGCAGTATTGGATGTCATTTCTGGTTTGCTTCTAGTGATTTCTATTCTTCTTTTGTCTCCTGATAATTAACAGAACATTGTTTGTATTGTAGTGGGAGCTGGAATTCTCCATCATAGGTCACAGACTTGTAGAAGATGCTGTCTGGGGCTTTAAAAAACTGCACATACATATATTTTTATATACCTCTATTCTCCAAAGGAGCACAGATGGGTTTAAAAAAGAAAAAAAAAAAAAAAGCAAGCATTTGCTGGCCTAATCAGCTATGTCCTGATTAATCAAGGTGTGTCATTTCCCAAATGGACCTTTCTGAGAAGAAGCTTTCCTTTCTTCTCCCATTCTGACATCCAGCCTCTCTCCCATCGTGTACCAGAGTGGGAATCTGTCATGAATCTTTGGATAATGGACTGTTGCTTTGACAAACTACTCCTGGTGAAACACGTGCCTGTCTTGGCAACAATAATAGCAAAGTTCAGATTTTGTGGAAGAAATAGAGGCTTTGAGGGCTACAGCGCCAGACTTTGAGTCTATAAATTGCTGGCCTGGGATGTTAGATGCCTTTTAATATTTTCAAACATCCAGTAGACTAATGAAAGAACTGTAGGACTACCCTGATGTAAGACCTCGGGAGAGTTTTTTTCAGAGATCATGGGAGCTCGGAACTTGTTTAAGAACATGAAGTCCTGTCCAAGTAATAGCTGGAAATAAGTTGCTTGATTTTTCTATCCCTAAAGACAAATTCTTGTAATAGCAAAAATGTAAAATCCAACAAAGAGGGGCTTGATACTTTCAGATACTCCAGCCACTTCACAGTGGGGAAAAAAAAAAAGGGCAGAACTATTTGGGGTAAATAATGAGGACAGACTTCTCAGAAATAAACTGGCATGGATTTGGCCATGAGATGTCAGATGCATAACTTGGGAAATGAAAGCCTCTATATACTAGAGAGCAGGCCCTAGCCCAGCAGTGGCAATTCAGCCTTCTGAGCCACAGGGATTTCTTTATAAGCAATGGTATATTAAATGTGGGATTGGGTAGGCCAAAAGGACAGCAGTAAAACAGAGACAACGTGCAGCGACCAAAAATGAGCTAAAGCCAGACACTAATTACTTCACAGTAATTTGGTTTTCCTCTAGAGTTGACTAATATTGCTTGCTCCTGGAAAGTAAATGCTTTCCCTATCAGTTGGGTTTTAGACCTAGTACGTTTTTTGTTTTTCATTTAAGTGAAACTGGGGAGAAAGCAGGTTTTGTTTATTTACCTGATTTTGCGCCTTTTTCAACGTGAAGATGAGGGGTGGATTGTTACACTGTGCACATAGATGGAGTGGGCTGAGGAGGAGACAGGCCTAGGTCAACAAAGCAGATTCATCCATCACATCTGCCAGAGTGGAAAGATAGTTGTCTGGATGCTCGGTCAATCCGAGACCTTTCTGCTGAGTCAACTGACAAGATTGCAGATACTTGTGACAACGAGGACACTTATCCACTAGTAAGTGGACTGAAGACCACCAACACGTTTTTGCGGTGGGTCTTCAGCTTGGGAAGCTCTGAACTCTTGAACACCACCGTTTGCAGCCCTCCTTATCGCTCCCAAAAACTAAGATGGACTAAAATAAAAGAACAAAAGGAAGGGATTCTGAGGTGCTAATGGTGGAAGGTGTGAGAGTCAGTAGAAAGTACAGTAAAGAAACCCATGACAAGTCATGATAAATGGGTCGTTATAAAATTCATGTTTAGGCTGCACCAGTCTGGGGATAAT
The DNA here is from genome assembly GCF_031753505.1 of Anomalospiza imberbis. Taxonomy (NCBI): domain Eukaryota; kingdom Metazoa; phylum Chordata; class Aves; order Passeriformes; family Viduidae; genus Anomalospiza; species Anomalospiza imberbis. Next base: position 4,789,146 of record NC_089693.1, on the reverse strand, counting down.
GCCATTCGTCATGGCAACACTGGGGCACTAATGAGCCCTCATTGCATATTCATGGCTTTGGCGCCTCTCTCCTCTCTCTGCCTCCCTCCCACCCCAACCAATGCCTGGTAAATATCTCCACCTCAAGCTGAAACTCGACTTAGGCTGCTTTTTTTTCTTTTTTTTTTTCTTTTTTTTTTTTTTTTATTTGTTATGTTGCAGCAATTACACTGTAAAAGTGCTGCACAAGATTGATTGCTCTGATCTGTAGTTCAATTGTAAATTAGAATACACATCCCCCTGGGGACACACGGCCCCTATTTGTGATTAAGAAAAAAGCCCCATAATAGACTAATAGCTAAAGTTCTCTCTCTTTTACTTTCAGGCAATTAGCTTGATGAAATGGCCTCTTTTTGTGTACCCTGGAAGTGTAAACCGATATCATAATGAAGTATATGATGTTTATTCTATTATTTTCACCTTGCCATGTATGCAGGAATGCATAAATAATGGCTGCTTTGTCTAGTACATTTACTGATTCAGAAGTAAACTCTGTCTTAAAGATGCAGCGTGTGATCCCGTAGCCTTCTGGACACTGTGACTAGCCCCTATAAAAACTCACATTCTGCCCAAAGAAGTTGGAGACCATTTTTAGCCAGGTGATTAAATACTGTTTGCAAGACACTTCCATTTATGGTGAACTTTAATTGGAAAATCCTCCTAATAATCTTGTGGAAAACAAGGTATGTCCATTTTACAGAAAGGAAAACTGAGGGGCAGATGCTGTATGCGTTACGCAAGCCCACACAGGACCTTAAGAAGTAGTTAAGAAATCCTACCTCCTTGAAGGTTTTTTCAGGCAATCAGAAGCTCCCTTTCCTCCCTCTTGTAAAGTTATTAATGCTGTCATGGATGGGTCATGGAGTGGCTCTGACCTTAGTCTTCCTCAACGGCGTACGACTCCACGGTGTCACGGTTGCCTTCACTTCCACGTGACACACATGGCTAAAGCTCTTTCACCTGAATCCAAGGTGGATGTGGTCATGCCCGTTCTCAATATCGTGTGGTGGATGTTGGCTTTCACAAGGCTCAATTTGAGCTGTCAATCTGAGCCAAGGAGTGGTGTTGTGCAACAGTGTTAGAATGTGGGGTTGGTGTTCGTGCAGTTGAGCTCCAGATAAATATCTAAGAAGAAAACTGCCATGTGATGATAGCTCTGGGCATATCTGCCTACTGAGGAAAGGTGCTTCTGCATCAGCCTTTCACTTTGGCCCAGGAGTGCACTTTTGAAGAGAGTCCTCCAAATAACCCTGCTTACCCCATCCCACCCGGCCAGGCAGCTTGGAGCACGCAGGGGAATTCTTTAGTGTGGAATTAAAGCAGGTGATGTGGTCTGGGAGCTGCAGCAGCTAACGGGAATTCAGTCCACAGGAGCATGATAGGGATAGTCTGAGTAAACCTCTGCCATGCAGCGACCTGGGGCCAGTCCCTGCTCCTCAGAGCATGGTGTAGACAGACATTTCTTTGCCTATTTGCTGAGTGGAGCAGGGCTCCTATCCAAGTTATGACAAACTTGGGTAGTATGGTAGGGAGGACATGTGAAACAGCCTGAAAATCCTGCCTGAGGAAACGCACTGCTTTATGTATAACCCCATCAGTTTGCCTGCAATACAAATGTCTCCACTTTGTTTAAATTCTGTGTGAGGGGTTCTGTAGGGGAATATAACAGAGCTTGGAACCATTTCGCTAAGAAGCACTACCAGTGCAAACCTTCAAAGGGTAACTCTGTACATGGCTACAAAACCATATTCTGTTTAAACTTGTTCATCATTGTCTTCTTGCATGACAGCCCTGGCATTTAAAATATGTTAGGGGTGACACAATACTTTCACCTGGTGCAGGCATATATCACTGGAAGGATGTTCTCATAAACAAAGTGCTGCAGGCTATGATCTTATCATTCTCCTCTTCCTTCTTCTCAGCTCAGTTCAATGACAAACACGTATTTCTCTTCTTTGCTCCAGTTTCTGCTCTACAGGAGCCTGGTGTTGGAGCAACAGGTGATGTTGCAAATCAGGAATGACAAGCGTTGGTGGTGGCCTGTTGGGGGGAAGCGTCAGAGGGGGCAGAAAACAAACGCAACAAATTTCATCCCAATTCAGCTGGTGCTGAATTCGTGGCGCGGGCAGAAGTGCACTGGCGTGCGTGCCTGCACACGCGTGAGTTTTTTGAGAAAGACAAAGCAAATTAGAGTGTTCATGTGTAATTAGCTGACTATTAGTGCGGTTCAGCCAAGGCAATAGGCAGACAGTTAACTTGAAGATAGCTCGCAGATAAAAGGGCTGGGAAGGGTGTTCTGGGGAAAGCTGGAGGTAATAGTTCAGAAGATAAAATCCTGACAAATTGAGCAGGCATCTCAGAAGATCTTTCTCCACACCATTAGCACAGTGAAGCTACACAGGCCTTCCCTCTCTGCCCTACAAAGCTTAACCCTTGACGGCATCTGGGGCTCTTTTTCCTTGGATAGATCACTTCTAAATTATATAATTACCATTTCCTGTTTAAATGCATTAGTTTGAAATAAAAGGGTGAAATTTCCTGCTCATGCTTCCCACCCTCCTTCTTGTACTAGCATATGAAACAGAGATTATTACCCCTGTAGAGGCTGGAATACCTCCAGCTCTTTATCTGAGAGTGTGGATGACCAAGTCTAGTAATAACATTATCATTAAATATCACACCTGGGGAGAAACCAAAAGTGTGTCCGAGTTCAAGTCTTTGCAACTTCTGTGAAGATGTGGGTGTTTTAGTAAATCTCTGTGCTAAATGAAAATGTCATTATAATTTTCACTCATTTTATAGCTGACAGGGAAGTGCTTTTTTCTGTCCTTTGGGAGTTTTCAGGATTTCATTTTTTTTCAGCTAATTCTGTGGCTAACCAATAAGCTGCTAAAAAGTGAAAAATCTAACTGAGCCATTTGCTTCAGTAGTTTCAAAATATTTCATTTTTTTACATTCACTTTTAAATTAAAAATTAAAATCAAAATATATTTCAAAGCAAATATATGTTCACTTAGAATAATATGTATTGGGACACTTGCAATTTTTTAAAGGTATTTAACATCTTTTTTTTTCAGCGCAGAAGCCTCATAAAAACTGCATTATTCAATCCAAACCTTTTTGTTTGTTTGGCACTTTCCAGGACAAAGTTCTCATGGAAAACCCTAGCCACAATCCACTTTTATCATTAATTCAGTATATCAGGGTGTTCTTGTTTGGGATGACTTCTGGGAAAGAATAATTGAGAACTTCATGCTGAGTTGATCTAGCAGTGAAATTCTCACATACTGCTGTAATTATCCATATTCTGAGTATCCATTTATGGAAAACTTACATTTCTCAAAGGTCTGTATGCCTATGCCACCTTCCATTCCTCTCAAACAGGATTTAAAAGTTCTTTTGTTGAAGTAAAAGTTTATCATGGGTTTTTCTCAACCTGTGCACTTTTTCTCTGTCAGTGTGTAAACTCTGTAGCAAGACTTAGAATTTTTTCATGCAAGGAAAAAGCACTCAGGGTATTTCAGATGAGATGTTCTTTTCTGTCATGCCAGACACAGAATTCACCAAACAGAAAGGAAAACCTGCACTGTTGGGGTGGGTAAAGCCATATTCACTGAAGAACACCTTATTTTTTGCAGGAAAAAAAACCACCTCTTGGGGTACAATGTTTGGTTCATAGCTATTCTTTAACCCCCAAAAGAAAATTCCCACTGCTGCTTTTAATGCTTGTTTGTCCAAGCCTTGTGTAGGCATTTGTCACGAGCAAAGTTTGGAGCAAATTCTCTACAGAAGAAATGTAGAATCAAGAGTGGGCAAGACTGTGTTGGTGTTTCTGTTCATCTTGAAGGAGGGAACCTTCTGCTGTAGATCTCAAGTGATGCTCGAGGGGAAGAACAGCACGTACAAGGAGGAGAGCCAAGTGCCTGCCACTAGAGAGAAACCCTGGGGAGAGTATCAAGGTAAGGGCCCTCACCAGCCACTCAGCAAATGCTTTCCTTGTGACTTTTGCTGCCCCGCTTACCTTCTTCCCATGTCCTGTCGTTTCCCTCATCCCATTCTGCACAATGACAGGAAAGCCTGAGGTTTTACACGGGTTTCTGGAGAGAGAAGCAAGCTTTCAAACTGCTTGCCTTGCCTAAAAACAGCAGTTGGCTTACACCAGGGGTCCTGCAAGCCCTTCACCATATCCTCTGAGGAGCAGCTGAGGGAACCTGGGGTGTCCAGCCTGGAGAAAAGGTGGCTCAGGGAGAACCTTATCACTCTCTACAGGAGGTTGTGGCCAGGTATGGGCTGGTCTCTCTCCCCAGGTAACAAGCGACCGGTCAAGAGAAAGAAGACTCAGGTTGCACCAGGGGAGGTTTATCCTGGATATTAGGGAAAATTTCATCACTGAGAGGGTGGTCAAGCACTGGAACAAGCTGCTCAGAGAAGAAGTGTAGTCAGTATACCTGAAGGTGCTCAAAAAATCTGTGGATATGGTGCTTAGGAACACAGTTTTGTGTTAGACCTGGCAGTGTTGGGTTAATGGTTGAACTGATGATCTTAGAGGTCTTTTGCCACCTTAATGATTCCATGATTCTATGGCCTCTGTGGTAGAAACTCCCAGCAGATACTCAGAAAAATGTCAGAAGTCAAATTAATTCTTCTCATGCGGTATTTTCCTTGTTCCTATCACTCAGTACATTAGAGACTGGCAACAGAAGTTGCATAAAACAAGAATGTTTAATGGTATTTTAAGTTGATTATATTTTTGGTATTCTTTTGGCAGGAAGTCCTGTAATTTAATTAACTAATTGTGCTGCATGACAAAATTTTATTCACTTTAAACCTCTTTTGCTCCTTGTATTAGCACAGTCTATAAATATTCCCCTCCTAAGAACATTCTCCATAACATTTGCCATGGTATAAACCTCAGACCCCTCCTTCCAAAGAGTTCTAAATTTATCTAGTTTATCCTGGCATGGAAGCAGATACATACAATTACTGACAAGACAACCACTATCAAACCCAACTGTTGTTACTGAGACTGAAATTCTTCCAAAAATTAATTATTTAAAATAATCCAAACGGTGCAAATATCCAAAGATCAGACAGATCTATAAAACTAGCCTGTAGCAAAATCATGCAATTAGAATCATGCTCATAAGTGTTGCAGTCTTAAAACATTAATGGAAGGAGTTATTAAAATTGTATTTGATTTGCATTATTACAACACTGAATGCACTGTGGAAAACTGAGTCCATGAGTGAGGTGCGGCACAAACCGGAGTCTTATTATCTGAGTTGGAACTTTAAAACAGACCGTGCTTTACAATTCTGCCTGAATTTTCTTTAGTTTTGTTGCTCTTCTAAATTGATAAGGATTCCTGATTTTATATTAGAAACAGAAAATGAGGAGGAGGATAAGAAAATAGTTGTAGATAAAGACTCAGAAAAGCAATTTGAGAAAAAAACAATCCTTCCCAAAGTAAGTAATTTTTATCAGAAATGAGATGTGTTGTTGTGATCATAACTGCCATCAGAAGCCCCAGGAATTGCAGGGTTTCTGTAGACAACCTAGGGAAAAGTTGCCCCAAATGTGGAAGCAATTATAAAGAAATTCATGACTCACAGTAAGAATTCCTGGTTTTATTTCCATTACAAATAGACTGTAATTCGTACATCTCTATCTGACATCTTTTTATTGGGCACTTACCCTCCCTGACATGTTTATAAAATTACCTGTTTCATTAGTGGGACATCACCAGGAAATCTGATGCACAAATATTGCCTTTAATCCAGCAGGAAACAGAGTTTGCTAAAGTCAATGGAATAATTTCAATAATTTCCAACAGAATTAGAGATAAACCTGTGAGGGTTAAAAAAGATATATATATATATATATATAACCACTATTACGAAGTGTATGAAGGAATACAGGGAATTTTCTTTGCAACTGAGATATTTTTAGGTTTTTTATTCTTTAGAATCCCTGTACAGGCACGTCCCTCATGCACAGTTGTCAAAAATAGTGTTTAGACATTTAGGCTCAAGTTGATTTAATCCAGTACAGAAGTGTGCTCTAAATTTTTCAGGGCAGTGAAAATGTGTAAAAATGGTGTCTTCATGTTCAAAAGCTCCATTTCATTTAGAAGAACAGTACCAATAGATTTAAAAAATGAGATTATTTCTATTAAAAATAGAAATAGTGTCTTGTAGAAAAAACACTCTTTCTTCTGAACTTAAAATATGCTTTAAAATTCAGTATTCAGATCCTTAGCAGGTGTAAATAATCACAGAAATTATGCTGTTACACTTTACATGATATTACCAAATTGTCTTGCTGGTAATTAAGAATATCCTCTATGGAATAAGGACCAATGACAGGAGAAAGTATAAGTTGATATTGTCTCAGCACGCATAAGTCGTAGACAGAAATATTCATGTGCATAATCTTGCACCTTCCCTACATGATACCCAGTGGGCTAAAGTAATAGTGTACAGAATTATCTTGGAAAAGGCAATTCTCGACAGAAACTAAAAAATCCTATGAGTTGTCTGTGTTTCTCATAATTATACATGGCAAAAATGAAGATAAGATTAACAGGCATGCTCTTGGAAATTGTTTCTTTAAAATTTTTTTTGTTATAAAGTTTTTCTTTAAACTTTCAGCATATTGTATTCAAATGTTTCCCAAGCTCAAATTTTCTGTATTTCATTCAAAGAAAATCAGTATCCTTCTCTCCACGTCTTTTCATGGCTCTGTCATGTCTATGACATACAGCCCAGAGAAACCAATGTCGTTCCTATTACTCAGGAAGGTAATGAAGCTGTTCTGATCAAAGATGAGATTTCTGAATTTCTGGTGTAAATTTCAGGGGAAAGGCCTGAATTCAAAAAATGCTTCCATGAAGAGTCAAACAGCCACTCTGTCTTCTACAGCACAGCTCCTCTAACTCACCAACTTTTCCAGAGAGAGTCTTTTCCTGAATCAAAACTTTTCTTTAAAATGCAAGTGCTAGCCTTCCTCAGTATTAAAAGTGATTCTCATGAAAATTATTTTCTTCTGACTCCCATGAAAACTATTTTCAACAGCACCCTTAAGAAGATGGCCATTATAAGCAGCAGAGGCTCAGAGCTGGAATTTCAGGTTTGAAATTTATCATGAAACATTCTCTGACCTATGTGTTCAGCTCATAGCCCTCCCCAGTACGTTTTGGGCTTTAGAAATCACTTTTCTTTAATTCTGGCTAAGTTACTGTGAGGATACAAGGTCTAAATTCCATGTAACATGATGTTATATCCATGGAACATCAGCATACAGCTGATGACCAAGTCCCTGTATTCTCATTTTGGATAAAAAGGTCAGTATTGGTTTCACTATCTTCCCAAAAAATTTAGAAATACTCAATTGAGAGAGGAAAAAATACAATGCATAGTGGTGAATGATGCTTGGATGCATATGTTTGAAATGTCCTGTACATGCAGAGTAACCAGAATCATCATAAATATATGACATTAAAAGGCCAAACATATTAAGACCAAAAAATATTCTGTATAGATTACTTGTGGGCATCCTTATGGCAGATACTGATTCTAGCAGGCCTCAAGAAAGAATTAGGCATGTATGTATATATAGGAGTTTTTGATCTCATATAAAATGTAGAAAGCATAAAATACTGTGTATTAGAGATCCCCTGAGCAAGAACTATTATCTCAGAATCTACTGCAAACACATTACCATCGGAAGACTTATTCCAAGGTATGAAAAAAATCCACTAACAGCAGGAAATAGAAACGTTTGAAAGCTCCTCTGGAAGCCCTCAGAACCAAACCAGGATGCCTCTGTGTAAGGCAAGCTCCAGCAGCATGGTCCCTCCAGGAGCTCTGATCAGGCACTTTCCTGATCTTCATGTCTGCACACTCCAAGCAGGGACATGCTGAATATTAGCATCTTTCTGAAGCTGCTTAATGTGTGAGGCTCTATTTTAACCTCTTGGTATCCTGTCTGCTCGTGGAATGCAGAGAAGTGCGTTTTTTTCCTTATTAATATAGAACTTACAAGTGAAACACCACCTGTTTTAATGCATGAGGAATTTTGTACAGAGGGAAAATTCTGTGTCCTGCATACTTAATGAGAGGCACAAGCAGCTCCTTCTGTACAGCCCCCAGTGATCACATCCCATTTTGTGCACATTGGAGCTTTTCAAACCTCCAGAGTTTTGTGTTTAGCAAAGCAGATGTGCAAATGGAGATCTGGGTGACCTCCCCTCTGAGAAGCAGGCCTTTGACACACATTACTCCCCTGCTGACAGCACGAGAAGTGTGGATCAGTTGGCATTTCACACCTGTAACTAATGTAGAAGTTGTAACAATATGAGTGAGCATTAGGGAGAGAAGGGATCCTTTGGACATAAACCAGCTATATTTCACAGGAAAGGTGCAAATCCACATTATGACTCAGGATATGTATTAGCTGCAGCCCTTCTGTAACCTAGAATGAAAGAATTATATCCAAGGGAACTTACCTCAAAGAGTTTCTCTTTCCTTAGGCAGAAGTGATGATTAGGCTAAAACTGGCCATTTGTTTTATCTGTGGGTCGGGAATAGACAATTTAGTCCTTGCAGCTTCAGCTGTCTTGGCTCGAGATCCTGACCTACAATAAATACCTCTTCCAATCAATAGAGCACTGAACTTGGAGCAGAGCCGAGGACCTTTCCCGGCAACTTTGGCCTGGACTGAGCTGACCTGGTAAATCTGCAGGGTTTGGGGAGAGATCTCACTGAAAATCCTGAGTTCTCCAAGTCCTCTCTGCCTTGGGAAGTCTGTGCCTCCAGTTAGGCTGCTGGGGACAGGAATTACAACAGCTTTTACAGGAATTACAATAGCTTTTCATGCTATTTTCTTGGTGACAGAAGCTCTGCATTGCTCCTTGGGCTTTTTGGACTTTCCTAATGCTGCAGCACACATCCTACAACACTCATCACTGCTCAGGACTCTCTTGACTGAAGCAGGTCTATCAACTGCAGAGCATTTGGGGTCAGATGTATTTGCTCCCCCATTTAGGAGTAGCAAATCTTGTTGGGTGGATAGGAAGGCACCACCATCCTTTGTACCAGCATGGTCTAGCCCTGGGAGCTCATCTCCTCTGGATGAGTTCTGGAGGTTTCTTTGCCAGTGTCTAAAGGTGGCTGCCCTGATCCCTCCCTACAACCTGATGCCTTCTGCCTTTCTTCCTGCCTGAGAAACATCACAGCTCTGAATGAACAGCTTCAGCTCCTCCTGCCAGGGTGGGAAGGGGCCACAGCAGCACATCCCTCCTTGAAAAGTCAGGGTGCAAACCCAACTAAAGTGGGCCCCTGGGCAGTTATGTGACATTTCCTTGAGAAAGGAAACCGGTTTGTCACCTCTTGCTTAACGGTGTCACTTCAAGGCCGAGCTGAGGAGGACCTATGGGCACGAGAGATAAGATTGCATTATTAACACTATATTCATCTTGTTCTGAAGATCATAGAATCATAGGAAAGCTTGGGTTGAAAAAGACCTTAAAGATCACCTAGTTCCAAGATATTCTATTTTCCAGCCTCAAAATGTGATACAACATTAAAAATGTGGTGAGAGTCTCACTTACATAGTGTTAATTTATAGATTCTCCTACAAAAGAAAGTAAAGCATCTCTCCCAACTTATCTTCCTGATTTCTCTTAGAAGATACAACAGCTCCAAAGTAGATGAGGGCTGTCATCATCCATGACCCCTTGGGCTGAGAACTGTATGAAAACATAGAAAAGGTGTTCTTAATCCAGAATAACTACAGATTATAAACTACAGATGAAGTATGTGTGAATACTTTTGTGTAAGGTACGTACTCTGCAAAACGCATTTTGGGTGTAGTTGAAAATAGTAGTGCACACAAAGTTACCCAGGATATTAAAGCAGGTGGGAAGGGCACGGAATAGACAAAGGAAATTGTAGATAAAAGCAGGAAAAAAGGAAAGATGATAGATGTGGAGACAGCTAAGAGGATGACAGGTGGGACAGGCAGGATCAGGTAGGACAAATCCAAATGGTTCATAAGATGGAAAAATGCCTCTCTGGCATTAGTTTGTCTTTCCACAGTGGTGTTACAGTTCTTTTTCTCCTGCTACTACAAATGCAGCACTGAAGTTCTCCTGATTAGTTTTCCCCCCCTGTGTAAGATGTCCTTTACGCTGTGATGAGATAATTTGTGTATTAGTTCATTTTAATCTTTTCAGAAGGAATCCAGGAACTGCGGTGAGGTCATGGCTGCAGTAATGTCTAAAAGGATGGTTTTATAGAGGAGGAGAGAAATATTCATCTCATTTAGCAAAACTGTAACAGAATTTGTGGCTCTCAAGTGTGTTGGACAAGTTAAGGTTTTGGGTTTTTTTTCTGTTGTGTGTTTGCAAAGGACAGCCTGCTTCATATTCTTTTTTTTCCCCTAAGTATTGGATAAGTCTCATAAAGGTTGCAGACAAAGCATCCTGTTAGAACTCCACCTGAACAACCCTCTAGCATCATCCCAACCCATGGCACCTCCCCATCTTACTATAAAAAGTAGGGTAAAAAAACCCAGACTTCTCTGATGGTCTGAGTGTCCTCACATCAGACCTTCTGCACCATTGAGAAGGCAGATGCCTCACTGAGAGCATCCTTGTTCCCATCTCTTTCAAGGAGAAAAATCCTTGGAGCAACCCCCAGGGCCATGGTATCACTCTTTAATATGACATATTTGTGCCTCATGGGTCAAAGGAGCAATGTCAGGCATGAATTTGGACCGTGACATTTCAGGCAATGACCCAAAAATAAAAGTGCCAAAATTTCACTGTTACTCTGATTTTCACCTCCAGTCTTTTCCACTCTCTGTGGACGTGACAAGACTTAATGATATAATTCTGAAGGGTCTCTGGATGGATTTAGTACTGGAAAGAGACATGTAGACAGATGGAATCACATGCCTTGCTTTGCCATGGCCAATGTATTATATTTTAATGTGTCCTAATGAACTTTAAAATTACTCCCCAGCATGTATTGGTCAGAGGGTTTATTCTGAGTGTGCCATCTTCCTTGAGATCGTTCCCTCTGGATCTGTTGGATCAACAACAGAGTGGTGATAATAAATACACTGCTGCTTTAACCCAGCACTGTGATTTCCCCCTCTTTGCTAAGTGGATTTGTGCATACCAAGAGTTACACTGCTCCTCTTTTAGCAACTTCAGGGCATTAGTCATGTGCTCAAAACCAGTTCCCCTTTCATATCTAGAGACCAAACGTCTTGGATGATCCATGGGACACAGAAGACACCACAGGCCTAGTTTTGCTCCAGGGGTTTGAGAGATTCAGTTACCCAGAGAGGAGTGGAAGATTAATGGTGCTCGTTGATGGTGACAGGGACCTGTGTGCTCTAAATCCCATCACAAGCAGAGAAGAACCCACCTCTACACACTACTAATATGCATAACTGTGGAAAGCCTTTTAAATAAAAACGACTAATTAATAATGCTTAGTGGTCTAGGTGTCTAAGTATGAATTGTCAGGGATTTCTGCAGGCTTAGGGAGGTGGGGAAATGGGTTAACATCGCATTGTTTCAAATTACAGGGTTTTAGATTGCTTCAAACGAGAAGCAGAGAGGGTTTCCATGCCAGATTTGAGACGTTTGTTCTCTTTTATTTGTACTCAAATTTCGGCTTCAGCTCACATTGTCATTCTACCCAAGCTGCTTCCCAGACCAGCTAATTTGTCTACCTGTGCTCCATTTTAGGCCTTGGTTTTAATTTGAGGACGATTCCTGCTAATACCAAAGACTGGATAGGACATCCATTAAAAGTCTACACAGCAATTGAAATGGAAAATTCCAAAAGAAACCCTATTAGAGTTTTTCTCCATCAAATCAACATTACAGACTTCTTATGCATTTCTTAATTAGACATTGATATTAACTGGACTGTTGCATGATTTAAATCTAGCTCTTAATCTCAGCTATTCTATGCTGCTGTAGTTTTTATGACATCCAACTAGCGACTGCTTTATGCATTAATCTATCTGGAAAACCACCTTCACATTTTTTTTGTCTTTTTTTAGAAGAATAAAGGCCCCAAGAAGGAAATGAAAGCTTTTGGGTTCAGCCATTAGTAATTTTCTGCTTAGTATTTGAAAAATTGCTTATTTTAATTGCTTCATAGAAGAAAAAGATATCAAAGCTAACGTTCTTTCTCTCCAAACTTTGTAATTATTTCTCTCAGACTCTTATTTGAAATGCCTTGAAAGGATTTTCATTGAAATGTAGATTTCTTCTCTTTCAAAAGTACTTTTATTCCCCCGTGCTTCTTTCCCTTTTTTTTTCCTATTGACTTCCTCTCTAGATTTAGAGCAAAAACATAGTCTCCAATGTCTGGACACTGCAGCATGTGTCACACAGATGTCCCTAAAGTGACATCTTCTTTAAACCTAACCTTCCCATGGCCTATAGACTGTGCTGACAATTTGCCTTAGGTCTTAGTCTGGTACCCTTGGGCTTCCTCCAGGGAGAGCAAAGAAAAGTCATAGGTGTTAGAGGGATTTGCTCTATCAGACTCTAATCATTCTGAAAAGTATTGTGTGATTTGCTAATTAATATCACCACCAAAATAAGGAATCTAATGGAAAATTCTATAAATATGAGTGAGGGTGTCAGTGAGCTGAAGCCAAGGCACAGGTAAGCTTTGTACAGTTTTGGGTTCTGTTTCCAGCAGCGTAAATCCTGAATATCCTAATCCAGAAGGGAATTTACTAACCAAACCCTGTAGTTAATTCTGCATTGTATTTAAATGTCAGTAGCACAAAGCCTCAGGATCATGTTGGCCTCCACAGTAATCCTTGATACCAATTCAGCAAGAGTAGCAAGTTCTTTATTTCACCTATACTTTCAGAGAGCATTATTTACTAATAGATTATGATCTGGTCAAAATGATCTATACATTCATTACATCTGGAGTGGGCTTTCATAACTCACAGGACCTAAGAATGAGGCAAAACTCACATTTGTTTATAGTGCTGCAGTTCTGCTCAGCAAGAAAAGGTGCAGAGAAAACACTGTCCTAAGCACTTGTGGTCTGCTCTGAGTCCCAGGTGATTTCTCGTGCCAGCTCACAAATATTTTTAAGAGCCTCAGAAGTGTGGGGACCTGGCTGCCTCCCAGCCACCTCAAAATACAGCTGTTCCTCTGCAAATCAGCCACCCCACAAACCTCGTGCAGTCATGGCTGAGGTTATCTCCCAGGGGAAATCTTCCCAGTGGAACAAAACATTTTGAGAATAGAAGATGGAAATGAAGCTAAAGCATTCTCAATATCAGATTTTGCACGCATTTTTTTGCAATAACACAGAAGGAAGAAAGAGAATAAGAAAATGAGTTAGAGGGAGATGGAGACAGAGATGGTCTATTAAGCAAAGCTACTTTTTTACTCTCTGAATTTACAGTCCTGATAGACATCTTTTTTCAAAATTACTCATTTTTTATATTCAGATACTACAGCTTTCAGTACTAGGTCCCAGATTTGTCTGGACAGATTACCCTCTTATTTCCACAATGAAACTTAATTATCCTTTTTATGTCTTCAGATACTTCCAGTTATTTCCTGAACTGTTTCTGGGGACAGAGAGCAGCTGATGGGTCAGTCAGTAAAGTAAATACTGTGCATGCCTACTGTTTTTAAGGTAAAAGCCCTTTGACCCCAGATCTTTTTAGAATATTTGGAGGGCTACTGCATATAATTTGCTTAGATCTACTTTTCTGAGCTTTTTTTTTCTTTTTGTGACTAGGCAGAGACTCATCATTTTCTCAGCACCTTTCTGTGTATTACTTGGAAGCATCTAAATGTGACTAACTCACCTGGAATCCATGGAGGTATATTTGAATGCGTCATCTCTGAGACAAGAATAACTCCTCCTGAAATCCAGGGTGGAAATGACTGCGTGGCTTCAAACACCCCTCCCTGTACCCCTGCTGTTGCAGCAGGAAGGAATGCATCCGAGCACTTAAAGCCCAAATGAATAAATAAATTGGTTCAAAGCAATGGTAGGAGCACAGAGGGGTGTGGAAGTTGCTGGTATTGAGTTGTGCCTGGATTTTAGAACACTCTCTAGGTTTCATCTGTAAAGAAACCTGTAACACATGAGCCACTGTCACTGCCTTCTGTCTGAGCAGAACTAACACAGAGCAGTCAACATGAAAATGTCACCCAAGATAACCCAGGACATGCAAGTACTGAACAGAAAATTATAATGAGTATCCATTCACACTTTGAGAGTTATTTTTTAGCTTTTATTTTTTTTTTTTAAGTCTCAGTTGTTCAAATTAGAAAGTAAAGAAATGTTACAACTAATTAAAATATAAATTGGCTAGAGAAAATCACCCAAATCATCAGGAAGTAGAGAGAGAGCTCAACTGGGCATGTGTTATAGAATCCTGTATGAATTAAATGCTAAATCCTAAAGAGCTGACCTTGCAAAATAACCTTAATATATAAATAGAGCAGGTGTTGCTGTGGTACTCAGGTACACTTTACTGGGTTGAATAAGTAGTGGTCAAATGCAGTTTGACTAGGCTGGGAGGAACAACAGACTTTGTGCGGACCTTACATATTGTATACACCCCAAATTAAACAAAATTTCTCTTACCCTGGCACAGTATTCACACTGCAGTCACATCTCTGCGTGGAAGTTTCTTCTTCCAAGTCCAACCTGTGACCCCAGCCTGAAAGCAGGAACCAGGATGGTTCAGTATCACTGAGTCTGTCATACCAAAACCAGAAATTAAGATGTCACTGAGGTATAAAACACAAGTTTCTCTGTCACACCCAACCTACATTTTCTCCAGATGAGTTCATCATACTCGGTTTCCATTATCCTCAGAGAACAGATTATCTGTTTCCTATAAATACAATAAAGAGTGCTTCAAATGACATGACATTTTTTCAATTCATCATTTCGGTGATTCAAAATAAGTGTGGAAAGAAAACATGCCGAAAGCAACAAGCAGCAGGAGCCCAGGACTGATGCCCTCAGGAGGCTGAGTCCCCATTTTTGCTGTTGATGGATTCTCCCACATCAGACCTGCCACCTGAACCTTCAACCTGGGTGCATTTACCTGCCTCCACAGGGTCCTGCAGCTCCGTGTGCTGCACAGTCTGCACAGCAATAAACTGGGTCCTGATCTCATCCCTGCCCTCACTCCCTGCAACTGGAAAAAGAGAGATAAAAAATAATAATAAGCCCAGAATAATTATGTATTGTCTTTATAGTGAAACAGGCCTTGAGCATTGTGAGCTCTCCACTGGGAGAAGTCCCATTTAAAAAATCTCCCTGGCACAAAAATGAATCGAATCCTGTTACATGAATGGCCTGTGTTTACTATTCTTTTCACTTACCTTCTAGTCGTTCATTTTCTGAGCTGACTTGTGCTTCTTCCTCTGTTGTCAGCAGGAATTGGGTAACAAGAACTTGCTGGAAATGGAGTAGTAAACAAATAAACAAACACAGAAAAGAACCTGCTGACTCGGCAGAGGCACTATTACAACCATGATGTAAAACTATCAAACAACAAATGCAACTTCTGAATGTCTCATGACTCACATCACAAACAGAAAGGGAGGAAACTGGAAGAGGATTTTAATCAGTGATAATGAATTTGGAACAACACCGGATTTTCAGATCATAGGAACATCAGGACAAGTCTGGGTTGAATTCTTGGTCTGGATCAAATATTCTTCTTCCTGTAGCCATCAATCACTTCATCTATTATCTGTAAAAAGGCAGCACTTGGACTACCCCAATAGCAATGACCACTCTACTATAACCAAAAAGATCAGTCAGCATCTTTGCTCTAGGGTAAGGAAAATATTTGACACTTCAGTTCTCATTTCTCCTCCCAAGAGCCCAACACCTCTAAATATGTTACCAGGGCTCCTTGCTTCATCTGTTTCAATATTGAAGCTCTTGGAAAAGGTAACAGTTCACAACTGCTGCAATGGTCTTGCCCCAGGGAGATGGACAAAAGAGCAGGGCAGAGGCAGAGACACCACAAGGAACCTAACGGATGTTTTCTTGGGAAAAGGGGAGATTAATTAAAGGGGAAAATCTGCTGGCCATTAAGTGTCCTGGAGCAACTATTGTGACACTGAAGCAGTGAGTTTCTGTGTGGCTTTAAGACATCTGCCCTAAGGAAACATTTGCAATTGAAACTGTGTCCTCTTTTTCCCAAGTCTCCGATTCCCATGGGCCAGCAGTTGCCTTGCTAAATGAAATGCTTCTTTAGGGAGACTGGCTGGCCCCAGGGATTGGTAATGCAATATAGAGCCTTTCATCTCTCACCCATGAACCCAAGTCAAACAGAGTTTGGTAAATGGCCAATAACCCCTACCATTCCAGGGCTGTTTGGTGACCTGTGCGAAATGAGGAGGGTCATCTCTGTGTCTGTTTACTAGAAGGCAAGTGTCAACTTCACCATAAAAAAAAGGACACAGTTACTACTCATTATCACCCAATTTAACATTCTGAAGACAAGAGAATGAGCCTGGAAAACTCAGCCATCTTCTGACCCAACTATGGCGGTCCCAGTAGTCAGGGCTTGAAGAACATTAATGAGGACAGTTGCATTGTAGCAAACCAGGCTGTGCCTCTTCTGCCAACAAGAAATCCAAGTCTGAGCTACTCTCAGCTGCATGTGATTACAGTCCTTCCCAGATCCGCATGGAAATCCACAGGATTCAGTCCAGTTTTTGGGTGCATCAGGCACTAAAGCACAACCATGAAATCACAGAATGCTGCAGACTTCTGCAGATCTGCATTTATGGTCTTAAATAGGCACAGGCAACTTGCACAGGGACCCAGAATCCAGCACTGACAGAGTTAATGTGCTGAGAAGCCCTGCACTGAAAGGCTCTGTTCCCTCACCCATCACGAATATACTGTTCTGGTTACCAAAATAGCTGTATTTGGCAGGGTTGAAGGCCAGAAGCTCACTGCAGTACCCACTCTTGCCCTATGCACTGCTCATTTTAAGGTCAGACCTTTAGCATCAGGAATCTGTTAGAAGAAAGAGGAATCGCTTTAAAAGTTGTTGCCACTCTGGGGATTACCCTGGAAGGTCTGAGAGGGTAAAGGAAAGGGCAGGGGCAGATAAACACTTGGCCACATGAAAAATCAGCTGCCCCTAAATTTCAATACATCTGCATAAACCTCCCAAAACTGCAGCCAGCTTGTTCTTCCCCACAGTCACCACTCTCATTTTGCAGCCCTTCTTATGCCACAGCAATGCTAACTCTGTCGTTGTCAGCTGAGTTACTGTTTAATCCTTCCTATCTTGATTAATTGCATTAAATTGGTATACCTATGTTAATTAAACAGAAGATGGCAGAGGCAGTTTTACTTCTTGTTCTTTTGTGTAGATCATTTCCCAGGGCTTCACAGGTTGTGGAAAAATAACAATACAGACACACCACACATCATATTTCAGCACAGCTGATAAAGCTATTTTACTCATACAGTAGTCCATGATTCTTTTTGCATATCACAATATAGGTTTAATTACCATGCCGCTGCTGCATGGCAGCTCTTCTCGCTTTTTCTTTTTTTTTTTTTTATTTGTATTATTTGCAAGTCATAATCATGTTTTCCTGTCATCCCCGAGCAATGTGCATGCGTGCGTACAGGCAAATGCCAAGCCTGGAAAGGAAATTTGATGCGTGTCCATGAATTAGAGTTTTCAAACTTTGGCTGAAGATTAGTACATGTAAACATAGCTCTGCCCCCTTCATCTTGGATAATTGGCCACAAATGCTACTTGACACTTCTCAAATCAGACACTTTACATACTTCTGAGCATAGCTGAACTTTTTTGGCAGGAATTAATTTGCTTTGCAACTTAGCTGCTCATTCCTGGCCCGATCCCTGCTCCAGTGATTTCAGGGCAATGTTCTGCCAGTGTGAGGAGTACAGAGGCAGGACCGGATCTGTTTGCTAGCACAGACGAGCCTGGCTTTGTTGACTCCCTCAGAAAAACAATTACTGCAGCTAATGTTCTGCCCTTTGCCAGCCTTGATTAACATCGGGATTTTTACCTTCAGGCCCCTTTTTCTATTCCAATTACTGAGCAAGTTACAATGCATCAGGGGACATCTCAAAAGACCAGAGAAGGTGATGTAGCATCACCAGAAAATGCAGCTTCTGACACACCAAGACCCTTCCACAGCATTTCCAGCTTTATGGGAGATGGTTACAGACACCATCTGAGGAGACTTTCTCACTTTTTTTCCTGCCCCCCCTGCAAACAGTGCACGCTCCATCAGAGAAAGGAAATCCATTTCTGGAGTAGTGATGGAGTTTGAAGCAGGCACAGAATTTCGTGCTATTAAAGAGCCCCCTGTTTGCTCTGACAGTTCAGCGTGTTTACTCACCATGCACCAGTACTGCAAGAGCTGAGCAGACCATATGCTCACTTAGAAGGGCTGCCAGGTCTCAGGGAGCATTACTGTGCCTATTCCAGGAGGGGTTTGGGGCAAGAACACATTCCATAAAGGATTTCACTAGGAATATTGTATTTTATCTGGTGATTTATTTCTGTCCGGGCTCTGGACTAAATGGCAGATTGTCAGCATCTCCATGTAGATCTGTGAATAACCAGTGGAAAATCTCATTTGCCCTTTATTCACTGGGTTGTTGATAAGCTGCAGCATATTAAAAAAAATTGTCAGTTTGTTCTTCTCAGCTATCAGGTGGGGTATGTGCCAGCATTCTCTCCTCAAGCTGGCTTCTTCATCCAGAAAATGGAGAGAAAATGATGAAACAATGTTGATTCTAGAAGATGGTGACCATTTGAGTTATTTTAGGATTATTGCCTTGCTTCTAAACTAAAACTAAATCCATAAATTAGATTGAGCTCCTACCTGCAGAAGCAAAGGGTGGAACTTTGTGCTGTGCTTCAGGTGTAGACCATGAGAGGAGCACATCCTTGGTGGTGCACTCGTGCTGCCTTGCTTCTCAGGGCTTCATGCAGCTCAAAGCACTGATGAGGAGTAGCCAAGACAGAAACAGTCCCCACCTCTGGCCTCTGGTGGCTTGTGCCATGAGCAAGAGCTGACCACAGCCCAGGGCCAGGGAGGCAGCTGCATCAGCCAACTCCCTTAGTGCTTGGTCCCCATGCTTTCCAATCATGGTCTTGTGATGGTTCATCCCTAGAAAAGAAGGGTAGCTCATGTTATCAGAAATATGACAGATTCACTATGGAGAAGCAATAATTGCCCCAAAATTTGCCATGGAATAACTCAAAAAAAGACATTGCATGTTAGTGTGTCTTGAGATTTTATAGATTCATACTTTAAAATAAACAGAGTTGTATTTTGCTTCCTTCTGTTTGATATTTGAATCACTGTGGGAGTGGTGGGTATGATATTTCTAAGTGAACAAGACAACAGTTGGCCAAGAGATACAGCACAGCTCTAAAGTCTGAACTAAAGAGGATGCTTGGTTTCCATTACTATTATCTATCACTATAAATTTAGCTTTCATGTCCTAGACATTTTAAAATAACATGTCTAGTGTTGGAATAGGAGACTATCAGAAAAAGTGAATTACAGGTTACAGGCTTCCAGGATTTGCAGTAAAAGAACTATTACGGTAATTACACCTGTAGAGTACTCATTTATGTTGTTATTAGAGGAAAGGGATGGGATAATTTGGATGTATGGAAAGAAAACATTGCAGAAGGAGAGCTAAATAGTTTAGCTGGGACAAAGCTCCTGGTCACACTTCTGTATTCAACATGTGAAGTCACCATGTGCATGTGGACCTGCAATGTCCAGGAATTTAGGTGAAACCACTATAGATCACCAATATCTGCTACAAATGGACACAAACCTCAGCCCCCAGAAAGGCCCAGCCTCACACTCAGCCCCCAGATTGGGAGCTGATACCTTTTGTACCACTGAACGTATCCATGGTCTTTGCTGGGTGCAAATGGGGATTGATCAAGTGACTCCATGAGCTCCATTCTTCAGAGACAAAAGTCCTTCCTCATCCTCAAAGAAGATCAAACCCAGATTTTTGAACATTTGCAATGAGACTAGAATAAAGAAAAACAAAATCTTTCTTTTCAGGGGAGAAGTGAATCTCCATTTTGACTCGTTATTTTGCCAGGGCTAAGTGGCCATTAGTCCATATGTGTCCATAGGTGCTGGTGTCAATCCACTGTGTCACCTCCTGGATGTCATTACTTAAAGTCAGCAAACTTGTGCTTCATTGGCTGAAGATTTTCTTGCTTAATGTCTGGTTTCATCAACAAATTCAGGCTGGCAATGACATCCTACTTGTCTAAGCTAATATACAGCCTTGCACTGTCCTTGTTTCCCTTCCCATTCAAACTTATGGTTCAGAGTTAGTGACTACCAAAAACCAACATTACAGCTGAAGAAAATGAAGTGATGAATGAACATGAGGATTGCATGTAGATGATTAGAAGTCCGGCTGGGTAGATCATATTATTTAATGTATCGTCATTATGTTTGTATTTAAAAAGCATTTGAGATATATTATTTCTTCTATTATTCCATCTCTTCAGTGCTCTGACTCCAGGGGTGTGTTTTGGTAGAGATTTGTTTTCTAAAACATGATGGAACCATGTGGATCTTAAATCATTGCTGTAATAAGTGAGTTGTCCCTACTTAAGGAAACTCTTGTGTCAGGAGTAAAAGTCCTTGTTTAGCTGTGCTGTAAGAAGCAGGATAATATTTAATTATGACAGTTGAAACTCATCTCCAAGTGCAGACAATATTGATTTGTTCTAATATAGAAAAGGTGGAATTAAAAAGCTGGTTTATTTCGAAATTTACGTATTCCTAAAAATGTCTGTTCAGCTCATTTTTAAATTCGATTTCTTTTCCCAGGTGAATTACATGGCATTTCTGAATCTCAAGAACTGCCTGTGCCTGATAACAGCTGATCAAAGTACCAGCATAATTCAGTTGTTTTGATTGCAAGATTTCTGTTTGCTGCTTTATTGGACAATGGTGTTTGCAAAAGTGAGGTGAAGAGCACCAGAGATAGAATTACAGCCCATAGTTGGTGCATGAGACTTAATATTAGGATAGGACCATGGTCTATAAGGTCAATGGTAAATTATACCAGCTAGCAGTCAAAATCAATGCCTGGCTCTGAAAAAAATAAAAAAACAGCAAGCAAAATCTGTGCCAGTGTCCCAGCATGACAAATGAACTTGGGCAAGTTGAAGATAATCATGATTATTTAATATTTCACAGTTTTACAACTTGATACTCCGTGGACAAAAGATCAGAAGTCTGCTGAATCCAAAGTTTTGAATCTTTGGGTCAATATGCTTCTCATGTCTTCAACATTGTTTAATTTAGGAGGAAACAGTTCTGAGCTAAGATAAGATCTCAGACAAAATTGACGTGGACTCACAACATGGCCTAACATAACAATTTAATCTATCCTGCGCTTCCCCTGAAAGAAGGCTTAATAACTGTGGTATGATTTCACCTGCTGCTTCTAACATTTGCTCATTCTTTTTTCCTGAGCAAATTTGGATTATCAGATGGCAAGCAGCTTTGTTCATGGTAGACAAACTTGAATTCATTTAGGATTCATAACAATAGGTTCAATCTTGGATTCAATGGCAGTTCTTAATGAATGGAGTCTTTGGAAGATAAATGTTTGTTTGTGTTAAAAGAGAAATAATTAATTCTCCATTTTTCTGGGTATGAGGTGATTATAGTACATATCACAAAATGTTTTCCCTGTGTTTCCAGCCCTGGGTATAAGAACTGCAGGAATGTTCCCCAAGCCCCAGCATTGCATATATGAGCCATTCTGACCTTGTCATTTCAAAATCTGAAGTTTTGCAATGAATTGTTTGGTGTGAGAAAAAAATGTATCTCTTACTCACAGTATTCTCAGTTCCTCCTGGTGATCTGATGCAGGGCAGTGAGGAGGGAGGAAGGTCCACGTCGCTGCGAGCCATCAGCAGCCGTGGGTCAGCACAGGGTTACTTGGATGAAGGAATCAAGGCTGGATCTGGATTTTGGCCCAATCCTCACATTGTCTTAGACATGGGCATCTTCCAAATTCCTGTGGGAAATCCCACGTTCTTCATTACTGTCCCTGTCTCTTGGGAAGCAGCCGGAGCACACGCGGCCACCGTGCCCAGCGAGGAGAGGCTGTGCTGCCCAGCACCCGGTACCTGCTGACCTCAGGAGGAATTAACAGGCTGCAGAAAACGTACCCTGCAGGCAATTTTACCCTGGAAAAACATCGCCCACATTGCTAGAGTTTAGGACAACAAATTAGAGCTTTTAATATGCACTGGCTGCTTCCCCCCCACCCCCCCACCCCATCCCCACACCACCACCATCCCCCCTCCCAGCCCAGTAACATCCAGTTGCTTAATTCCATTTGAAATCACCCGGGTTAGGCACCTAAATAATCTTGTCCTTCATGCCTGTCAACATCTTGAGGCACCTAACCACCTTTAGAGATGTGGTGTGAAAGCTTGTGAACGATGCAATCGAGGAGGGAAACAAAAGACAAGTATCCCTATTTGCTGCCCAAGAATCCACAAAGAATGCTGCTTCAGCTCTGCTCTGATTTCTAATTAGATTATGAGTGATGTAGGACTCTGAAGCCAAGCTGGAGTTTGTGCTAGCACTTTGCATGTATGAATGACAAAGGGACACCACTTTCATATTGATTTAAGCAAGCCAGTGGAAGAATGTTTAAACATCAAGTGCTTGATGTCCCAGTTTGCCAGAGCACCTGGAAATATCAAATTAATTCCAGGTGTTCTGCCATTAAGACAGGCTTGCTGCTTTTACAGCCACACATACAAAATGTGGCTCCCAGTTCCACAAATAAAAACGGAATGGTTTCTGCTCCTAATGCCTCGATAACGCCGACATATTGCAAGTTCTGGAAAGAATTTTAATCTACATAGGTTTTTTTTAAATGGGGAGGGGAGCAAGGGGGGAAAGATTTTAAATATGCTGCATACAATTTGTGATGGTCATCTCTAAAATGCAGCTCCATTATCCTTTTCCATTTGGAATGAATGAGGCTAATTAATTTCAGGCCATACTTGATGAGGTCAGCACCATACGAAGGGTGCGTGCTAGACATTGCTAATCTCTTTCAGCTGAGAGTGATGAATTAAAGATGAAGCATTCCTTTGCAGGCCTAATTTAGAATGTATATCAAAAACCTACAGCAAATAATACTATACCCTACAACAAAGGAAAACTTGTTCTCTCAGGCTCCCATGTAGGGTTGATTTTAAAGGCATTTTCATTTCGCTTTGGAATTCCAGCTGTGGATGGGTGAAACAGTTCAGAAAATTCAAGCTTTCTCTCTTTCTATTGCTTTTATGGACAAAAGTAGGCAAGGGGGGGCTAAGGGGAGAGAGAAACTGGTCCGTGTTTGATCCTGTATATCCTGTGATTCTGACTGTATGCTCGGTGTTTGGGAAGCCAAGTACCTGTGACGTGACACCCCCCCACGGCCCACACTCACATCTTACTCTTGGGGTTTTTTAAGTCTCAGGGAAAGCAGTCAAGGGTCACCTTTGGTTCAGCATCATCCCAAGAACGTTTTGTTGGACATTGCAGGCGGGAAACAGGACGGGTCCAGCAGTTCTGCTGGGTCACCCAACAAGGACAGGAGGTTCCAAGCCCACACAGAGCTGTCATTCTCCTCAGGAATAAATGCCTCCTTATGCAAAAAGGTCCTATCACATCTAGAAGTGCAGATAGCAAAACTGAATGGAACAAATCACTGCGAAAGCAACCAGGTCTGGGAGCAGGACAAATTGCTACGCAGCTCCTGAACTGGCTGGGGTTGAGGCTCAGCCAAGCTTTGCCACCTTTCCCTCAAAGGCAAAGCCACCCACAAAGTCCATAGGGGTTTTCCCTGAGTGAGGGACTGCAGGATTTATCCCTGTGGGCAGCAAGAAGCTGGATTGTCATTTTGGTAAAATAGGGACTCATGAAATATTAAGGCAGCCTCGGAAGGAGGCTGCAAACAATAGACCACCATCCTCCCCACCACTTCTCTGTTCAATACCTGGCAGTTTCTTGGAATTCTTGACAGGTTGCTGAAGCAAGTCGAAGTTCCCAACTGGTGGCCATAAGCGGCTGCTGTCTTTGTATCCCAGTAGTCCTCATTAGAACAAAGCTGCTTCGAATTAAATCCAATCTACATGCCGAATCAATCTTTCAACCCTTTGATTGCTTCTGAAAATATTTATACTTCTTAATAATGCACATTTTGTCCCAAAGCCTGTGATTAAACCCAGACAAGGTCCGGAGAAGCCTGAAGTATATGTGGAAGGGGTTATTTTGGACAGGAAAAGAAAGATAAAGACACAGGTTTTTCCTATTGTGAAATCATTAGAGTGTATAAATCTAGCAATTGCAGTTGTATAAGCATCAGAGTGGGGTTGTAATAAATACAGATTGGAGTATTATAGTAACCAAATGGAGTTTATGGATTATGTTCACTAGTTCATATTTCTCAGCTACTACAACCTAACCAGCTTCATGCTGCACTCACCTCTGTTAATATTCCCTATTAATATTCTCTTTACGTGTTTGTGGGGGGAAAAAAAAGTTAGGATTCAACTGCTGCTCTGTGTAAAACAAATATGTTTAAAGAATCATGCCCTCCAAAGAAAAAAAATAAACATGGAGATGCTGCAAAGCAACTGTGTTCGAAGGGCACAGGCTGAGGCTGGCTGGAATCAGCCCCGTTCTGCTGAAAGTTAATAACTTCCATCTGAGGGGGATCTGGTCCTAATGCAGGGCATTTGCTATGTGAAAATTGGGGTGTAAAAACGAAGAAAATAACTTCTGCTGTCCCTTACCCTGGTGAATTTTTAGGGTGGTAAATAATAAGCTTTGGCTGGAGATGAGAAACACACAAAGGCTTTGAAACTGTGCTGTGTGGTAAACAGCGTACTGTTCCCTTCTCAAAAAGCAACATGCATCACAGGTGAGACATGAGGAGGTGAAGGGAAGGAAACATTCCTTGGCTAAGAAGTAACCCAGATAGGGCCAGATCCTCCAGAGTGGGGATCTGCCATCGATTAAGAAGGTGGTGGTGGCTGGGGACGCGGATCAGATAAAGGCTCTGTACCTGTCTCCCTCCCTAAACACAAATGACTGCCCTTGTCTCTAATAAAAGGGAAAAAACTGACTTTGGAAAACACAGTATGATAAATCTCCTTGGATATACTATGCAGTGTCTGGGTGAGAGGGAAAGAAATCCTAGAAACTAAAAGTATGTAGTGCTTATTTAATATCATCAGTAGATGGCAAATGCAGGTAATATTCTTCAGGAGTGGGCTGGTAAATGCTTGTGGTAGTTTCAATTGTGACAGTTTCTCCTTTCATAAAGGAGAGAAAGAAATATTCTCAGTCAAAAAAATTATTCATTGACTCTTTCATCACACAATTCATTATATTAAGTTGTTATTTCCTAAATATGTTGGGGGGTGGTATTATTACTATACATATATCCTGAGTCATGATGGCTATTTTGCATTAATGCATGATTTGGATGCTCAGTTTTTAAGGTAGAGAGAAGGGGTGTGTTTATCATGACCATAAATAAGGGGAGAGCAGAGACTGAAAAAAACTCTCATAAATGGGGATGGATGCAAAATCTAATGACACACATGAAAATCCATTTTGGATCAGAACCCCATCCGAGCTCTGTATTGTATAACCAGCATTTTCTGAGTTCTATTGTTTGACAGCCCTGATTTCACACTGAACTTGGAGTTCATTTCCGAACAGAAGCTTTTTGTATAGAAACTTTTAATGATATCCTTTTGTGAACACACACATACCATCGAGGATATTGTCTTATTAAAGAGTTTAAGCCTAAAGGTGTATGCCTACTTTTAAAAGAAATTTTCTGATTGTAGATAACTGCTCAATTTGATTTAGTGTCCAATGATAGTGATGGGGTTGATAACTGAGCATTCATCGGTAATTCATCTTGTGCTAGTAGAAATTTACAGCAAAGCAGTGCTTTCCCAACACTGACAAGTCCTATTAATCTTCTTCAGACACATTTCAATAGGTGTCTCCATCTGTGCCCAACATCTAAACACTCTGGCATCACTGGGGACTTGGAGACACCTTCATTTCAGGTTACACTAGTGAAAATGTGATACTAGATTGTACTCTATTTTTAACCTAATTCTCTCTTTTCATTCAATTAGCCTTTCTTGCCTGTATTTTTCTACTCATGTGTAACATCCTTTTCCCAGGAATAGCTTAAAAATGAGATTTAGTTACTTAAAGAGACAGAATCTGCCAGGGCAAGAGCAACCAAGAGCTTAGTACAGAAAAGCAGAATAACAAAGCTCAGGGACACAGCGTGGAGACCAAATTGCCAGTCACCAAACACATCCCGAGCAGCCTTCCCACAATATTCCCCTCCTGATGCACCTCTTGCAGGCACCACTGGGTTAGGACAGGTCTGAAACTAAAACTGAAAACAATTGCAGGATGTTTGGGTGTTGAAATCCCAAACAGCTCTGTTTGTTCGTGC
Organism: Anomalospiza imberbis; assembly: GCF_031753505.1. NCBI lineage: Eukaryota > Metazoa > Chordata > Aves > Passeriformes > Viduidae > Anomalospiza > Anomalospiza imberbis. The sequence continues at coordinate 4,762,510 of NC_089693.1, read as the reverse complement.
TGCACGGGGATCCCCACCATCCATCCCCACTTCGCTTTACATATACAGCTAATGCATGAACAAACACAGAGCAGTCAAATTACAGCAATAACATTTATGGGTGGATTATGTTCCAACTTCCTCACTTATTATTAAAAGCGAGTAAATTGCGAAGCACATGGAAGAGGTAGGGTGCAAATGCAGGCGAATTTCCACTCTGAACCAAATGTTGTTTTTTCACTTTCAAAGCTGCGATGAGTTTGCGAGCAGACGCAGCACAGCTTTAAAGCTTACTCATTCAAAAATGTGTGTTTGGGTTCCTTTTTTTTTTTTTTTTCCCTCTCCCCTCCTTACTCCATTTACGTTTGCCTTTCAAAGAGGAGCAGATGCACACCATTTGGGTTTGGGTGGCTCCTACTTGCTCTGAACTTTCTTCTGAAAAGAGCAAACCGTGAGCCGTGCGTCTGCTCTGCGCCTCAGAGGCAGTTTCAAACTTTGTTTCTGGCTTTATGAAGTTCTCTCGTGAGTCGTATTATAGATCTAAATGACCTTATTGTAGGTGGCAAGTTTAAATGTGCCATATTAATAACTTGTTATCCAAGACAAATTAAGTCCTTATGTGTCAAAAGCACTCTGTTCTGGATTACCTACAAGACAAGTATTTATTGAATAAACGTTGGATCCAATTTCATTTTAATGTGACTGACTGTATGCTGCAGCCCCTTAGAACGAGATAAAAACACTCAAACCTACAACTGTGTTGCAACATTACACCTAACTTGTCTATTTCTATTATTGTCTTTTTAACATGGGATCTCAAAAGTGTTTGGGGGGTTTAAGGATTTATTATTATTGTTGTTATTATTTTTTCTGAAGAGCAAGGAGAGACATAGAAAAAAAGACTGGCATTCAGCCTAAAGAGAAATCATTGAAACAAATTAATCCTATGCCGTTTAAATTGACATGGTAATCCATCATCAGCAAAGGGAAACTCTGAAAGCAATCTAGAATCTGCAGTGTTCTTTCACTGGCCCTCAGGCACAAAGACAGATAGTAAAAGAGGAAGGGGGGGAAAAATCATAAAAGTTAGCAGCACCTTAGCATAGGGAAGGGCTAGGGAAAGCAGCTTTCACTTGTTCCTGCTTTCAAGCACCCAGCACAGAAAGCAGTGCTGATTTACCTTCAGTCACTGCCTGCCAACGTTTACTTGTGTGTCAGATCATCTTCAGCTGCTGGGATAGGAGTTATTTCAAATAGTGCAGAGCCCCCATCCTGTATAAACTCCACCATTGAAAACTCTGCCAAACATCAACTTGGGTATTTCTGCTTACAGAGGGCCTTTTATTAGCCTAAACTTGATCATTCCAAATGGACAATAAATTCTATCTGCAGAGCCCTGCAGAAAATAGCTGTACTATCCTTGGGAGTTTAATAGCCAGGATTTTCATAGAGCTAGCATGAAAAAAACTGGGGGGGTTTATTTGGGTTTGGACTCAGGGTATTTTTTTGTCTATCCCCTGTTTTCTCAGTGGGGCTATCCACCATAATATATGTTTCCCAAGAGATTTTTCAAGCTAGTTTTAAATATCTAAAGTGATGAGACTTTGTGCACCTTTAAAATTTTATTAGACTTACGGTCAGAAGAAAACATAAACCTCTTGGGCCTTGAAAGCCCATTGCAATACAGCCATTATCCCTATAATGTCAACAGAGCTACAAAATTCTCTAGAAATAAACCTTTTAAGAACAGCTTTCCCTGCTTCATGTTTTCTTTTAAGGTCAGTGGTGCATCACTTTTTTGGAAAACATTTCTCCTCTCTGGCCAGGTTTAGCAATGTGAAATAGAATGTATATTACTAAATGAATAGGTTTAATTTTAGACACTGAAAAAATAAATAGAAGAAGAGAGCCAGGGCAGGAATAATACCTTTCAGTTAGAAACAGACATAGTAGAAAGAAAAAGTCAGAACTTTAGTGCCAGGGGCAAAGGGGTGAAAGGCTGGCTAATATGAACCATATCCAACATCTGCCCTATTTTAATTTAGTAGGGATAAAGTTTCTTCTTTTTTATTATTAAGAAAACTTTATGTGGCAGAGAAACCCATGAGCTCTGTTATCAAAACTGTTTTATTGTCACACTGAAACTTAGAACTATTAAGAATTGGCGGGGCAAAGAGGTAAAAACTCCCCTTCTCTCTCCTTTTATACTCTGTGACAAGCCTGGGCTCGGGTCCTGCTGACTGGGATGTCCTTTTCATGTCTTTATGAAGTACTGCACTTGGGGCTATAATATAAAGGGGAGGTTAATTGTTCAGGATGGGTCCAAATGATTGATTCTCCGGGTTAAAAAAAAAATTAAATTAATAAATTAAAAAATCTGAATATTTAAAATACAATCCTGACGCGGTGGTTGCCCTCGGAGGTGAGCGATGGTGGTGGTGCACAACAAGTGTAAAGAAGGGCTGGGCTGGGAACCTGTATGAGAAACAGCCCAAATTTCCAGGCTGCAACATGATCTCATTCCATCTAAAAGTTTTCCACCTCAATAGTGCAAATTCCACTATAAAATAACAAAGTGTACCAAACCACATGTGAGTAGCTGTAGGAGTAAGAGAGCAAATTGGTTTCTGACAAAAGAAGGATGAATACCTTTGGATAATCTAAAGTTAAAATTTGATTGAAAGCATAACATTCCTCTAAGCATCAATATGCTTAGGATCCAAAATATGGTTATTTTATTACCAGTTAATACTTAGATCAAAGCAAAACACTGTAGCTGGAAGGGACATTCTCTCTGGAAATAAAGTTCCATGTAATTATTTCCTATTAAAAACTAAAACTGGTCTTAGATTCAAAAATTTGGGCTTCCTTACACGTGCTATAATGCAAGCTTGTCAAGAGAGAGCAGATACAGCATTTTTCACTGTTTGCTGGTATCTCTTTGCTTTAAAGTTTTTGGTTTAGCTTTAACCCTTTGAATGTGAAAGATTCTCATCCAATTTACCTCGATCAGACCAGGGGGACTGTTTTGGATTATATTGACTCATTTCTTATCATAAGAAATTAGAATTCGATATGAGCCAACATCATTTTAAATAAAGCCTGCAAATGTAAGGAGGTGAAATCTAAAGAAAATGATATGGCGATGGGTAGGCAGCTGAAAGTTAAATATTAAATTGTAAACAAAGGTTTTATTCTTGGGCAAAACAGCTCATCTTAATTCAGTTCGAGACATGGAGTTTAAAATATGCACTCAAAATACTTCCAAGAAAGCTGCAACCTTTCAGAGGAGAGAGATAAGAATGTATTTTAATTATGAGGTTATAAATATGCGATAGATTTAATTTTTTTTTACCAACTCCTAATGTGCTACGTAACATTGTTCAGATGCAGTTACACATTTATCTGTCTGTCTCTATTCCTGTCCAAGGTTTTTATTTTATTTTATTCTTTCTCTTTTTTTTTCCCCTCCTGATAGCTCAATCTCTATTTATGGCATCACTGAGGCAGGCCCTGGGTAAAAAAAAAAAAAAAAAAAATTTATCTATCCTTCTGTATTTATAAACCACCACAGAATAAATAGGGAATGGTTCCTTTTTACAACTGAAGGGCTGGTATTATAAGTAGCAATATGAAATATTTAGACACATTATTTCAAGCTTCCCGGCTGCTTCTGATTCTGCTAATTATTTTTGATCTGTCACTCAGAAATAAAAAAATAAATAAATAAAACTTTTAAGAGTTCATTAGGACTGCAGAAAGGAAGAAGAGTCAGATATAAGGCAGCAATTATAATTTGGTTTTAACATGTTTTTTTCATTTTTTGCTGACTCCTCAGCCACATTGTTTAGTAGAAGGATGGCTACAATATACTTCTACATTAAAGGCTGTTAAATAGGGAAGAAGCTGAGACATTCAGCTGGGATATTGTTTGCTAGCTCAATTAGTATCCCAAGAATTTGAAAGTACAATAAATGTATCTGAAGATCATATCTAAACATACTTACCAAAAAGTACCCACCTCTCTCAGCAGTTCACATATTTCCGCCTTCTAACTGGAAGGGGAAAAAAAAAAGAAAAAAAAAAAAGGCAGTTCGATGTGTAGGTTAAGATTGGCGTGTGGCAAGGTTTGTGTGAGATACAAAGAAATCTGTATTTCACTCAACAATTTCATTGCTTAAACATATAGTTTAGAAGCATCTTTTCCTTAAACATGTGGCTCAATAACATTTTCTTCAAAGGAACAACTCAGTGTGTTAAAAGATTTAAGAACAAAGAATGTGCTGCAAAATGCAAATTCCTCCAGTGTTACACTGTGTATGCAATTATGTATGTAGGCAGATAGATATAATTTGAGAGTTATTAACTTTCAACATCAATGATGTACCCTGAATCAATACAATGTAACTACCTATTAAAATATAAACCAGGTGTGTTCCCAGGCAAATACAGTCTGAGAAGCTTTTCTAGATTTTTTTTTTTATTTAAAGATTACAGCTCTACTGTGGACAAGAAGCTCAAGAGATTGGTGCTGGTCCTAAAGAAGGAGATTGCTTTGCTTTTTGCTGATGGTTCTAGAATGTTTCATTTCCTCCACATTTGGGGAAAAAAGAAATAATTTAAAAATAATAAACAATAATGAAATGGTGTGAATGGGATGAACTGCCTCACAAATATCCGTACATTTATGCACCTCCGGATGCATGGGAAAGAGAAAAGTTCCCTATTTCCATATTTCCTTTGGCTGAAGGGAGGGAATGAAGGGAGCAGAAATCATTTTAAGCTTTGCCCTCCCGGCGGATCGACCCCTTTTGCAAATCCCTTTCTCCTGGCCGCCCTCCCTCGCTCCCCCGAGCACACAGCCCGGCGCAGTTAACCTTGGAGCGGCGCCGGGGAGGGAAGGGTTAATGAAACCCAGCTCTTTACGACCTCCAGGGTCAGACTCTTCCTATCTGCAATCTAAGGAATTAGGTAAGGAGGTTATAAGATTATAGTGAAAGGAGTTATAGGCCCTCGTAGCCTCACACCTGAACATATTGGGCTAATCCACTGGGATTCTTAAAAATCGCTTCAGCTATGGAAAACTGTTAATTAGGCTGAGTCTGTCCCGAGGTTTCCTGTTGCATTAGAGATCCAGCCGAGCTGCCTGCACTCCACAGGCTCACATGAAACGCTCTTAGTGTGCCTATACTTTTTGTCCCTTCTCCACAACTGAAATCAGCATCAGCCCCTGATTTCGGGGTAAAAAAAAGGCAAAGCTGGGGGAAAATTCAGCCCGAGAGATGAACAAAAGTCAACCCCCTCCGGTCCCTGAGCCCTGGGTGCCCGGCAGGCTATTTGCAGCTGTTTCTAACTTCAGTGTTTGTTTACAGTAGCAAAATTAGCACTTGGAGGAGAAGTGAAAAGCTGTTTTCACATCAGTTTTACTCCTCGGTTCCTAGCTTGAGATGCCTTTCCTCCCTCCCAGCAATCAGCATCATTTAAAGTGCGGTTCAAACTTTCTCTCGCTGCTTTGACTTAGTTCTCTGCAGTCGCATCCTATTTTCTGCTAAAGAAAAATACGCGGAGAGAAGGTAGCATGTGCACACGGGCCAAACATCACGGATTCGAGGCAAAAAAATAATAATCATAACCCCGAGCATCCCCACAGAACGTATTTCAACGTCGCATGGCAGAGCCTTGCCCTACTCCCAGCTTTCTGCCCTTTGGCACTCAGATGCTTGCTTGTCTCCAGCAAAGTTTTCTTTAATCCGCCGAGACACCCCAGGGCTGTACCTGAGCCACAGCTAAATTGCTCCCTACGACCGATAAAATCCTGCAGCAGCAACTCCCCAACTTCAATACTTAAAGCAAGGGCTGGTCTTAGCCATTTTGCCATTTGCAGAAATGCTGAAATTTTAATTTTTTTTAATTTTTTTTATGCCACTTGTGGTCACCCTCGAATGGCAGTAATCTGTAGATTACATATTACGAGCCTTGTCATTACGTGGATAAAATGAGGTGGTTAAACGCTAAAATCCATTTTACTCACCACATTTGCTTGTGGGGAGAGAGGGGGGCGGGAAGGAGAGGGGAGGACAAAGTTGTAGAAGGATTTAAAACCCTCGGATGGGAGCTGGATGTGCTGTCAGAGCCCTCTCTGCCTGGTGGGTACACGGGCTGGGGAGCCCTCAACTTCACCTCCAAGACAGGCGCCCGATCACTCCAGCCCTCTCCCTCGCTCCTGAGCCTTTTGTCCCCATTTTCGTGGTATCCCAGCTTTGCTCCACAGAGGCGACTTTTCTCTGCCTCTCCTGGATTTGCTCTCTAGCATTTCTAGGCTCCTACTCTCCAGCTCTCCCCCCGTTTGCCTCTTTCATCTGTGTCCCTGATCCCTCTCCAGCTGATGTGATTCTTTAGAAATGTGGGTCTTATCCCGTCCCTACCTTTGCCGGCTCTGATTAGATATTATTTTTTCATTGGCTCTGCTACAATGGGTTCCTCCCTTTAATCTCTCGGTATATTTTCCCCCTCCCGGTATAACCAAATCCATGAAATTCACAGCCTCTCTCTTTGACACGACTGGTTCGTCTAATCACTCCATATCGATTTCCCTAACTCTTTTCATCCAGCTGAAGACACATTTTAAAACACTCCAAGCCAGAGTGTGCTCTTTGCTTTATACACACTAATAAAATGATTTACCCTTCTCTCTCTGCTCTCCTCACAGGAGAAAATCGTTCAAGTCGCGGCTATTTGTGTGTGATCAGTAAATATTTAGTGTGGCGACATCCTCAGCTCCTCTCCTGATCAATACGCAACCCAACAGGAGGTGGACTATTGTCCGGGTAGTGACTTGCTGAGATCTCCTTTAGATGAATTCTTTGCCCCCCATACTGTCTGTTAGGATTTATCCTCGAAGGTGACCAATAAAGAAAACCTGAGTCTTTAAAAACCTCTGTTTCTAACCTGTTTACCGTGCCATTAAAGCACCTAAGCCAGGAATGGCTTATTCATCCCCGTCTCCCATATCCCTGGGATGGGCTGGAAAATGGGGGTCAAAGCGGGCAGCCCCCGCAGCCCCGCTCTGCATCCCTGCACCCCTGGATCCCCTTTTCCCCGACCCCTCCAGTACAAGCCCGGCCGCTCTCCGCGGTGCAGTGTCACGGCGAAAGGGCGATTCCCCGCTCGCACCCTGCAGCATCCTCGGCCGCAGGGCTCGCTTCCACAGCTCAGCCTCAGCGGGTGGCAACGATGTGCCCAGGGATGGAGGGTGTCCCAGCAACTCCCAGCCCGCCTCCCCCCTCCTCCTCACCGCATCCCGCGGCTCTGCCTGCCCCAGGACAGGGCTGAGGCAGGGCTGCTGGAGGATCAGTGGTTTTTATTTGTTTGTTTGTCTGGGTTTTTTTGGTTTTTGTTTTTTTTTTTTTTTTTTTTTTTTTGGGGTGGTTTTGTTGAACGACGTGGAAAAGCTGCAGTGAAGACAAATAATAGTAATAATAATGGAAATGGAGAAGAGCTTAAAGCCCGTTTCCTGTGGTTAACCATAACGAGAGCTTTCCCAGAGTGATAAAATGGGCAGCAAGAGAAGTTCGCGTGTGTATGTGTGTGTTTTATGCTGATCTGTTATTTCACTCCTGGGAAAGCCAATGCCTCCCCTTGCAATTACCCCAGGACGGTGCTGTGCCCGCTGAGCTGTCCGAAACAGCAGTGCCTGCTGTGTGGGTGCCTGTCTGATGCAGGCTGGGTGCCTCCACACAATGGCCACACAGTGATCTCTGCATCGTCTCTGTGTGCTCACTCACATCATGTCCTGCAGCCCACAGAGGTGCCCAGATATTTATTTTATTCCCGTGCGTGTGCGTTTGCACCTCAGCTCTAGGTCGAAGGCGTTTATCTCTGCAAATGGGCATTGCCTGCACAGGCGCTGCATAAATCCAGGGCTGTGTATTACAGATGTGCGACTGTTATTCAAATGTAAAACCAGCTACATCCACCTGTTAACTTTGTTTAGAAACCACTTTCACTAATGGCTTTTCTCTAACTTATTCAGCCCGTTACTCGAGTATAGGAGGCAATGGAGGGGAAAAATCCATATGAAACCCTGCTCACAGCCTCTCTTCGAGAGGACACTTTCCACACCTTGCCTAGACAGGGCTCCTATAGAGCGCTTATCTCTCGAATATATCTTTATACTAATGCATACTTAATTGGTCTGTCTTGACTGTCCATATAAAACAATTTAATTAGGGTGCTTTCTGCTTTGGAAAGAAAGAAAAAAAAAAATCTGCCCAGCATTTATTGTATTTAGCACCAATACAGGCAGAAAATGTTGCACAAGTTTTTGGTTGAAAGAGCACCTATGTGTCCATTGAAGGGCGTTGATCCGAAAAGACAGAGAGGACAAGTAAAATCGATTTGAAGCAACCCTCTCTGTCCCTTTCACACCATTCAGACACTCCATTCCTTCTAAGACAAAGACCCAGCGCCTTGGGAATGCTGGCAAGGCGGGGGGGGGGGGGGGGAGTGGGGATGGTGGGGAGGGGGGGGAGGAGGAAAAAAAGAAAAAAAGAGGGGGGGGGAAAGAAAAAAATCTTCAATCCCCCCAAGCGAAAGGGAGAGCTCTGAAATTCCTTCATATTGCTGTTATTTACCCCCGAAGATATGTTCAACTCCAGGATTTTCTTCAATTCGGCGTCTAACACTGCTGCTGCGAGGAATGTCCCTGGAAGGGGAGGAGGTAATTATGGCTATTAGTGCTGCGAGCCCAGCCGCAACCTTGGTCACTCGCAGGCTTTTAGGGTTAAAATAGCCCTCACCTCTGACCCCTGCGGAGCAAAGTTGTAGCTATTGCCACAAGTTGGGCCAAAGTTTTCAAATCCAGGGCTGGGCAACACCGGAGGGGGCAAACTTCTCCCTGGAATTATTTTTGGTTGGGATTTAAATCATCTTTAGTCTATTTAATTGCCTTTCCCTCCTCCTTTGGCCAAATAATCCTTTTCGGAGAGGAGGGGGGGATTTCAAAACGCCCTGCTTTCACTACCTTTCCCACTGCTCTTTCCATTTAGGTTTAATTTGGCAGATTGTTTTCAAGCATGAAAATGGTTATCATCAAACTGAATTACTGGGTCAGCTTTTCATCCAGAGATCTCAAGAATAAAAGAGGGGGCGAGGTGGGGGTCGGGCAGGGATGTCCCCCCTTTAGGCTTTCCCCGCCATGACCCGTTCAGCTTTACAAGAAAAAAAAAAAAAAAATTGGAAAAATGAAGAAAAGACAAAAAGCTTGGATTTGTCTCCTTTGCTTTCTGCACACCTTCACGATCCTCCTCTGCAAGGGGGGATTTGGGAAGGGGGGGCGGGGGGCTGCTCAAATTGAGGAGGGGAGGGAGCCCAGAGATGCAAGTACCCCTCTGGCAATAATAAAAATTCATTCAAGTGGGCTATGTCTCCATCTTCCATGTACTGATTAGACTTAACAAGAGTGGAAACTTGTGTAGACCATATTTATGGTATTAACAAGCAGTTAAAAGATTTATCCTTCTTCTGATCAATATTGTTCGTGGCCGGTCCTTCCCCCCCACCCCCGGGGCCCTCCCCGAAGGCTGCAATGACAATCGCCTTCATACTTTTTCATCACCGATCGAGGTGGCAAAACCCTTTTGTAATTTTCATTAGCCCAGTAAACATGCAATTAACATGCAGCACTGTGGTTAACTTAATTCCTGTTTTAAGGCAAGGACAAGCAAGAAATGGAAGAGCGTTTGTTCCATTTGTCAAGTATGACACACTCCCTACCCTAACAGTTTCTTAAAATAAAAGCTCGGCTCCCCACCACCACGACCACCACCCCTCTTTCCAGAAACCCCCCACACTGATACACACACACACACAAAAAGGAGCAGGAATCCATTAGTTGGAGAGTATTCTCCTGCCAAAGGCGGTATAATGTATTCCAAATTTTCCCAAGCCCTCACTGTACCGGGGTCCCGTTCCCCCCACTCCCCCCTCCCATCCTGGGGAAGGGGGCTGACTCGCTGATATTTCTCGTGGGTGAAAGATTCAGCCTTTTCCTAACCGTATTTTTTTTTTAATAAAATAAAACTAAACGTGCTTCCCATGACTAAAAGTTGCCATGTTTGTGAAGGGGGTGGGGAAAAATGTCTCCAAGGGTTTCAATTAGCAACAAATGATTATTGCAACGGATTTTTGGTAATGAAAAAATGTGGAGTACCTCTTTCGAGCTGGGATCTCAGGGGCAGTGAGAGAGAGAGAGAGAGGGGGAGAGGGAGAGAAGGAGAGAGAGAGAAAGAGATTGCTGATTAGCTCGGATTCTTTCCCAACTTGCTTTAGCGTGTGCTTGCGTTCCCTGCCGACCCTACACAGGACACTATATATTTTTTCCCCTTCGGTGCATGTGTTGATAGTCCAGCCTGTAGTTGTTTGCGGTTGGCTTTTTTTTTCCCTTTTCGTTTTTTTTTTTTTTTCCTGCCGGGGAGGGGGGAGGTGGGAAAGGGGGGGAGGGGGGGCTGAAATCCGTCGCATCCATCCTACCCCCACAGTCATTAACTTAGGAGATTTCCCTTTTTTTTTTTTTTTTTTTTTTTTTTTCCCTTTCCTTTCTCCCCAATTGGAAGGGTGGGTTGTGAATATTTTTTTCCTTTTTTTTTTTTTTTTTTTTTTTAAGTCTCGCCTTTCCAGCTCCAAACAAGGTGTAGCGAGACGCTCTTCCTTCTAAGGAATGAAATGAGACAAGGATCACTCAAAGACATCTCCTACCTTGGGCTTGGGGATTTTTTCTTAAAGGCAAGGCGCACATTCCTAAGCAGCTGTGTACAAAGCCCCCCCTGAAATCTTGTCTGTGTAAAGTTAGAGTGTGTTCAGGGTGTTTTTTTTTTTTTCCTCTCTCTCCCAAGGCTGATCGCTAATAATACATCGAAAGCACTTCCCTTTAGGTTGTGGGAAATCTATTCCCTTCACCTTGCTTCCTTTTTTTCCCCCCCTGAAGGCTGTAACTTTACTTTTTTTTTCTCTCTCTCTCTTTTTTTTTTTTTTAATCAGTTTGCACAATCGCTTAGATAAACACCAAGAAGGAGACTTCTCTTTAATTACCCAACGCACATCTTTCTGGGGGGCAAACAGCGGTCTGATTTTTTTTTTATTTGTTTGTTTCACCTGCCAAACTAAAGGAGAGGTAGAAAAAGGAAGATGCAAGCGATTTGGGACCTTGAACAAGGCAAATATGGTTTTGGTATGTTTACTTATAGTTTTTTTTCTTCTTCTTTGACACTTTTTTCGGGCAATGTGTTGTGATTCTTGTGTTTCTCTTTTAAGGAAAACAAAAAATCCAAAAAAGCAAATGTTAGCTAACGTGCGTCTTAAACGATCGTTTCTAAGGTTACGTGGGTTGCTCTAAGGAGGGGAAGAGGGGAGGGGGGCAGACCCAAGTATGTGTAATTGCAGCACCATCAGTTAGCACGTCCTTTAGCTAAATAAAGCAAAGCAGCAAACAAACAAACAAGCGAACAAACCCAACGAGCGGACCCGGCTTCCAGGTCCGAGGCAAAGCGCCTCCGAGTCATTTCCCCAGGAGCAGCGCCCGGGCGCTGCCGCCCCTGCCCGGTGCCGGGGCTGCTCGGGCGGAGCGCGGACCGACCTGCTCCGGAGGGTGGGAGGGCAGGACGAGGCTCTTAACTTAAGTGATAGGTATTCAACTGCCCGGGATCGCGTCGCTGTGTGCGGCTGGCAGCGTTTATTTGGGGGGGAGAAGGGGAAAAAGGGAAAAAAAAAAAAAAAAAAAAAAAAAAAAGGGAAAAAAAAAAAAAAAAGGTCGGTGGTGAAGGTAGAGCGCCGAGATCCCCTCTCCCCCTCCGGTCCCTTCCCTGGCTAAGCAAGTACAATGGAAAGAAGCTGGAATATACTCACCATCCGAAGGTGTGGTTGGCAGTTCGGCTGAGGCTTTAAGGCAATTATTTATCCTTTTTTATTTTTTTTTAAGTATTATTGCAAAAGACGTGGATCTGACTTTAGGCAGCAGAAGTGTTTTGCTCTGACAACAGCAAGCGAGGCTCGGATCCTCGTTAAAAAAAAAAATCACAAAACAGGATCTCCCCCCCCCCCATCCCTTACCACTATCCCTTAAAAATACCTATTCGGCACAGCTCTCGCAGAAACCCTGATGCAGAAATCTTATAGTCCGGTCTAGGAGTGCCCAAGCCAATTAATTTTAAATCCTTAGGAATTAATCAGATTAAAATGTACAGAAGTTTCATTCTCGTATGCATACGTGAGCCAAAAGTCGTTTCCCTTTAAGAGATCCTTTTCTTTTAAAGTTGAATTTTAGGCAGATAAGAGACTTACACTAGGGGGCAGCCAGATACTGTACTTGCTCCAATCTTAAGCAATTTTTTTTTCCTCTCTCACAGCATATGCTCTGATTTAGCACTGTAAATTTTTCAGAGGACCCAACTCTGACAGCCCCTGGTGATTTTCAAAGTACCACAAGCCAGTGGTTAAAAATTGCATTGACTTGGAAGTTCAGAGGCACACAATAGGAGCCACTTTCCCTATTCATGGAACTTCAGTGTGGTGGAAGAGAAAAACACACACATACTACATTGAGGGAGAAGAGGAATTCATTGAATTCTGTTAGACGTAACTGCTTTCCACTGAGTTCAGAGCAAAACTCGGTATTTGTTCGATGCTGTATTCATATTGCGATTTAATCTAGAAAGAATTAGAGGACTGTTAGGCAGCTTTCTGCCAGGAAAGCAGCTTCCCCCTCCTTCCTCCTCTCTTTTTGAAACCTAAAGATTTACACCGGCTCTATCCCCAACTCAATTTTAGCAAAATAAATCCTTCCACTCCCTCTCATTAAAATAAATTTACATCTGCAGTAAAATGGCAGGAGGGATGCGTTTGTTTATTTGGAAAACCAACACGGTCTCACTTTTAAACCACAGCATTTCTATTGTCATTAGCCTCGGAGAAGGACAGTGGAGAATCTCCCCCTTCCTTGCGAAGCGCTCAGGTTTCGAGGATTATTTAGCGAAATTAGCTGCAGTTCATTTTTACATTCATCTCTTCTGTCTCAACCCACTCGCAGGGGTGTTTTCAAATAAATAGCAAAGCATCTAATGGTGCTAATAGATAGTTATATCGCTGCATCCCTCGAAGAGCAAATAGTTAATCTGGGGCATTCTTCATTAATGCTTGAGCAATCAGCGTATACGGCGGCATTTAAGCGTATATCAATGGTTTTTCATTTTTACGATCATACGTTCAAACTATTAATATTGTGCGTCCTGGTAAAACCGCTTTCTCTTCTGATTTCTGCATTTGTTAGGACGGCGTTTATGTTTTTTCATATGGTGAATTAATCCTGTTTACTTTGTCAGATTCGAGACAGGAAAGGTTGGTGTTGGGTTGTGGTTTGGGTTTTGGTTTTTATTTTTTTCCTCAGGAAATCCAACATCAGCAACAATCTGTGGCTAGTCTACATTTTGAACCCCCACCTTCTCCTACCCTCCCCGAAAGGTCACCTCCTCAGCTCTGGGATGTTTGGAAATCATAAGGCAGTTCCCCACATTTCAACCAGGAAAGATTCCTTCCCCACTTTCTGTCTTCCCAGTCCCTCCTGGTCACTGTTTCGGGTAAAGGTTATTTTTTGCTCCGAGAGGATCAATGGGAACGCTGCAGACTTGTCTTTGAAACTGAGTCGCAAAAACCTCTTCGCCCGTGGGGTCTGAACACACCAGGTTTCCAGGCAGGACACTCTAAAGTCGAGGTGCTTTTTACAACTTTCCAACCATCTCCGCACCTGCGGCTTTAGCCACATGTATTATTTCAGCGGCAGAAGTGTGTGGGCATGTGGCAACATGAAAAAGTGTGTGTGAGGAGGTGAGGGGCAATTAATCCCTTACAGAGTTATGCCCAGGTCTGTGTCCCCGCGGCCGTGCTTGGTGACCGGCTGGGATGTGAGCGCTCGCGTGTGTTCGCAGAGGAGGAAAGGTCCGGCCGGGCATTTATCTGTCTATGTTAACATGTTTTCTATTTTATCTCTCCGTCCCTTCGCTTGTTCGAGTGTCTTTTGGCCATTTTCACCGAGAGACGGACTCGAGTCTCCGCTCCGCTGGCCGGTAGCTCCATTCAGCGGGAAATAAACACGTCCCCGTGCTTAGCTCTGTTACCTGCTCCTGGTACAGAACGGAGGTCGTGTTACAGTGTCGGGGTACGTGTGGTCATGAAAGCCCCGAACCCGCAAAACCCCGACATAAAGTTAAAGGGGTTGAGGCGAGCCACGCCGTGGCGATGCCGTGCGAAAGGCTCGGCTGTCACGCTCTGCGGAGCGCCGTGCCGGGCTTCGGAGGCGTCTGGAGCGAAGCCGCGGTCCTCTCGCTTCGGGGCGAGCGGGAACCGAGAGCGCTCGGGCGGAGCGGCGGAGCCCCCGCGCCCCGCCAGGGCCGGGCTGTGCGAGCGGCCGGTCCCGTAGCGCCGGGCGCGGGCACGCTCGGCGAGGGGCGGCTCGGCGCAGCCCGGCCGGGCTCGGCGCGGCTCCGCGGGCGGCCGGGGCACGGCTCGGGCGGGCGGCGGGACACGGGGCGGCCGCGGCCGGCGCAGGTGCCCGGAGCGGGGCCGGGGGGGGGGGGCTCCGCCGTGAGACCCCCGGCGGGCAAGAGCCCGCCCTGCGCTCCCCGACCGCTTTCGGGCAACCCGCGGCCGCCCCTTCCCCGCGGCGGCGGCGGCGGCAGCGCCGGCGCTCGGCTTTACTTTTATTCCGTGGAGTTTTACCTCGGTTTAGCGCCTGCTTTCCGCTTTGCACCCGCCGCCCCCTCCGACCCCCGGGGCCGCGCCCCGGCGGGCAGCCCCAGGTGAGGCGGCGGCGGCGGCGCCGCGCTCCGCACGCCGGGCTCGCCCTAACCCCTGGCCCCGGCGGGGCGGGAGGGCGCGGGGCGGCGGGCGCGGGGCGGCGGGCGGCGCTAGGACCGCGCGGGCGGCGGCGGCGGCCATGGCGGGCCGCGCAAGGGCGGCGCGGCCCAATGAGGGCCGGGGGGCGGGGCGCGCGCGCCTGGCCAGTCAGGCGCCGGCCCGGTTGCCTTATAAGGCGCGCGGTCGCCATGGCGACGCGCGCTGAGTTGCAGCAGCCGTGTCAAAGTTCACTCTCCCGCCAGCGGGGCGAGCGGCCGGCGGGGAGCGCGCTCGCCGCTCCTCGGCCCACACGCCGCCCGCACCGCCCGCCCGCCCCGCCCCGCGCCGCCCCTCCCCGCCGCCGCGAGGGGAGGGGAGCGGGGGGGAGCCCCTGCTTCTTTTTATTTTGGGGCGGGGGGGGGGGGGAAGCGCTGGCGCGCTCTCCCCGTGGTGATTTTTTTCCCCTCCTCCCTTCCCTCCCCGGCTGAGGAGCGATGCTGCGCGCTGGGTTATGATCCTTCCCTCTCTCTCTCTCTCTCTCCCTCTCCCTCCTCCTCCTCCTCCTCCTCTCCTCCTCCTCCTCCTCCTCCTCCTCCCGCTCCCCTCTTTTATCATCCTGGCTGGCTGGGCGCTGCTGCGCTGGCGAGTTGACTCCTTCCCTCCCCCCCGCCCCGCGGCCCCCCTCCCCCTGCCCGCGCCGTGAGCACCGGCGGCGCGGAGGCGAGAGCCCACTTGCGAGGCGGCAGAAGCAGCATAAGGCAGCGCGGCGGCGGCGGCAGCGGCGGCGGGAGCGGCGGCGGCGGGAGCGGCGGCAGCGGCACCCGAGCGGCGGCGGGAGCGGGAGCGGCGGCGGGGACGCGGCGCGGCGGGAGCGGCGAACCGGCGGAACGGGGCAGAGCGGAGCAGAGCGGCGGCGCCGGAGAGGAGGAACAAATAAACAATCATAATAATAATTCATAATAATCGTAATCGTAACGATAATAAGAATTTTTTTATAAAACAAAAAAAAAAAAAAGAGAGAGCGAGGAGGAGGAGGAGGAAAAAAAAAAAGCCAACAGCCCCCCCACACCCCCGAGCCCAAAAGAGGGAGCGAGAGAGAGCAAGAGCGCAGCGGCCGGGCGGAGCGGCGGAGAGGAAGAATTAAAGCGAGCGAAGGAGGGAGGAGAGACAGAGCAGAGAGAGAGGAGGAAAGAGGAGGAGGAGGAAAAAAAAAAGCCCACAAAAACAAAGCGATCGCAGTTGATGTTGCTGCTGCAAGCTGGACTTCCAAAAACTACGGCGAGACCGACCGCTCTCCGCGCCGAGAAGAGTCTCCTCCGCTGTGCGTGTTTTTTTCCGCTGTGTGTGTAATCTTTAACCTTTTATTCATTCTTATTTTGATGGCTTTCCTGAATGGCTGACTGCGAGCTTCCCTGGACCTGGCCCCCAGACACCCGCCTCTCCTCCTTCAACTACTCTGCTGCAGATCAGCTCTAAGAGAGAGAGAGGGAGATCTTTGAAGAGATTTTTTTTTTTTTTCTCCTCTCTCTCTCTCTCTCTCTCCCCCTCTCTCCCCCACCCCCACCACCCCTTTACTTTGCTCTCCTGGAGCCCAGACAATCGACTCGCACCTCGCCCCCCCGCACACACACCTCCATCGCCCCGTGCTTCTGCACCTTCGCCGGTACCGGGAGATCCCCCCCACCCCGACCCTCCTGAAAAAAAAAAAAAAAAAAAAAAAAAAAGGCAAAACAACAAAAGAGAGAGAGGGAAAGAGAGAGAGAGAGAGGGGGGAGGACAAAAAATAAAAAGACTGCTGCAAAGCTGATCTGAAAAGCAAAGCAAACAAACTTTGAAAATAAAGGGGGAACAGGAAGTTTGGCAACGGTGTCCAATAGATATGGCAATGGTAGTCGGTGCGTGGCGAGACCCCCAGGACGATGTGCCCGGAGCTCAGGGAACGCAGCCTTCGCAAGCCCCGCCGGTGCAGGGACCCCCGGCCGGGGCCCCGCACACCCCACAGACCCCGGGGCCCGGGGGCCCTCCCAGTACGCCAGCCCAGACCAACCCGCCGAGCCAGCAGAACCAAGGAGACAAGCAGCAGCAGCAGCAGCACATTGAATGTGTGGTTTGTGGGGACAAGTCTAGTGGCAAACATTATGGCCAGTTTACCTGCGAGGGTTGCAAGAGTTTCTTCAAGCGGAGTGTAAGGAGGAATCTCAGCTACACTTGTCGTGCCAACAGGAACTGTCCCATTGACCAGCACCACCGCAATCAGTGTCAGTACTGCCGCCTCAAAAAATGCCTCAAAGTTGGCATGAGACGGGAAGGTATTGGGATTTCATTTGTTTTGCAATTTTTTTTTCACTCGCTGCGTTTTGGGGTTTGTTTGGTTTTCCTTTTTTTTATTATTTTTAAATAATATATATAATTACTCTTAGTATTTTTAACTTTCCTCTCCAAACCCCAAACCCAACCAGAACCTTTCCTTCCCCCCACCCACCCCCCTCGAATAAACCAGCCAGAAACTTTCTCGTAATGAAAGAAAGCGGTGTTGGGGAGGGTGGGCAGGGAGGCAGGGGCTCTCGCATGCTTTCTCCTGCACTCGTAATTGATTTGTGTTTGTTTTGATTTTGCTGATGGAGGTTTATTGAAAGTGGATTTTTAGTTTCACGCTGCTTAGGAGCGAGATGATGATTCTGACGTGTGGTTACTTTTCCTTCGTGTTTCCTCCTGCATGCTCAGCCTTAGCCCCCGTCCCCCGAGCAGCCCTGTGTGTGTCTGTGCGTGTGTGTACACACACACACGGAGCCTCCCGAGATGCACACACACACACACACACACACACACACACATACACATATATATATCCTCCAGCACCCTGCCTTAGATTGCAATTTTACACAGGCGGTTCAAATTACTATTACAATGGGACTCACCCTACCGAGGCTCTACAGCACTCCACTGTGGATTCCCAGCCGGATTTTTCCTCCTTTAAAAATATAAATACATACACACACGCATCTCCACGCGTGTGTGTGTGTGTATATACACACTGCCGTGTGCCTGCCTTTCCTGGTTGTTATTACCTCACTTTTCTCTTCTTCCTCTTATTTTCTTGTTCCTCCGGGAGATGCAGGAGGGGGTAGAAGGGATGGGGTGGGGGGTGTAAGGAGCAGTCCAGAAGTAAGTGTGGGGTGCTCGGATCTCTGCAAGTGGAGTCTTTGTGATATAAAATTAGACGGGAAATGTGAGCCTGCAGTTTTCCAATGCGTGCTCTGTGTCTGGACGCTGCTATGTAGGTTAAGGGTGAGGGGGCTTGGGACTCGCCGGGCTCCTCTCTTTGTGTTTCTGCAAGAGTAACTAACCTTGGAATACAGGCGATAACAAATATAAATCAAGCACATTTTTAGGCGTTCTCCCTTCTTGTCGTCTCTCTGCCTCTGAGCCCTTTTTCTCTCTCCTTTTTCTCTCGCTGTCACCGTGTAAATTTATTAACAAAATGAAAGGCCCACTTTCCATGGGCAGCGGGGGAAGGTGCCTTTGGATAATGCCCTCAGCCTCACCAGGGGACCTGCCGGGGATGTTGTGGGTTGATTTTGCCTCCTTTGGTATTTTTTACGAGAGGGGGGGATGTATAATACCAGCAGCAACGATGTATTCAGTGGGCGAGAAACGCGTGTGGGACCAGAGCCGGGGATTTCGAACTGAAGTGTTTCTTCCTTCTCCCCTCCTCCCTCCCCATCCCGCTCCCCCAGCCTCAAATCAGTGAGCTGGTTTAGGTGTAATGGAGAAAAAACACACAAAGACGTATCCTGCATCTCTTGAAGGAGGGGGTGGCGGTGGAGGGGAGGGGGGATAACTGGACTGTGGTGTGTTTTGGGAAGTGAGGAGCTGGGCTCCCACAGCAGCCCTGGCCGAGCCCACAGCGTCCCTCAGCTTTTGTTGTTGCTTGACTTGACCCGAGAACTGCGGAGCCTTAGAGCGGGGCTGGGACTGAACTCTGCCTGGGAAAATGCATGTTTCCCCCGAAGCTGGCCGGGTGCGGGGTCACACAGGCACGCACAAGCACACAAAGCAGGCTGTATTTGAACCGATGGTCGCAATTCAGATATTAATAGCTGTAGTTTCTTCTTTATTTACTGCAGCGGTCCAGAGGGGCAGAATGCCACCCACACAGCCAACTCATGGTCAGTTCGCCTTGACAAATGGGGACCCTCTCAACTGCCATTCCTACCTATCCGGATATATCTCCCTTCTTCTGAGAGCAGAGCCCTACCCCACCTCCCGCTTTGGCAGTCAGTGCATGCAACCCAACAACATCATGGGCATCGAGAACATTTGTGAACTGGCAGCTAGGATGCTCTTCAGCGCGGTGGAGTGGGCCAGGAATATCCCCTTCTTCCCAGACCTCCAGATCACAGACCAGGTGGCCCTCCTGAGGCTGACCTGGAGCGAGTTATTTGTCCTCAACGCTGCCCAGTGCTCCATGCCCCTCCACGTAGCTCCGCTCCTGGCAGCTGCTGGCCTCCACGCTTCGCCAATGTCTGCTGACCGAGTGGTCGCCTTTATGGACCACATACGAATCTTCCAAGAGCAAGTAGAAAAACTGAAAGCATTGCATGTCGACTCTGCAGAATATAGCTGTTTAAAGGCCATAGTCCTCTTCACCTCAGGTAGGCGGCATTTCTTTGCTCCTTTTTTTTTTTTTTTTCTCCTTCCCCGGGCCCCCCTTGAGAACTGGTTGCTCTTGCAAAGTGTTATTGCCTGCACCCCATCCCCGCTCCCTGCCCCCCGAGAACCAGCGCGGTCTCTTTTCCTTTTAGGAAGCGGTGCCCTGTGCTCTCCCTTTCAGGGCCTCGGATCCAAGCATCCCATCTTCTAGGGAGTGCAAATCAGAAAAAAATAAAATAAAAATAAAATACGCACACACCTTTTTTTTTTTTTTTTTTTAAAGAAAAAAAACAGACAGCCAAAATACACCCCAACCCTAGCTGAATAATGCTGGGGACTGGGAAAGAAGGGGCCCGGGAAGAGGCACCCATTCGCCACGAGAGACTGCGCTCTTCCCATTGAAAATAATATTTTATTTAACAGTATAGCTCTGGGTTGTTGCATTTAATGACACGCATCCGAACAGCAGCAAAATCTGTTTGATGTTGTTAAATACAAGTCGTCCTATCAGTGAAACCACTTTAAAAAGAGGATCATTTTATGGGCAGCCAGGAAGGGAAAAAAGCCCTGCAGGATTAAAAATTGAATTAAAAAAAAAAAAAAGTTAAATGCACAAATCTGAGTTTAAAATATGTTCCCTGCCATCCCATAAAATAAAATAAATCAACTTTGCAAAGAGCTGTCTCTGATTTAAACAGAATGTGGCAGTGAGCAGTTCTGTGTCATTTAAGCTAAGGGGAAAAGTTTGCATTTGTACCCAGCAGGAACTGCATAGTCCAAAGCGAGTAGCGGGTGCGAAAAGATCATTACCATAAGTAGACAGGGATAGTATGGAAAAGTAAGAGGAGGCTGAAGCTGCCGCTCCGCAGTGTAATTCCGGGGTGGCACAACCATGACTCTCCCGAGGAAAAGACCTCGAGGTGTTTCTTAGATAATCAAAGAGGGGAGGGGGGGGGAAATATGTGTCAACTTTTGCTGCCTAGAAATAGTGCATGAGTTATAAAGCAATAATTGAGTGCGTTGTGAAATCTAATTAGCTTGCACTAGAGTTTAACCTGGGTGAGTAATAATCCTGATATTAACTCTGGAGGCTAAATTTTTTTTTTTTTCTTCTTCTGAGGGGAAAAAAAAATCTGCTCGCTAATTTGTGCAATACGTTATCTCAGATCACTAACTTTGAGGCTGCACCAGCAACCCAGTGTGCTGGAGCCCTAGAAGTTTGGGGATTAAATTTAAAAATACATATATTTCGCCTGTAACTGCTTCGGACGCTTGGGAAAGTGGCCACGCGATAAACATATGAATGGAAGCAGGACCTGCAAAATAATTACTCATCAGAGTTTTTTAAAGCCTGATATCAGGAAACAGGAAAAAAATGTAGTTTATGTGGGAAAAGAAGGGCTCACAATCCGTTCCTTGTTGTGTTAAAGGGGGTCTGGGGAACGAAGTCATTTTCTGGACTTTGTCCAGGTTCTGGGTCGTGACCTAAACTTCCTTTTATATATTATTGCTTTACACATAAAAAACTTCTCCTTTTTTTTTCCTCCCCCCCCAATTACTGGTGCTAAATCCTGAGGTGATCAATGAGCAGGACCCATCTAGCCACAGGGAGATAGGGACCCCGTGTGGGAAGGGGTGTCCGTGGGGTGCTTATTTTATTTTTCTATCGTTTTTCTAGGATGCATTTTCCTCTCCCTCGCTCAGCCGCTCAGCGAGGATCCCACACACGCTCACATCCCTCCCCAGCCCCTGCCCAGCTCACACCCACACCAAGGAGTTTATTTCCAATCCTGCCTTTTCTCCCAAATCACTTTTTTTTTTTCTTTTTTTTTTTTTCTTTTTTTTTTTTTAGCCTTCTGAGAAAACAATCGTCCGATCCTGTCGTAACTGTTTAATTTATGACTATTTTCAAAATGGGAGGCCTGGCGTGTAAATTGCCTCCCAACTAGATAAACGTTTCTTGTTATCTGATTCTGGGCAAGACAGCCACATGCAAAAAAATATAGGGTGATGCTTGCAGCTTCTGCAGCACCCCAATAACCCTCCCTGATATAAAGCAGACGCACATAGATGCATATAATGTTTGCTGCAGCCTCTTTTAAGAGGGAGGGGGGAAAAATCTGGGTTCTAATGACTCGCAGAATATGCATGTGTTAGCCCTGTGCCTAGGAAAGCCACAGGGAGGTCAGGTCACAACCTGTGCTCTTTCAGCACAGACGTCTCTGATTTAAAGGGAACTTATTGTATTTTAGCGTATCAGGGAAAAAAAAAAAAAAAAAAAGAAAAAAATGTCCAGACCCTATCAGGGAGTTTTCTTCTTGTAAGGGCCTTTAGGTTTAAAAAGAAGAAGAAGAGGAAAAAAAAAAAAGAGGGGGGAGTGGAGGGGGGGAAGAAAGAAAGAGAAAAGAAAAGAGGGGGGAAAAGAAACAGCTCAAATGAACAGAGAGATCACAGTTTGCATGGCTGCCTCTGAATAGGCTAAACTGACAAGATCAGTTTTAAAGGGCCACTTAAATCAGTTTCAAAGACTGAAGAAAAACGCGTTGTCTTCTTTGGGGGAGAATCTGTTGCTGGATCCGGGGCGCCATTATCTTTGGCTGGGCCAGTTTTTATTATTATTATGATTTCTATCACTATGAGTAGTAGTCCTTCTCTTCGCAGGGTTAGGCTACCCCCAATTATTTTCCGAGAAGGGGGGGTGTGGAGAAATAGTGGCTCCCTTTCCCCCTTTTTGACTCAAGCCTTCCCCGCCCCCCCAGCCTTTCCCCCAAAAAATACAGAGATATGAAATTAGGCTTGGCCAGCACCTCCTTGCCACCCCTCAGGTCTGTAGTGCCATTAGAAACCTCGACTCTGGGAGCTGTGCTTAGTCCTAAAGGAGACCCTCTAGAAGAGAGAGAAATACAGACACACACACACACATGCACAGAGAGATTGTCCCTTTTGGTAAAACCCACTTAAACTCTGGGGGGCAAGGTGATGGCGCACGATCTTAAACCTAGACATTAAAAAAAAATCAAATTAAAAATTTAAAAAACAAAACAAAAAAAACCCCACAAACCACCAAAACCTTTTTAATCTGATGATTGCTTTCTTTTTTTTTTTTCCTTTTCTTTCTTTTTTTTTTTTTTTTTTTAATACACTTTCTTCTAGATGCCTGTGGTCTCTCTGATGTAGCCCATGTTGAAAGTTTACAGGAGAAGTCACAGTGTGCTTTGGAAGAGTATGTTAGGAGCCAGTATCCCAACCAGCCAACACGATTCGGGAAGCTATTACTACGTCTCCCCTCCCTTCGCACTGTCTCCTCTTCTGTCATAGAGCAATTGTTTTTCGTCCGTTTGGTAGGTAAAACCCCCATAGAAACCCTAATCAGGGATATGTTACTGTCTGGCAGCAGTTTTAACTGGCCTTACATGTCCATTCAATAAAACATTCAAGAGAGAGAAAAAGAAAAAGGAAAAAAAAAAAAAAACGACAAGACAAAAATTAAAAAAAAAAAATTTCAAAATTGAGAAGGGAGATGAGAGTGAAAGGAAAGCAAATGACATTTGGGTTCTGGTTGTTTCTTAAATTTCCTTCTGCTAAGAAAGGATGTAAAAGGATGTTACAAGTTTGCTAAGAGAAGACAGGAAAAAATTAATGGACTGTGAATTAAAAAAAGAGACTGTCAAATGAACTTTTACAGAATGCATTAAAAACTCCCGTGTCGTTCAGAAAAAAAACTTGCTACTTATCATTTTTTTTGTAAAAAATAAAAAAGAGGGAAAGAAAAAAAGAAAGAAGAAGAAAAGAAACGATGGTGGGCTTTTTCTTTTTTTCTTTTTTCTTCTTTTTTTTTCTTTTTTTTTTTTTTTGGGTAAACTTTTTAAAAAATCTCGCTTAAAGTGCATTTAAAGGAAATTTGGAGAAAATTAGCAGAACGGAAGAAAGTAAGTCTTTTTTTTCCAAATTATTAATTGTCCTATGTGTCTATGTACCTATAGCTGTTCTTTTTTGTATTTTTCTGGTTTCAAACCAGTTTATTCTGTGGTTCTATAATAATTTTTGATATAACCTTGGCTTCTTTAAAAAAAATAAACTGTGTATCCTTAAAATATATGTTCTGAAAGAATTAAAACTGAGTCCACGAAAGTATCATAGGAAGAAAGGAAAAGAGAAAAAAAAACCCTCAACAACACAATGATGGAAGCGCACTTAAGGTGGTGACCCAAAATCTAGCTTGAAGCTGAGAGAGCTATAATTATATAGACCCGAATGAACCACACGTGTCATATAACTCCCCCCAAATCTAGGTTTTTTTGATATTTCGGACAGAAAATGAACTGTGGGGATTTATTATAGGTAGAAGGATTTTGTGTCCAAGACACACTACGGTTTTGATTAAAAAAAAAAAAAAAAAGCAAACAAACAAGCAAACAAGCAAAGTGAACTTTTGTAATTTGAATTGGGTTCCACATAGTTCATCATGAATTGTTATTAAACTCCTCTATCTGTTTGTATATTTGCAAGCCCTTTGTATTATAATAATTGTTGATATTTTCCCTTTTTAAAAAATACCATTGAAATCAGCATGACAAAATAACACTGTTGGCACTTATAGATAACGTGATTGATTCAGTATCTTAGAGTTTACAGTTTTGTGTTTAAAAAAACTGAAGGTTTTTTTTTTTTTAAGTGCAACATTTCTGTATACTGTAAAAGTTATAATAACTGAACTGTTTGGTCGAGTCTTTGTGTGTTATATTCCAAGGAAAATTGAAAGTATTCAGAAATTAAAATATTATTTGATATCTGAAACTTGTTTGGCTGTCATAAATGTCTTTCAGAAACCACATTACTTCTCTATAGTTTGCAGTCATTTAAGTCCATAGGCGATTGATTTGTTTACTTGTCACAGTAAGTTTGTAGCAGATGTATTGTAGTGTATTTACCTGTTTAATTCCGGGATGGGGGTGGAGGACTTAAGTTCGTGGTTTATCTCTGGTTTTAGGAAGTACTATGCTGAAATGGTAAACCATCAACCCCCATTCAACTAATCCTCCTGTTAATTAAAAATGGATTTTCTGGGAAAAAAAAAAAAAAAGGCCCTTATTTTTGTCACACTTAAGTGCCTGCGTAGGAAAGGTATTGTTGTGAAAAAGTATTAGAAATCTGGAGATCAGTATCTATTTTATGATCAGAATGGGGCGAAAAATCTTTTGTAAATGTCTGACATACGCGCACAAGATCATTCAAGCAAGGTAATAGCAGTATTGTAAATATAGGTCAGTTGTTTGCAATGAGTTTTCTTTAAGTATGTGTGATTTTTTATAATACTCCGTAGTTGCCATCTATCGTTGTCATTGAGAGGTCTTCAAATGGAGTGGCTTTAGCTTCTAGCACTGAGGAGTCGGTTTTTAATGTATATATACTCTCAAGTGGATTTCTTTTTTTTTTTCTTTTTTTGGTTTGGTTTTTTTTTTTTTTTTTTACCTTAGACTGTGAAAGCATGACCACAGGTCATCTCTCTCTTTTACATATGGGCTACATGTCTGTGTGTATGCTGGCACACAGACACGCGTGGGCGTCCATGGATGTGCCCTGCGGAGGCACTGGGCCCTCTCCTGCAGCCCTGGCACCGGGAGTGGGACCTGCCTGGGCGGGTGGCATAGGACCGGACACACCACTGGGGAATTGAGTGCTATCCCGAGCAGGCAAAAAAACCCCACAAAATAACCCAACCCAAACCTGAAGGAAGGCAAGATGATGTGGTTTTTGCAAAGGGTTGATATTTTATTTCGTGTGTGTGCGTGTCATTTATTTTTTTTTTCTTTTCTTTCTCTCTCCCCCCGCCCGCCCTCCCCTTGGTCTATAGCAGATGCTTTGTATGTGAAAGCTTACAATTTTGTTCTTGTCTGAGGCTTCCCCCTCTCCCTTTTTACCACACGTAACTACACCATGTTGTGGTTTCACAAAAAGAGAGAGAGGGAGGGAGAGAGATCATTCTGTAAAGTCGATTAAACCCTGATCTTTAGTGTGTTCCAGTTAGACACATCTGTACTGGGGGCTGAGGGGCGTATGACTGTGAATTTGAGCAGAGTTTTACATCTGAATCATGGCTCCTTTTCTATAAATATATAAATATATATAAATATATAAATATACTATTATTGCAGGGGAATTGCTGACCTCTAGATTTAGCTTTTTCTATTGCAAGTGCTATCCATGTGAGTGTGTGTGTGTGAAGTTTTTATGCTTACTAAGAACACAGGATCTTGACTTGTTTGTTTTGTGTTAGTTTATTGTAAACAACCATTTGTTGTAAATTGTTATTGGCATTAAATTATAATTTATGATTTTCAAATCCAAAACATTCTCTGCTTTTTATGTTTTAAAGCCTGTAAGCTATCTCTGTATTTATAAGTTTCTTGCAGCGAGCTTTGGTTCACAGAGAATAATATTAAACAGAAAATGCACCAGGGTTAAATAAAAGCACACACACACACACACACACACACACACGCACGCACACACACAAGCCCCGTGTATATATGTTTGGAATGCTCAGAGGAGGATTTGTTTAGGGACTTCAGTTAGTTTTAAGTTTATAGCGTTTAAAGAAAGTTTTTCTTTTCATGCTGAGTTAGAACAAAAGATCTATCCAAAGATTGAATTGGACAAAAGAGGAGGGTTGGGATGGAGAAGCTTGTTCTATGTTGAATTGAGGAGATCCTTTTTTTTTTTTTTTTTTTTTTAAGAAAAGAAAAAAAAAAAAAAAAGCTGTTAAACATGGCGACTCTTTCCCTCTAAGTGTCTAATTTTTTTTTTTTCCTTGAGGTTCCCCCACTTCCCAAGCCTCCCTTTTATTATATTTTCTGCTTTAATCTGATCTTAGCTCGCTCTATTCCTTCCCCCCCACCCCTGCCACCGGGACTGGCGGGGAAAGACCCAAAGGCGACCCGGAACGACAGCGAGAGCTGCGGAGCCGCCCGCGGTGCAACCCACAGCTCGGGAAAGGTCTTCTTCACCCCCCCTTCCCCTTCCTCCTCCTCCTCTCCTCTGCTCTCCCCTCCCCGCCGCCGCTCTCCCAAACCTCCCCCGGCCGCGCCGGGGGGGCGGCGGCCCCGCGGGGCGCGGAGGGGGCGCGGGAGGAGGCGGCTCCCCAAGTTCAGACAAAAGCGGGGGCTGGGGCCGGAGGAGGCGCCGGGCGGGCGGTGCCAGCCCGCGCGTGTGAGCGTGTCTGTGTGTCTGTGTGTCTGTGTGCGTGAACGCGTGTGGAACCGCGCGTGGAACCGCGCGGATCTCTGTGCGCGCCCGTGCCTCCGCGGCCGCGGGGCCGTGCGCGGGGCTCTGCCGCGGAGCCGCGCCGCCGGCGGCCGGGCCGGGCCGGGCCGGTGGGAGGTTTTTCTGGAGGTTTTTTCTTTTTTTGGAGGTTTGGAGGAGGAGCGGGGGGCTGCGCGGCCGCGGGGGCGACGCGTGGGAAAGTGCGCGGCGGCGGGTCCGTGAGCTCAGCCAACATGGCGGCCCCGGGCCCGGCGCTCGCCCCGCGCAGCCGGGGGCGCCCCGCGGCCCCGCTCCGCGCCCGGCGCAGCGCCCGCGGCCCGCCGCAGCGGCCGGGCCGCAGCCGGGGCCGGGGCCGCGGGCGGCGCTTCCCCCGGAGCCCGTATCCCATCCGCATGTCAATGACCTGTGGAAGCATCTCCCCCGTGCGAGCGCGGCGCGGTGCAGCGGGGTCACGCCGACCCCGGGTGGGATAGCGGGGTCTGCGCCCGCAGGGAGCGCGGCATCCTCGGGATGGGCCAGAAAAGGGAAGGGGGGAAAGGGGGAAAAAAGAAGAAATTCAATAAAAGAAAAGGGGGAGAAGGACAGAGGGATAGCGAAAAGAAGGCAAGGAGAAAATGGGATGTTTCGAGGTGCTCCGTAACCGCCGCTGATAACGAGCGGGATGTGGGAATGGAGATGGGTTTTATTTTTATTTCTTTCTCCTCTTTTTTTTTTTTCTTTTTTTTTTTTTTTTTAATTAAAACTTTAGTGGGTCCTGGGGATCGCGCTTGCTTCGCTTTGCTTTGTAGAATGGAAAGAGATACACGGAGAAATGCAGGCCTTGTCAGGATTTATTGAAGTTGGGTTTAAAAAACGTGCTTCAGATGATTTTTCCCATTTTCTCAGATTTCAAAGGCTCCCCGCAGTGCGGCTGCCTAATTAATGGTGAAATTCAACTAAATCTAATTATGCAGTAATTTTAAAGCAGTTAGTCCTGGGCGCTGCTTTGTAATAGGAACCCAGTTTTTAAAGTTTGCTTAATGTGTTGGTTTAGGGAGCTGGGGAGGAGAAGGGTGTAAGGGACAGAGCTGTGGGGTTGTTTTTTTCCTTTCCCCCTTCTCCCCTTTTCTCCCCCCACCCCTCCCCTTTTGTAAAGCAAAGAAATGCAAAATATAAACCCAAAACAGCCAGCGAAAGGCAAGGAGAGAGGCTGTCTTATCCCCTTGTATGTGATAGGGGTATTGAGTGAGAAGCACCAGCGAAAGTGTAAATAACACAGTAGTTAATAGGGACCATAAAGGTATTCCTGGCCTGTGGATTTCCAAGTGCCGAGCTGTTTTAGAGAGGATCTTGAATCCTGCGGTAATAAAGGGGCAACGGAGACACACAGCGTCTCTTCTTGGGAAATAGAAACCAGATTTCTGCTATTGAACATCTATTGTCATTAAGAGGAGAGGCTTGTGCTCGCGAAGTTATAAATCTTATCACCCTTTTGATAACACAGTTGTAATCAGTTAGCATCGCATTCAAACCCAATTGTAAAACTGCCTAATTTAATATGTCATACATGTCATTAAAACTTTATTTTTCCCACTTCTCTTTTTTTCCTCCCCTCTCTCTACCCATCCCCCCCCACGTAAAATGTCAACAGATCTGGCTGGTAACGTGCAGCAGGGAGAGCCCGAGGTGGCTGCGCTGCTCCGGGGGCGAGCCCGGTGCTATGATGAAGAGGGTTTGCTTTCTTCCCATCTAGGTAATCGGAAGCGTTTCTATCATATTAGAAGTATAGTGGAAAAAAAATAATAATAAAAATAGAGGGGGGTGGGAGGCAAGGGAGAGAGGAAAATGAAATCCTTCTCCTTCCTTCAGAATTGCCATCGCTCAATGAAGTTCTTTGAAAGAAACTTGTCTTATGATTAGCTAAGCAAACACATCTGCTTTCCTAGTTTGGGCTTAGCTAATTATCAAAACAAAGGGGCCGTTTCTTCTTCTACCTTGCTGGAAAGAAGATGTTATTTCAGGAGTCCTGTCCCTCCTCCTCCCCCCTCATCCTCGCACACACGCAGCCCCCGTCCCAGCCCTTCCCAGCGAAGCACCACGCTCCTTTTATTGGGATTACCGATGGGGAAATGGGTTTGCGCACTCCTCTTCCTAATGTTAAGCTTTATCATTACCTTCCTTGGAACAATATTTTTCCAACCAAATGTCCCTGCGGCAGGGCGGAGGGTGGAGGTGGGAAGGGGAAGGGAGGAGGGGGAAGGTGGTTTTGAATTGCGGACCAACTTCGCAGCTATTTGAATCAAGGCTGCACTCGGTTGATTTTAGTTGACAGAGCGTGTGTTGAAGCTGAACTCTATAATTTGCACTTCTGTTCTTTTATTAGACTTGGACAACGAACTAATGAGCTTTCCCCCACCACTGTGTCACTTGTATTTATTTTCTTTCGGAAACTTTTAGATAGAAGAAGTGTTCTCGCGGAAGGGCAGAGGTGGAGGGAAGGTTTCGCGTGGTGGCTATTTATTTATTTATTTTCCTGGAGGTGCAGGGATCAGCTCTGTGCTTGTGCGGATGTGTCTCTGTGTGTGTGTGCCCCTGTCCCCGGTGAAAGGCGACCCACGCGGTGTTAGAGGAGGAGAAGCTCCGAGCTACATGTGTTATCCGGGCGATGCTGCCCTTGGAGTGACTCGGGTGGCGGGAAGGTAACGCGGAGGCGAGCCTTGCGAGACGCCCGAAAACAAAATAAATATATGTATATGGGTATAAATCATTGGTCCTGAGGCAGAGGCTCTGCGGTGCGGGCGCGCTGTGGAGCGGAGGGCAGTGAGCGGCGTGAACCCGAATTTGATCAGATCTCTGCAGGAGCGGGTTAACTTTATAAAAGCGAGAGGTGGCTTTAAACATGTACCTGGGAGACACTGGAAGAAAGGGGTTTGAAAGCAAATAGAAAGGTTTTAAATATACGTATATATTTAAGAAAGGGAGAAAAAACCCAAAGGAAGGGTTTCCATACACAAAAAAAAAGGAAGGTGAAATGTTTGTCCCTACATGACCACCAACGCACGAAGTCGTATCCATCGCTCGGAGCCTGCTCCATCCGTGCGAGTCGTGAGATATTTTGAATTTTGATTCCAGCGTGTTTTCTTTGAACTGGGCCTTTCGGTTTATTAAGGCAGGAAGAGGAACTCAGCAATCCTCTTTGAAACACGCTTGGTTTAACTATTTTACACAAGTTTGCCCAGGTCCCTGGAGATTCTCCAGTTGAAGAAGATTGAAATTAGAGTTAAAAGCTGCCGGGGGGGGGGGGGGGGGGGGATGTTGGGAGGGGGTGTAAGAAGGGTAAGGGGGTGGAGGGCGAGTGTGGAAGAGGGTGATGAATCTATTGTAAACGCTCTCCTGTATTCTTGTGTGTTGGGGAATGGAACAGAAATCTGCGTCGCCTTGTTTGATCCATACGCGCGCATCTGCGTGTGCGAGTGCATGGCTCATACTCTATATGGAGACATGCACACACATCTCTAGGCCACGATTAATATTCCCAGAAATGCAGGAGAAAAAAAGCTGGTATTTAGCGGCCATACGGAGAGGCGCACGCTGCCTGGTTCCCAGCAGCTTCACTCCCAAACTTTGCCTTTTCTTTTGTTTTCTTTTCTTTATTCTTTTTTTTCCCCCTCCTTCTTGTAAATTGCTGTTAACGTGTGTCTTTATGTTCTGTCTATAACTAGGATGTAATCAGGCGCCCCATGTCTCTCTCTGAAAGCATTTAATAAATGTCTATTAAAGCGCTACAAATGTAAGATAAATTTAGTGGCGCTGCTGTCTCCCTGTATCCAAACGGTAATGATGGATTTATCAACAGGGATTCGCCTTCAGCGCGGTGAGAGAGATTTACTCAACAAATAAGTCGGAAAAGCACCCACCCAAATACAATCATTTATACGGAAACTGATTTCTTTACAGCACCACAGATTCGAGGGAACATACAGCTTATTGCCTTTTTTTCCCCCTTCGCTTTTTCCTTTTTTTTTTTTTTTTTCTTTTCTCACCCGTCTTCCTTTTATTTCCCTCCTTTTTAACATAATCAGTGGAGCTGGGAGCGTGTGTTTGTCTCTGTTTTGGGAGTGTTTGCCTGCTTATTGCTGGTGGAAGCTCCCAGACTCGATCAAACCCGGATCAATGCCTAATTTCTCGGCATCACCTTCTCCCTTCTCCCCCCTACTTTCACGTATTTTTTTTTGCCTTCAGCCCCAAAATATCGAACATACGTGTATTCGGTATCAAAACCCGTCGAGTTTCGAAGACCAAGATGAATAACAAAAGGGGGGGAAATTGTCCCTGAATTATCTGCGTGTCGCTTCATAAATGCTTGCGAGCGGCTCTCAGGAGCCACACCACCTCGCAGAGATGCTGCCTACCTCTGCTGAAATTTCTCTCCCCTTTTTCTTAGCCTTTGCTTTGAACCCTACCCAATACCCTGCATGCGTATAAAAGGAATGAACTCAGAAAGAAGCACCATTCATTGTTGGATTCAAGCACTGTCAAAAAAAAAAAAAAAAAAAAAAAAAAAAAAATTACTGAAATGCAGCCACATAGCGCCCTTAAGATTATTTCCCTTTCCTAGAAAGTAGCTCCTAACCTCAGATTTCTACCCCCTCCCCCTTCTTCCCTGGTTTTATTCCCCCCCTCCCCCCCCACGCACACACACCCTTGACCACATCTTTCTCCGATTCGCCTTGGAAAAAAAAATTGCATGTGCTGATGTGATGGAGCCCTTTAAACAACGGGCATGCGAGAGCTGTATTCACTCTGAGACATTACCCCTATTTTCTGAATTTCCTTCCTTTCAAATAGCTGCTCGTATCTTACTACCCTGGATCCCTGATTTAAACATCCTCAGTTCTGGGAGCTTGTTAGATACATCTACATTTTAATTTAATTTAATTTCGGTATTGTACTTAAAACAACAATAAATAAACCCGAGAACTTGTGTTTTCCTTTGCAGAGAGTTTTTTATTCTTCTCTAGAAATTTCATTGAGATGTCTCTGTACTTTGTTTGTCAGTTATCTTTGTTCCTTTTAAATAAAGGGCTTTTAAATGGACTTATTGCTCCCAGCGTGGGTTCTTCTCTCTAAATGTTAGAAAATTGTGCCATCTACCCGCTATTCTAAGTACTGTCACACTCGGAGACCTCCAAGGACCTTCCAGCCCCAACTTCAATACAACTGTGTCAAAGGGTGCCTAGTAGCGAGAGGAGAAAGGTTTGCGTGGATTTTACAGATTTCCAGCCTGAATCGCTCTCTGAAGCGCCAAAATGATCTGCAAAGATGCAGTTGGCTTCCTTTGATGGCTGGCGCTCCGGCCCCAGCTCCAACCCAAGCCTTTGCAGGAGCTAATGAAGCCTCCCTGCCTTTAGCTACATCGCACTTTCTCTCCAGTGCATAGTTTTCCTGCTAATTTTAGACACGAAAAGTGTGGGTGTGCAGGGAAAGGGGGGAGGGGGCAGTCAGTCTTCTGTCGTAATTTTTTTTTTTTTTTAAAGAGAAATAGATATTTATAGCCATGGCCTCTAATGCTGAAAATATAGTGTCGTTAATTGAAAAACAAAAGTTCGCTTGCTGAGGTTGGTTCTGGCTGATTAGCTGGGGATGCTGCTGGCTGTGTTTCCAAGGGCGGGATGAGCAAAACAGAAATGTATATAAACTTTACAGGCCTTTTTATCTCCACCCCAGTACTTTGCACAGTAACCCAGTTCTACCTCATTAGCCCAAGTGGAACATTAGTGCTCAGGTTTAAAATTAGATTTCAAAACCTTTCTTGCTCGTGGGTAAGTAGAAATAGTTGGGAAGGCGTCTTAATTTTTTTTTTTCTTTTCCCACTAAAATTTAAAATCAGAAGTGCCTTCTCAATCAGTTTAAATGGATTGCCAATTTCCAGGTGTCTGTAGTGGTGTAGTTACATGTCTTCGAAATTATTTTTACACCTCTTCAAATTCATCGGGAGAGAATTGAGGGTGTTGGACGAGTATTTATGTGCAGGGAAAAAACAGTGATACGCCTTATGACTTTTATGACCTGTTTCACACTGTTCGAGAAATGGAGTTTTAAGCAATGTACAATTAAAACTATATTGCTCTTTGGACAAATTCCAGGAAACTTCTAAATCAATTAGTTTAGATCCTTGAATACTTGTTGCTAATACGTATAAATAAAAAAATATATATGATATCAAAGAGCAAGAACGACTTGCCAAAGACAGCTCTGCTCCAGATGTAAATTTTAAGTCCATGCCATATAGCTGCACAGAATCGCTTCTCCGATTTCTCATTTTTCATTCATTCCTGTCGGAATATCCAGGCATCACAGAATCATTTTTCTCTCCCTTTTTTCCATCCCCCTCCCCTGCCCAATCCCCTCTTTCGTGCCCTTTCGAGCTTCCCGGAAAGTTTCGCCATTTGTTTTTGTTTGTTTGTTTGTTTTTCCGTTTGATACTTCCCAGTGTCTTTTTAACCATTCCCGTGATTATTTCTCTTGGCCAGGTACTAGGGTTAAAACTTTATCCTTCGCTACCCACAAACTCCCACCCCGCAGGCGAAGCCACATTCAGCCACTCTTAATTCCCAGGTTTAAAGATAATCCTAATTTTGGAAGCGGCTTCACCAGCCGCTCTCCTCCCTTGATCACAAACTATTTAGTCATCTTAAGTGCGATTTTCCATCCTTCTCCAATATTTTTTTTTTCCTTGCCCCAGAGCCTTTTTCAGAGCACATTTCTGCTGCCCGAGGCTGGCGGTGGGAGCGGGGCTGTTCCCCATCCGCTGCAGAGCTCTGGCGATGGGGCCGCAGCGGCTGGGGCTCAGCTCCGGGCATCCCAAATCATCCCAGCGCCTTCCGTTTCTTCCTTGGAGATCATTGTCCGTCCCTATTCTTTGCAACGTTTATTTTTCTGGACAAGAAAGTAGTCCCCCGCTGCAGATGTAATGGATTCCACTCGCAGGTTTTCCTTCCTGCAGAATCTAATGTCAGCCAACAAGTTTCTGCCTTAACTCCTGCATCGGTATTAGTGAACGACCCCTGGAAATTAGCTGTACAGTGACCTCAAATTTCATCCTCTCGGCAGACAGTTTCACTTAGCCTTAAAAAAGAAGCTATTTTTTTTTTTAAGCTCACTAAAGTAAAGAATAATAATAGCAACAACAATAATAGTATTATTAATAATAAACTCTGACAGAAGCATATGCAAAATATCTTGAGGATAAAGCCTTAAATGAGACACTGACATCCAGACTAGTTTTTTGCATTGACACCGCATGAGGCTCAAAGGAGCTCTGAGAGGAAGGGCTGCTATCCAGCAAAGTTTGCTGGACTTTATTCAGATAAACTCGATCTTTCCCTCGCTGAAGCCAATGGCGAACTTGTACAATAGGAGGCAGGTCAGAGCACATCACACTGCCCATATTGTCTTCTGAAACATGGGAAGAACCCTGCCACCTTCCTCAGCTGCCTTAAAAAAAATTTTTTTTATTATGTTCCACGCCTGATAGACACCCCCTCCCCGCTCGTGTTTTGTGTTTCCTAGTCCCTTTATAGGAGGATGATTCATTTTGCACTGTTACTATTTTCAATTTTGTGGGTTTACTGATGTCTTACTAAAAAAAAAAAAAAAAAAAAAAAGTACACTTTTCCTACCCCAAAGGTCTCATTAGCCTCCGCTGGCTGCTTTTTAGACAGCAGCTCAGTCTCTCTCCTCCAGCTGAATTTGTCCAACCCCTTCATCTTCTCATGTTTTATTTCGAGGTCTCACTGAAAAAAACCCATTAAATCCCCAAAAGGTCAGCTTGTCCCCGCTCTAATATCCCCGCAAGCCTCCCGCAGCCCCGAGGTTCCGTCCGTGCAGCCGTTGCGATCCCGTTGCGGGGACGTGGCAGCCCCGGGGAGCGGCGGGGCCGGGGCTCCGGGCGGGTCGGGCTGCGCGCTCCGCAGCCTCCCCCGGGACGGCCCCGGCCGCAGCCCCAGCGCCCGCGCTGCTCTGAGCACCTTCCGCTCTCTAGCTCCTCGCACGCTCTGGCGAGACCTTAATGTTGATATTATTATTATTATTATTATTATTATTATTATTGATATTCAAATGGGTGCCTGTTTGTCCCCGCCACCAGTGTGTTTCAGAGCGATTATCTCATATCTTTCCTGCAGCAGTAAGCTATCCTTCAGCCCCGGGTCAGGCATTGATCTCTCTGCAATGTAACAAACGGCCGGGTTAATTTTCCCTCATTACCATTTCCATAGCTCAGGCTGCACACACAGGACGGAGCCCTCCAGCCCGCAGCCGCTGTGTGCGGCTCGGGGCGCGCACACGGACACACACCCGGACAGACGGACACGGGGACCTGTGTCGTGACAGCACCCCAAACTCGCAGAGCCCGCTCCGAGCGCCCCCGGCAGCGCGGGGCGCGCTCGCTGCCTTTCTCTCCCGTGTCACCTTGCCTGACCCCCCCTCTTTGTACGGATTTGGGGTTTTCTTTGGGGTTGTATTATTTTTTAAACGTTGTTCTGCTCGCTATAAATTAGAAGGATTTTTTGTTGTTGTTGTTCACCCCGTTTACTTCTTAATCTTTTTTTTTTTTTTTTTTTTTTTTTTT
Source organism: Anomalospiza imberbis (assembly GCF_031753505.1). Classification (NCBI taxonomy): domain Eukaryota; kingdom Metazoa; phylum Chordata; class Aves; order Passeriformes; family Viduidae; genus Anomalospiza; species Anomalospiza imberbis. The sequence continues at coordinate 4,727,121 of NC_089693.1, read as the reverse complement.
TTCATCGAGTCTTTTCATTCACTGGTGCAAAAGAAAAGGGGGTTGGTCAACACCAAAATGGCAAAGTTCAGCTTGGAGAAAAAAAAAAAAAAAAAAAAAATCCTCCAGCTACCTACAAAGGGGCTCAGGGCTTTGTAATGGCAGAAAGAAACAAAAATGAAAAGAAAATTGCAGTTGAGGCTAAAGTGTGAGAGTGTGTTTGTGTGTATGTATATCTGTGTGTATTTTTAAAGGTTTCTTTGAACTGCCTTTGTGCTGACTAGGCAAAGCTCCTTGCCAATGCTAGTCACGGTTTAAGGAACTTTGAGTTAACCTCTTATATCGAATGAATCTTTTCATTTGGAAACCAATAAATCTCAATCTCTAGCCACCTTTTGTAGAACAGGCTGGGGCTTACCAAGGCGAGGCTGAAGCTTATAATAAAGAAGAGATAAAGTTTGCCAAAGTTTGGGTTGGTTTTTTTTTCCTTTTTTTTTTTTTTTTTAACCTTCCCCTCCTTCTTCTTCCTCTTCTTCTCTTGTAAATAAAAGTTTTGGAGATGGCAGCATTTGGAAGCAATCCGGAGAAGGACTTGGATCTATGCATTGTTTCACAGTAAGCCTATTTACTTAAATAGAGTCTTCAGGGATTGAAACACGAAAATGATTTATAGTTTTCCAACAAGTCATTATTTTGGTCAGTTGTTGAGGGTGGGGTTGTGGGATAGGAGGGGGGTCCATACAGTCTAATAATCAATGTGTGTCTATGGAAAGTGAAAAGGGAGGGGTGGGGAGGGGAGGGTTCTGTAGATAAGTAGGGTTAACACTATAAACATTGCAGACAATTGAGTTTTCCCATCTGAGCGGGAGTTGGGGAGAAAAGGGGTCTTCACATTTATCAGGCATGGAAGAGGGGGAGTGTGGGTGAACGAGAGAGAGGGGGGAAATCCATTTCTCAAATCACTCCGGACTCACTCGTTTGGTTTCTGCCTTGCACTTTTGCATTTTGGGGATCATTTCTTTTGAAGTACTTTGAAACCCAGCGTTTCATCTAATCTTTGGATGGGAGACGTGACCACGAGAATCAATGTTTTGATTTATTTTTTCAGTATTTATCTCCTGTCCAGTCTCCCTCGCTCGCTCGCCTGATTATTCCATATTTATACTTGTGTATACATTATGTGCATATTATATATATAATGCCCCCGTAGACATCTTTTAAAAAATCATTTGCAATTTCTCTTCCACGGAGGCGCAGTTCACTTCTCAACCCCTCTCTTTATCCTGTTTTATTTCAAGACGCTGTCTTCTTGCCGTCTCCAAATTGTTCCCATCCAGGAGTTATTAATTACTCTTACAAGGCGGGAGATTCTTAACTAATAACAAAGTTGTAAATTACCACCTTCCCTCAAATATTTCTCATTTGTCAACCCTGATTGATTTGATTAATATTCCACCGGCTGAGATCATTTCAAGTTGCACTATATAATCAGCAGCACCAGGCTGCTCAGCAGAGCTTCTGCTTGCAGAGAAGGATTTTCTCCAGCCCTTGAGCTGAAGTGTATTTTGCACTTGCTCCAGAGGAGGTATAAACGTGGACCTATCGCTCAAAGGACTTTAAAGTGCAGAGGCTGAATACGGTGTTCGGAAATTAAATGAGCAAAGCGTATCTGTTAGGTAAAAAAAAAAAAAAAAAAAAAAAAAAAAAAAAAAAAAAAAAAAAAAAAATCAAAAATCAGTAAAGAAAAAAGAAACTAATGAAAAACCCTCATGTAATCCTGGAAGAAAAAGAAGACACAGGTTTCAGCCCTGCTTGCGGGGCCGGTTCAGCCCTCGCCTGAACTCTCCCACACTCCCTCCTCGCCTTGCATCCAGACTGTCACATCGCCTGGAATAAACACCCAGCGCTTCGGTTTGTGCTTTGCTTGTGGCCTCGGACGCAGAGAAATAATACCACTAGCGCTTAAATTAACCCCCCATCCCTTGAAGTGATAGACAATAAACTTGTCTTCAGCCCCTCTCACTCCACCGCGAGTGGGACTGGGATTCTGGTTCGAGACCATCATATTGACTTAATTACGTGGCTGTAAATAACGGCCCAGAGATCATCTTTCTCTGCTTTTAAGGGAAAAAAAAAAGTTAAAAGGTCATCTGGGTGAGCTTTCTGCCCAGTGCCAGAGCGGAACCTACGCGCACCGCCGCGCAGATGCGCAGCCCGTGCCCTAAAGACCAGGATATAGGAAATAAGGTGGAAATCGCTAAATAGAAGTGACCCCTGCGTGCCTGAGCCGGGGCAGCAGATCCCGCTGCTGTCCTTGCGACCCAGCGACACCCGCTCCCTCCTCCAGCACTTCAGTTTTAATCTTAATTATATTAAGTGAAGCAGCGGGCTGGCCGTGGGGTTGAACGTGGTGCGTGACAGCTGCCTGGCAAAGCCTCGATCGTGACTATCGCCTTTCTGTCGCTGTTCACAATGCACCTTGTCTGCGGCCGGGGACGTGGTGGGCTTTTTGCTTCTTCCCTTTTGCCCCCACCCCCCCTCCCTTGTTGTTGTTGTTGTTGTTTTCGTGTGAGTGTAAATGTAAAAAGGAGAGACACGAGTGAAATAACATTCCGCCCAGTCACCTGCAATTCAATATGCACACAAGAGACGCCGATGTATATGAGACGATTTTAATTATGATTAGAAGACACACTCTGAGCAAGAAAATAGATTTGGAGGGAGGGGAGGGGGGAAAAGGGGAGCTGGAGGAGCATTAATGAAATCTTTCCCCGCGATACTAAAAGAAACAAGTGGTTGATACAACGGAGGTGATTTGTCACCCAACTGCAAAGAGGGGTGGGCGATGGGATCTGAGCATCATTCCTTTCCTCCCCCCATCTTTTGAAGCACATGATATGCCATGATGCCTCGCAGGCAGAGCTCGCACCACGCCTTTGCCGGGCTCTCCCCGCCGGGCGCTGCCGGAGCCCCCCCTCCCCGCCGCCCCCCGCCGCCCCCCGGCTCACCGGCACGGAGCGGCCGCCAGCCCCGGCTCCGAGCAGCGCCGTGCTCAGGCCTGAAGGAGATTGTGTTTGTGCACACGAAACCTTTTGTCTCGGCCCGCGGATCGCCGGCCTTTCCGCAGACAGCCGGGAACAGTTCAGGGTCACCGGCAATTTCCAGCCCCGGTGGCGGCGGGGTGGGGGGGGACACAGGCAGAGGGTGACCCTGGCCGGTCGCCTCCCGGACAGTTGTCGCCTTGGGAGCCGGAGCGGAGGCGGTGGAGGTGCGGGGCGGCAGGGGAGTGGACAGGACCTCTTCTTCCCCCGGCTGTGCCCTCCCAGCCCCGCCGCCCCGGCGCGCCCCCCGCCGCAGCCTCCGCCCGCCCCGCGCCGCTGCTGTGCGAGAGCCGGCTATTTTTCTCAGGATGTGACTTCCAAGTGGCATAATCTGTGGGAGTGTGAATCTGTTCTCGTTATGTTTGTCCCCTTCGGTATTTCTACAGGCTCTTTTATTTTTTCCTTTCTTTCCTTTTTTTTTTTTTTTTTTTTTTTTTTTTTTTTTTTTTTTTTTTTTCCATCTCTCTCTTTTTTTTTTTCGGTATAAATTAACTCCGACTGAAACCACCAGATTGTTCCGAGGAGACTACCTCCCTAATGACTTCATCTCCAAAAGTTGACTGACACTCTAGCGAACTGCCAACACCTGTTTCCCAGCACCCAGACTCCAGAACCCACCAGACCTCGTAAATTTAGCTTCTCCCTTCTCCCCCCCACCCTCCCTTAATAGATGACGTGAATATCTGAAGTGAAGGGGGAGGGGGAGATGGAAGTAGGTCACATTTGAAACTTTTTATTTTTCATCTCTTCTGAGCGAAATGCGGAGATGAAAGGGCCGGACAGCTCCTGCCGCTGCCCGTCCCGGCGGGGTGCCCGGGGCTGGTGGTAGCCCTGGGGTCGGGGTCGAGCTCCAGGGCTGGCAGCTGCCCGCGGGTCCTGCTTAGGCGGGATTTAGGGGCAAAGCTCATGCCTGCCCGGCAGATCTCAGGAGCTGTAACCATGACCCGAGCCTTTTCCTTGCCTCTGCCTTTTCCCGTGGATGCTACAGGTCTCGGGCTCTTTGGTCCCACCTGGCCCCGCAGATCCCTCCCCACAGCGCCCGCCGGGCCTGATCCGGCCTCGCTGCAGGGGTGACGCTAAGCTGGGCCGAGGGGACAGGGATGGGACCAGGCTACGAGTCACTCCGAGGAGAGGGACAGACCGGAGCGGCTGCCCCCGGGGGGAGGAGGAGTAGGACATCGGCCAGCATCGCCCCCGGAGCCTGCGGGAAGGATGGAGGTGGCTCCAGCCCTTGATAGTGGCCGGGGCAGGGGAGGTGGCAGCGGTGCCCCCACCAGATTCCCGAGCTGTCTGGGCACTGCCCGGCTCCCCGGGACGCCCGTCGTTCCCTGCACGGGTTTCAGAGGTTCATTCTCAGGAGAAAAAATAAAAAAAAATAATAAAAAAGGAAAGAAATTCAAAAGAAAACTATCTTGTCAAATGGGGAAAATCTTTTCCAGCTGCAGCCTTGCTGGAGACGCTGCGGGGAACAAGGACCATGAGGCCGGGAATGGGCACCCCGAGCCCGGCGGCTCCGCAGCCCCTGCTCCGGGCGGCCGAACCCCACCTCTCCCCGCTCACCTTGCAGGAGGGCTCTGCGCCCTGCTCGGGTCACATCCCTCCCCCCAAACCTCCCACCCTGCCCCGGAGAGCTTTTGCGACCGGGCCTAGAGCCCAGCACAGGAGGAGGGCGAGGAAAGCCCCGCAGCGCCGGGTGGCATCTCGGCAGGGTGCTCCTTAATCCCGACATCTCTCCTTCCCACCCCTCTCCTCATCTCCCCAGGGGGCCTGCACGCCCCGAGAGGAGCCGGTCCGCACCCGGAGCAGCCGGCACAGAGGTTTTGCATATCCTGGCCAAAGGGGAGAGATTTTGGGGGACAGTGGTAGGGTAACTTTGAAGCGGTCTTCACCCCGAGCGGAAATCCCCAGCCCCTGGAGCATCCCGCCCCCCCACACGGATACAAAGTTGGAAGTTGTCTTCTCTTGAAAAGAACCTCCTGAAATTAATAGGCTGCAAACATAATTAATAGGTGGAATATGCAAAACGTTTGCGGTGTTTAAAAGGCTCATGGCAGGTCCGCGTGTCTGTGCGAGATACTGAGATGTCGCCAGGGCTGGTTATTAATGGGCAGGTTTTACGTAGTTTAAGAAGAGAAAAAAAAAAAAAAAAAAAAAAAAAAGAAACCAGGTTTTCTTTTTCTCACTTCTCGCTCTCCCTCTCTCTAATCCAGGAATCATTAGCAACCCCCTCTGGCTACATGTTTTGCATCAGTGAAACATTATGACATAGTTGTAATACAAACTCCGCTGACTTGCTCTGCATCTTGTGGTAGGAAGTGCAATAGCAATAAAAGCATTTTTTTAAAGACTTCGGGCTTTACGTTGTCTACCTGAAACACTCTTTTCTAAAAAAAAAAAAAAAAAGCCAAAAAAAGCCAAAAAAAGCCCACAACCAACCAATCAAAAAAAAAAAAAAAAAAAAAAAAAAAACCAAACAAACAAACAAAAAAAACCCCAAAAAACCCACAAAAAACCAAAACAAAAAACCAATACCCCCAAAAAAGCAACAATAAAAACCAACCAACCAAAAAAAAAAAAAAACAACCAGCACCAAAAAAACCCCAACCAAACAAAAAAAAAGGTGGTGTTAGGACGGGCAACTTCTCATCCTGGGGTCCTGGGGGATCCACTGTCCGCACCGGACAGGGGGAATTTCTTCCCAATCTTTTCACCTTCCTGTTCTGTTGGTTTTTTTTTCCCTTTTCCATAATTCTGAGTGTTTTTCATATTTTCTGAGTGTTGCTGCATCCCCCGCACTGCCTCTTCGCATCCCCGGGCTCTTAACAAACCCCGGCCGGGGACATTATCTCCCCGAGATATTAATTGTCAAAAGCAGCCTTTGCTCAATTATCTCTCTTCCACCTGTCGCAGCTGTTGGGTTATATTGTTCCCGGTTGAAATTCTCGCTGGAATTAAAAAATAGAGCGATTTTCCCTCTTCTTTTCTGCTTTCTTTGAAAGAATCCAATTGTGCTGGGGCCGGCCGGGGGCCCGCCGCCCCGCACCTCTCTATTTTCTCCATTACTCATTAACTAATATTCGCTACTTTCTGGTAAAGTCAAATGGCTCTTAATAGCTCTTTACATTCTCGGAATAACATGTGGATGCTCTTGATCAATACTTAATAGCACGTTTCATGCTAAACAACTGCCATGTGCGCTGGTGGAAAGGAGTTGTCTGCAAACGGGAGGGCGAAGAGGATCCGGGGGATGTCTGCCCTCCGTTGTCACCCAAAGCCACCAAAAGCTTGGGAGATGGGGACTTTCCTTCCTGCCTGTGCCGCTGCTCCCTTCTCAGCAGGACCCAAAAGGGATCCCCCCAAATCCGCCTCCCCGCGCACCACCTGCCTGCGAGCCGGCCCGCGGAGAGATCCGCGGGGTGCTTTGAAATGCGCATGTGACATTGTCCCTATTGTGAGCCTGCAGGGGCCTTCCTCTTTTTTTTTTTTTTTTTTCTTTCCTTTTTCTTTTTAATAATTTCCCAAACGAGTCCTCCAAGTGCTGAAACTATTTCGAGACTTTACGTTTTCATCATCTTCTTTACATTGCATTATTCACTGCTTCCTATTCCATTATTATAATGATTATTCCCTTAAGCGACGTGGGAATTTCGAACTATATCAGCTAATGCTGGTGTTTGGGGGTTTTACCATTTAATTTTTTTTTCCTAGGGAAAACAAACAGATTAAAAAATGTTAAATTATCTTGAGAAGTAGAAGTTGTACGTGCTCCATAAGGAAATGACTCTGCCTTCTTAGTACCATTTTGGTTCAAACAAAGTAGTTAATAGTAGTTAAATGCCTTTTTTTTTTTTTTTTTTTTTTTGGTGCAAAAAATTGCTGCCTGAGCGCCCGGGCCATAGCGGGCAGAGAGATCTCCTTCGATTTTGCTCTTTTTAACCGAATGTCCAATCCTATCGCAGTAGTTTCTGCTCCGGGACACTTCCGAGCTCAATCTCCTTGCGAGGTCGGGCACCACCGCGCAGGGAGAAAAAAAAAAAAAAAAAAAAAAAAAACCTTGCCGAGAAAGCGAGAAAAGCCTTTCAGTTCTCTTTGCGGCCGGCCCGAGGCCTGGCTGCGGGAGTTCCGCGGGGGCTGTGCCCGCGGAGCTGCCCGCGGTGCTGCCCCGCAGGTGCGCGGGCTCTGCGCGCCTGCAGTAGCGCCCAGCGCAGCGAGGTGGCGCTCGGGAGCGCGGCGGGAGGCGGCGCGGGGGGACGCGGTGCGCTCCGCGGGCAGCACCGCGGGGTCACCCCGCAAAGAAAGCACCGTCCTCACCGATCATACGTATTTTTTATTCCAATCCAGCCCGCCCGGTGGCTGCTCGCCGCTGTTTGACACCCGCTCCCCGATTTCCCTTGCAGTGCTCTGGAGCACGCACCTTCCGCACCCGCGCTCTCCACACGCCCCTGCAGGCATCCTTCCTCCTTCGCGGCCGCGGAGCGGGGTCCGGCTCTGCCGGCACCTCTGCCCCGTTTTTAGGGTGGTCAGTCTTATTTTAGCGCTCACGCGCCCGGCGTTAAGAGAGAGCAAAGGTGGGGAGCAACCTGTCTGCTTTGTTTAAAATAATTCCCCCTCTCCCACAGCTCTGCCCCCTGGAAGCATCTCTGGCGCGGATTTATTAATAAACGCAGGTTATTGGCAATAGTTTTATAGAGCCAAACACGCTGCGGGAACCTGGACGCGCAGGGAGAAGAACTCCCACAAAGGTGAATTCCCAGCATGGGGAGCAAACACAGAGCCGCCAGTTTTTATGTGGCCAGGGAAACTCCTGGGAGCTTTGACGCGTGCTGTCATTGAGGAGTGCATTTCTCTGATTTAGATTTTTTTTTGTTTACTCTTTTAAGGTCTCTAAAAAACTTGGAAAAAAATTCCTTTATGGGTCTATCCTTTCCCTACAATACCTACAACCTTCTCAGAGATGATTGCTTGTCGCTTTTAAAGAAATGTCTTAATAGTGTATGAAAATTACTCAGTGAGCTAAAAGGATCCGAGATACCTTTCCTTTAATGTTTTTTTTTTAATATGATGATGATTACTATTATTATTTCCCCCTCACGTCCCCCCCCATATATTAAACAGCCGCGATAGGAGTGTGAGGAAGAAATGGACACAAGAGAATTATTTACGGCTACCCCAGTGCTAACTTCCACTTCTCCGTGCGTGGGCACATGTGTGATCATACATGATGCTTCCTCCGTGTGAGTGCAGCATCTCGGTCCTGCTCTTCCTCTGTCCCCACTTCCTCGCCTTCCCTGTAACTTTTGGAGGCTGGTGGGTTGATGTTGATTTTCTTTTTATTATTGTTTTTAATCTCGGCGTTAGGCACGCAGGTTCCCCATGCAGGTCAGGTCATTAGGAATGTTAACGTCGAGACAAAGAATTATAAACACGATCTCCAAGTCTCTCTCAATTCATTTCTTCAACCGTTTATTCGGTTTAAGTGATGAAAAGTGACAGTTCTGAAATAGACAGCTTTTAAAAGTAATGAAGTCAGATGACGCTTTAACCTGTCGATTGCTATAAATCAACTTTGAAAAAGATGAATGAACAATATTATTTGCTGGCTTAACTAGGAGTTAATACAGTGTCGCAGTAGGAGCTGCGGGAGCGCAGCGGCGTTGGGTGCTGCCGCCTTCCCCGAGCCTCACCCGCCGCCAAAAATAACAATGTTAAAGCAGCGAAACATTCCTCCTTGTGCGGAAACCAGTGTCATTGTCACCGCTTTTATTATGGAACCTCGAAGGGAAAAAGGGGTATTTAAACGATCCCCAACATCCAGCTGGGAAAGGGAGGCATCAGCAATTTTCTTCTTCTTTTTTTTTTTTTTAATCTTTTTTCCTTGCCATTTTTAGAGGCCTTTAGAGCAAAAGTCTCGCGGCGTTGCTGGTATTTAAGGCCGAACTGATCCTTGTACCGAACTCATAACCTCCACCAGGAAGGTTTTCAAAATAAATATGGGCCGTTTCCTCCCCTTTACCTGATTCGTTTACTACCTGCATGCTTGTAGGAACAGCGTGGAAAAAAAATGGAAATAAATGAAAAAAAGAAAATCGGGAGGAATAACAGGAGAGGGAAAGGTCGATTCTTTTCGGGGGGAAAAAGCGAAACAAGTGCAAGCGTGAGGGGGATATCGCCCGTTCCTCCCGTCCCTTCCCGGCCTCGCGTGTAACCCGAAAAGTATTGCAAAGGAAGGAATTGACGCTCCTTTCCGATGAATTATTAGGAATGAAGCAATGACTGGTTTTATGTGCGGAGGGTTCGCTCCCGCAGGCTCTCCTTGCGCCCTTCCCAAATCTCGCTCCGGGCTGCAGCCCCAGGATGGGCTCAGGAGGCTTTGCCTCTGCTCTTGGGAAATAAAAATACCTCCCGGGGGTTTATAAACTTTTTCTTTTTCTAGTTCGCAAAATGGTTTTAAAATAAGTTATAAACAGAAAAACAAACGACGAGAACTCTGCTTGGGATTCAGGGCCCGGATGGATTTTTTTAATTGCCTTTTTCCCTCCCT